>NC_089585.1:58865868-59212790 GCF_019320115.1 Miscanthus floridulus
TGGGCAACATTTGATAGCTAATTCATTTTTGGCTCTAATAGCCGGTACCATAAGGGTATCGCCTCTAGTTCAAAAATGAAAATCTTCAAAGGCAATAAAAGCCGATACGATATGTATCGCCTATAGAACATAGACAAAAGAAAAAGAGTCATAAGCAAAGGTACCAAGCGGTTGAAGGAGGGAAATCAAAGGATTCTCTTAATAGAAGCCATGTTTTTAGACTCAACTGGATTAAGATCAGAAGTCTGAGATCGATTGTTTTAAATTGGCTCTTTAGCCGAAACAAAGATACAGCAAGACAACAGGAAAGTATGGTCATATATGCATTAACTTATGAATTACAAGTTCAAGACATCCTAGATAATTTTCAATAGTTCTAGCCAGACGACATTGACTTCTACAATCTTTTGCTCGTACTCTTCGGCTGTTCTAGGAGTGTTCTCAAGACTGCTACGAATGGCTCTGCTTCTTTTTACTTTGGCCAGCAATTCCTGTTTCTTCTGTTTGATGGCATCAGGGATTTGGGCCAGAGTAAACTTGCGACGGTCAATAGCAGCTTTCATGCTTTCCAGTTCCTTCTCAAGTTTAGCATGTTTGATTTCTAGCTGGGAAAGCTCCGGATCAGTCCTGGAGGAGGAATTTTTTAGATCATCAATTAGCCACATCAACTCTTTAGCCTCTTGCTTGTTGGAGCTGTCCTAGGCCATCAAAGCTTCGCAGTTGGATAGGTTTCTCTGAATCTTTTTTGCCTTCAGAGCTTGATCTTCAAAAGAAGACAAATATAACAAGACTCTAGAGAGGGTTGGAGATGGATCACCCTTTATACCCAAGAAGACTCTCTGCATCGAGTCGGTGTTTTGGATCAGATTGGCTAAGTCCTTCTTGAGCATTGGCAATATATGTCTTAGCCGCTTTCTAGTCTCTTCCGACAGGGCTTCACTAGGAGAAGTAGCTGATGAAATAATTTCGTCCTCATCAAAATATTCCTCAAAGTTGAGAGAATGGCTCTAGGTTGAAAGATTGGATGCCTGTGTATAAGAGAAAACTTGATTAGAAGGTTTGGCTCGATTTATTGCAAAGTGAACAACAAAGAAGATATGGCGCCTTCTCTATAGCGACCTCTATCAGAGGGGAAGGGGCAGCTGATGATGCTCCAATAACATCTAGCTGAGTTGGCTCTAAACTTCCAGCATTGGCATCTACAATGATAGGGGAAATTTTTAGTTCATGATCGTCGTGATGGAAAAGATGTATAGTTTCCTTACCATCAGGTGTGTGCTGGATTGGGGGATCAACAGTCTGAACACTGACCATAGGATTATTCCCAATGTCAATTAGATCATTGCCAATAGGTGAACTACCAGATTCCTGTTCTTGCCCGAATGTTTCATCAAAAGATGTCTAGAATAATGAATAGCCAAATAAGAGGTGGGGATAACAATGAATCAAGGAATCAAGAAGGATGCTCTAGTAAATTTCAAAGATGGAACTTACATTTTCTATCATTATGGGAGTATTAGTTATTTCAGTCGAGATCGGCTCCATTCGTGGATCAGCCGATGAAGGTTCTGTTGGGGCTAAATCAAATGCCTGGGATAGCAATCTGACGCCCAAAATAGACTATGACGCAATGCTCGATAATTATGAAGGAGCAAGATTAGAAAGTTAAACACCAATCTGAGGATAAGGCGAATTGATTACCTGAACAGCTAATGGTGTCATTCTCCACACTCTCTTCCCAGTAGTAGCCTTCTGAGTTACCCCTGGAGACACCTTGTGCTTTGGGGGAGTGACGTGTCACAATTATGGGAGCAGTAGGGGTTCTCATCAACCTCTTCAAGGAAGGTGCGGCTGATCCCATCCTTGAAACTGGGCATGAGGGATGGTAATCTATGGGATGCCCTCTCCTATCCAGGCTTAGAGGGCCAAATTTGACGTCCTGAAAGGATCAATCAGAATGATTGGCAAAAGGATTCACCAAGTAGTCTATCTGAAAAGGGGAATAAAAGATTACCTCACTACTAGAAGCAAATTCCTCATCCAGAGCTATACACTGAGGGTGGACTGGCCCATAGAAAAGATGGGAACACCATTCTTGCCACTAGGTGTCGAAGAAGCTAGAAGAGAAACTAGCTATGACCCAGTCGTGCAAGGAAAAAGAAGGAAGGTCTGACCCCAATTGAAAGATTCTGGAAGCTTCCAGCACGTCGCTGACATCTTCCCTTGGCTTCAAGATGTTCTCACAGAACAGGCAGGGGGGGGGGGGGGAAGTTGGCCGAGGCCAAACTGACAGGCCACAAAAGAAGGGTTGTAGAACTCATAGGTAGGAGGATTGCCCGAGGTGGAGGAGCCTTTGACCATTTTGCCATGACCATGATGAAATTCGACCAGAAGAACACAGGGCTTGATATGGGTATTAAAGATCACGGTCGCTATCTTGTCCAAGCAGCCAGACTCAAATCGGAACTTGAATGGAAAAATCAGTTCATCATCCTCCTTATAAGGTAGCCAAGTCAGGACGGCTACATCAAACCCTATGTAAAGCTTTTTGAAGAAGTGGCCAACATCGAAGTCAATGGTTATGGCTGATGCAGCCTCACCATAATTCATACACTGTCGGGTTCTTCCTTCTTCGCCTCTGTATTCCTCATCAAAATTGGAGGAGGGAAAACTCAAATCTCTGAGATCAAGCCTTACCAACTTATGCATGTATAGATTGAGCCACAATTGTATCAACCACCAAGGGCTGCTAATAGTCTATACTGGTTCATTCTTCAGCAGTTGAGTAGCCACTTGGTACATCAGATGATAAGCAGCTCCTAGCAAATATTTTCCAAGAGGGATATCCTTACCTAATGCCAGGTGTTCTACCATAAGTTTGTAATTATAAGTCAAGCCACAAGACGACCCACAAAAGATAAATTTCTCCAGCCACATATTCAGAAAGGCCATGTACTCTCGTTCACTAACAGATGATCCATCCTCAACATGATTCAGAATGTAACTCACCCATCCGGTACAGTCTGCTATCTTGGCCAGTCTTTTGGAACCAGCACTCAAGTACTCATAAGGTTGCAATGATCTAGTAGTTCTAAGGCCCATCAACATGTATACATCGGCCAGGGTAATGGTCATCGGGCCATGGCCAAAAATGAAAGCATTTAGAGCGTTGGACCAAAAATAAGAAGCAGAGATCAGGAGTGAGTCATTCCTCTCCATTTCAGACAACAAAAGTGTCAGACGCTAGTTCAGATCATAAAGCTCCCAATCTCCACCCTTTTTTGCGGATACCCTACAAAACCAGTCTCTCCATCCCTTAGACGCTTTAGGCCAGTTTTTGAAGGGAGTTTTGTTCCAAGAAGACAAGTCCACTATGGACCTTTTAAAAGGGATCTGGTGGGTTTCTTGGTAGATAAAATCAGATGGATCAGGGTCTCCCATTGGCCCGAGGAAGTAAGCATTAGGGACAATAGCCGATGGAATCAAGATCTCGTTCTTCATTTCCTAGAAATCAGATAAAATAAATTCAAAAGGAGCAGAAATATGGGGTAACGTTCGACACCTGGAGAACGGAAATTGGAAACATACCTCAGGAACATGATCATGGGTCACCATCATAGCCAGAGCAAGTTCAGATCTAACAAAGATAGCTTGAATAAACGGTTTGACAGAACGGCGGATTTGCTAGGGTCTGGGTCCCCGGTAACGGCGGCATCGGCTGTTGAAGTTGGCTCCATAAAAGAGGGGAAAACAAAAAGGCCGAGTGCATCAAAAGAGGCACTATTGATGTTATGTGAGGCTCAGGCCAAAAAGTCAGGAGTTATGCGTATTTCTCTAAAAAGGACGGTTGCGGCACTATAAACAGACGAGTCAGAATTTTGGGATAAAACCATTTTATCCCAAAATTGGGGGGCATGTGTTTACACCAAAATTTGGGAGAAAGAACGTGGGAACTCATAGGCCTTCAAGGTTGTGCCAGTCAAGAAAGATCGATGTCAGCTGATTCAAATACAACTCTAGAATCGGATATATTAGGGTGACATCAGCAGACAGCAATGATGAGCTACGGTTGGCACTGGGAAATTACATGACGGACTCTACAAAAAGGGAAAAATTAGAGTCCAAGTTATCTTAAATTAGGAATGTTTTCATTTTATGCCAAAGGTTGTAACAAATCTTGCTCAAGTAGGATTCATGTTTAGGCTCCGGGTATAAATACCAAACCCCAGCTATTGTAAAAGACAACAATCAATCAAATACAAGTCAATTACTTTTTCTGGCTCTAGCCACCCCTTAGGAGTAGGAGTAGAGTAGATCTCAGTGAGTTCTTCAGCAAGTATGGCTGCATCGATCTAGTTGACCTCCACTACTTGTTGTAAGTACCATCATGGTTTATACCTCGTTTGTATGGCTGCATCGATTCGGTCGACCCCCACTGTGACTCTGGTATAGGCTAGTTATCGACTCTTGTCTAATTCAAGTATGACTTGTGTGATTCTGCCTCACACCCCACTGCTTGAATTAGATCAAGGTCAAGTTATCGGCTCTACCTTAGTATGGCAGTATTTGGTAGATTCATTAAGTTACCGATATTGCTTATTGCTTTCATTGTTTATCTAATTATAGCAATATCACTCTGCCCGATTGAGATTGATCTGGATTAGCCTTATATCTTATTTAACTCATCATTTGCTAATCTAAAACTAATCTAATCTACATCTTAAGCAATGAGTTATGTTTTTATCGGTTGTTCTACGTCAATCTTAACCGTGCATAGAGTGCGGTTAAGGCATGTTCGATCTTGAGTAGATCTATTAGTTAATGAAAACCGTTCCATGGCCTGTCATCATGGCCTATGGGATTCTGCCTCTCACCCCACTGTTGGCACCATGGAGTGGGGATCGTTGGTTGGTAGACCCATTCCTAAGAAGGCATGACCTTAACTGTGCGTTATGCCTGAATCGGTTGTTTAGCCGATATCAAGTGCTTTCATGAACAGTTCACATTATGAGATCATTGAAGTAGAGATAAGTTGAAAGATATGTTAGCCCCATGATCTTATTATTGTATTATGGCCTGCATGATTCTGCCTCATGCCCCACTGGTCATGGCGATAGATGAGATCTAATATGTTCATTAGATTTATCTTTATTAAATGGTTAAGTGATGTTGAATTGTTTCTTTATAAAAAGGAGTTTGGTTACTTATAATCATTGGCTCAGTACAAACCGATCATTGTTGATATCTTATTGCCATTGATTAATATTTGTTTTAATAACATTTATCCTAAATGATAACCAATTCTTCTTATACAACCCCATGAGCTTTAACCGATTCATTCTTGCGAACATGCTAGGATCGACTATTTAGTCGATCTCCTCTCATATCGGCTCTCAGAGCCGCACATTCGGGACTGTCTGGCAACACCAGCATGTTCTGCCCTTAATTACTGATGAGCTTTCTCTCCTTGTCAATTGTAGGGTCAAATTGACTGGCACGTCTCGGGAGGATTGCGCAGGATCGACCACCCCTACGCTGAAGCTAGCCAGATCTGCTCCATTGAGCGGACCGTTTCGGCTTGCTGCGTGTGACCTTGGCATAGAGACAAAAATTCTGTGTTAACAAGTTTGAACCCGAGCATTTAGAGGAGCAGCAGGTAGCCTAGGAGCAGGAGGTTCAGGCGGAAGGAGTCAATGTGGAAGATCTTCCTGAGTGTCCTGATCACCAACCTTCCTTATTTCTAAAAGGCAAGCCCCAGAGCATTCTAAGCCTCCTATGTTTTCTAAATATCAACTTGAGTCCTTTTATGTTGATGCATTAAGTACTAGGGGTTGATTGGAACCACTTGCTGCATATACTTTCCTTGTCCCGACAAATATATCTTGAATCTTTTGTAGGTCCAGGATTGAATATGTGCTTAGCCATGCTTAGTCTAGTAGAAGTCGAGTGATTTCCTATCACCTGCAAAATATAGGTAGATATCTGGTCATGGTTGGCTATAATTGCTATCATGGAAATAACCATGTGTTGATGAATAAAAGGAGACTAGGTGGGATTGTGATAGAGAAGCAACAAGGCATGGAGGTCTTGGTGCCTATTTATCCCCATCTATGTTGGTTAAGGACCGATTTGTTGTACGTCCTCATGTCATGTTGAACTCATGCCTAGCTCTTAGTTTGCCCGATAAGCCGTTTCGAGTGTGAAGCCGAGTAGCTCAACTCAGACCGGGACCTAGTAAGTGAAAGTGCGCACACTAGAGGAAGTAAGGGTGTGTGGAGAACCAGTGGCGTGAGTCCAAGGGTAGGTCGGGCCTGAACTTCCTGGCAGACTAGTAGTATCCCTAAGGGTGCGGCGCTAATCAAACCCACGACTATACCTAAGTTGTACCAAAGGTGACCCGACGCGACCCTAGTGGGGGTAGTATGGGTTTGTGTTAGGAATAACTCCCCAACTAGTTGGAATCGATTCAAGTCACCGTCTCTCCCGGATAGTGAGAACTTGACTGGGCAGTGGCAACGTAGCATTAATTGATGGAACTTGATGGTTATGATGATGCTCAAATTAATACCCTAGATATGGTTACTAATGCTTGTTAGCTTAATCATGTGATTGCTCTAGTACATGTGCTAATCTAGAGATGCTTAATTGAATAGGTATTCAATTTGATGCTAAAGATATTAAATCTCCAAGTTATGTTACTTAAGCTTTTATGCATAATGTTGTCAAGCTAACTCCATCGATAAAACCTTGCATACTCATTAGTGTCATATTATTTCTGGTTTATGATGGCTAAGTCTAGCTAAGTACATTCTCATACTCAGGGTTTATTTCCTCTTGTTGTAGATGATATGATGTATCATGGGTACTATAAGAACTGCCTTCATCCTGCCATGGATGAGGACTAAACCATGGGGCATGGTACTCCTAAGTTATTTGCTTTATTTTGCTTTTGCTAGAAATGATCGTGGTACTGGCATGTATTTGAACTGTGTGATATTGATGTCAAACTACTTTGCTTCCGCTATTTGAACTTGGTTTGTAATAACTATGTGAACTCTGATGTATGTGAGATACTTGTGAACCATATGTGAACTGTGATGTAACATGTGACTTGTTATGTTGAATCATGTACGATCTTGGCTTGTATGTTGGTTGGTTTTAGATCCTTCATGATTTCATCAGACTATTGGGTTTATATGGGCTCAAGTATGATAGTTTGATCGCTTCATTGATTGCTATTGTACTTGTGCTGTTATAAATTGGACGGTTTTGTTACAGCTGGTATCGGAGCAAGGTTCAACACTAAACTTGTCATATGGGTATTTAAAACAAAGGTTTTGTTTTATAATCTCAGTTTGACAACTTATAGCTATATATATTAGTGTGTTAAAATCTAAATTTTAAATTTAGAGTGTGCCAGTGGTCATATCCTTTATGTCTAGTTAAGGACTATGAGGTGGCTAAATAAGTACTAACATGGGCGGTTTTACTTTCATCATCCATACGGTATGCTATTGTATGGATGCCATTCACTTGAGTGGTAATGTATGGATCAATTGCTTCTATGCCCAAGGTAAGAGTGACAAGACCGCAAGGGTGAGCGTGTGTTCTAAGGGGGGAGGTAGCTTTGGTACTACGGTATATATATGTTCGCATATATATACTAAGGTATTTAATTGTGGGTTAGCTTTAATACGGCTATAGATGCATCTTTATATGTATGTATGGCACGTATTTACTTTTGGGTAGATTTGATACGAAAGTATATGCATGGGTATATATATGGAAGTATTTAGTTGCAACCTAGAGCTCAGATTTACATTCTGGCATATATAATTGTTGGGTTGGGCTAAAATGAAATTCTTGTGCAAGTACATTACCAGCAAAACATGTAGCCCAATTAGTTACGTATATTGAGAGAACATATGTATGCCATAGTGTATGTCGTTAGATTCATGAGGACATACGGAACGTGCATGCATCATGTTCACTCATGCATTTACATTTTGGCATTCCTCCCTCCCTTATAATTGCTTACCCCATTCATTAAATTTCTTCTCACGTATGATATCCTCTCACAAGAGTTGCACACTTTGCTATAGATGGTAACACCAGGAGCCCCGCCTCATAGTGACATGTTCATGGTTATGTTTGGCACTCCTACCTTGCTGTGGAGGGTGCTAAACTCAATTGGGTACGCTGAGCCACCCCGCTACTTCTGGAGGGAAGTGGCACCTGAGGGGCAGCCATGGTATGATGTGTGGGTAGCCATTCTAGCCCATGTAGACAATCCATAGTGGCAAGGTTGGAGTATTGAGTTAGATGGGTAGTCTCCTTGGGAAGGTGCCCAAGTGTTAGCTTTGGAGGCACTGAGTGAGATCTATCAGGAGTTTGGTGATGAGCTCGTCAATGGTCTAGCCGGAACCTTTCCCCGAGTGGATCCATCGGTGACCGCTTGGATGCAGTCGAGCGATAATGCACTAGTGAGGGACCATGATGAGCGAGTAGAGAGCTCTACTACTTCTATGACCTCTATGTTCGCCATCCTAAAGATGTTCTACTCCTGCCAAGACAGCTACGTCAGCTACATGCTAGAGCTCCAGCGAGTATAGGTTGTGCAATGCCAGCTGTGAGGGCGTGTGCGCAAGCATTAGAGGGCAGCTAGAGAGGCTTAATGGGAAACTGATAATGCTATTATAGCTTTGGAAGCTCACTGGGTTTAGTTGGTGAATGTTGTTGGAGCTAGGGTAGAGATAAAGGACGTCCGTGCTGAGAGGGACAAGGTCATTTGCCTTACTGAGGCTAGGGAGGCAGCTAGAATCTAGACTATGTTTCAGGCTACTAGGCAGGCAATGGAGTTTGATCATAGAGAGCAGGAACTCATACGCTAGATTGAGGAGCTTTAGCTGGATGTTCATCATCTCAACAACATAGTGAACCCAATTCTTCTTCTAGCTCTAGCAGTGGAAGAAGATCCCAATGTGTTGATTGCTGAGGATGATGGCACAGAGGTGTATGCTGAGGCTGAGCCTAAGGAGGAGGAGGAGGTCAAGACTTTTGAGGATGACCATGGTGATGATGTGTCTGACATCGACAGCGACTACTCCGAGGCATAGCTTAGCTATAGTACCTAGCTAGATGCACTAGCTCTCTATCTCTGATCCTTTATGTAATGAACTCGTAATTTAGGTTTTGATCTCATGCTATACTCCTTTGATATAATATTAGAACCTTGCATGTTTAATCCATGTCATTGTTGAACCTTAATAAATGTCCAGTTTGTGTGCTGGCAGGTATTTGGCATGTATGGGAATGCATTGCATGATCACTAAGTAATATAATTGGTGATGTTGTCTTGTGGAAATGAATTATTATGCCTCTTTTTTGTTGTATGAATTAAATTCTCTCTAGTAAATTCAGTTTGGCATAATTATTTAATTCCTCTACAATTTTTCTGACATCATCAATAATTACTTGTGGTTGCAATTTTGTAGATGACGCGCACTCGTAGGGGAGCTGGTAGAGATGATGCGGGTGGTAGTAGTTCCCATGGCAATGACACTGAGGACCACCCACCACCACCTCATCCCACACCAATGGAGATGATGGCCTAGCTCATGGAAACCCAACATTCCATGGGAGAAGTGTTGTGCGGTCTTGTGCAGAATGCCAGCCATGGATGGGGAAGGGACCAATGCCAAGGGCATGAACCTAACCAGTTCAACAATTTTAAGAACTTTCTTGACACCAAACCTCCTATGTTTAAAGAACCAGGGGAGCCATTGTAGGTAGATGAATGGCTAAATAGAATTGAATAGAAGTTCCATCTCTTAAGGGTCACAGAGCACATGAAGGTAGAGTATGCATCACACCAGCTGTAGGGGCCTGCATGCATGTGGTGGAGTCATCATCGATCCACTTTGCCTAAGAATTCTTAAATTGCCCCTATTCCAAGAAGAACAACAACCAAAAGCAGGGTAATCCAAATGCACGATAGGGACATGTGCACTATACCACCCTAGAAGAGATCCCTTCAAGTGAAGTTGTTACTATGGGTACATTTCTTGTGAACCAACACCTCATAGTTGTTTTGTTTGGTTCTAGAGCTTCTCATTCATTTATGAGTCAAACATTTGCATCCAAGCATGGGTAGAGTGTAGTTACTATAGATAAGGGTGGTTATTGCATCAGTGCAGCTAGAAATAATATCTCTACCAACCAGATAGTCAGAGATGTGCGCATCTCAATAAGCAACCGAGAGTATACCTCAGATCTTGTTGTATTGCCAGGGTTGGGGATAGATGTAATCTTGGGTATGAAATGGATGAGTGGCCATGGAGTTCTCATTGACACTTTGACTAGAACCATCATGTTGAGGGAACCCTAGAGTAACAATGCTTTCCTAGTGCCACTTCCTAGGAGTTTTGATCTCCAAAACTTAGCCTATGCTATTCAGACCACGACCCTCCTTGATATTCCGGTGGTATGTGAGTTTCTATATGTGTTTCCAGATGAATTGCCCAGGTTGCCACCCAATAGGGATGTAGAGTTTAAGATTGAGTTATTACCGGGTACAGCACCGATCTCTCAGAGGCCATATAGAATGCCACCAAATGAGCTAGCCAAGCTTAAGGTTCAATTGCAAGAGCTTTAAGAGAAAGGTCTCATTCGACCTAGCTAATCTTCATGGTGTTGTCCCACCTTATTTGTGAATAAGAAAGACAAATCCTTGTGGATGTGTGTGGACTATGGACCACTTAATACCATAATGATCAAGAACAAGTATCCTTTGCCTCGGATTGATATCTTGTTTGATCAATTGTCAAGGGCTAAGGTGTTCTCCAAGATCAATTTGAGATCTGGTTACCATCCAATTAAAATTAGGCCAGAATATATACCTAAGACTGCTTTCTCCACTAGGTATGGCCTGTATGAGTACTTGGTCATGTCCTTTGGGCTAACAAATGCTCCTGCATATTTCATGTATCTGATAAATTCGGGGTTCATGCCTGAGCTAGGATAAGTTCATGGTTGTGTTCATCAATGACATTCTGGTCTATTCAGGAAATGAGGAGGATCACGCAGAGCACCTGAGAGTTGTTCTAACTAGGCTAAGAGAACATAGGTTGTATGATAAGTTTAGCAAGTGTGAGTTTTTGCTTCAAAAGGTACCTTTTCTAGGGCACGTGCTGTCAGAAAATGGGATCTCTATAGATCCCTCTAAGGTGCAAAAAGTTATGGATTGGAAGGCCCTGACTTCATTTCACGCAGTTCAGAGTTTTCTTGGTTTAGCAGGTTACTACCAGTTAATTCATTGTGGACTTCTCAAAAATCACCAAGCTAATGACAAGATTGCTTTAGAAAGATGAGATGTTTGTGTGGACTCCGGAGTGTGAGGCTGCTTTTCACACTTTATGGACTTTAGTTGACTTTAGCTCCTATTTTGGCACAACCTAATATCGACTAACCTTTTGATGTGTTTTGTGATGCATCAGGTACCGGTTTGGGATGTGTTCTTATGTAGGAAGGCCGAGTCATTGCTTATGCCTCACGTCAGCTGAGGAAGCATGAAGTCAATTACCCAACCCATGACTTAGAATTAGCAGCAGTTGTCCATGCATTGAAGATTTGGAGACACTATTTGATTGGCAATGTGTGTCATATTTACACAGATCATAAGAGTCTTAAGTATATCTTCACTCAACCTAAATTGAATATGAGTAGAGAAGATGGCTAGAATTGATCAAAGATTACAATTCAGAAGTACATTATCATCCTGACAAAGCTGAATGTTGTTGTAGACGCTTTGAGCAGAAAGTCTCATTGCAATTCTCTGTTAGATGATGGTTGTGGAAATGCCTGACTACGGCCATGCATTCCACCGCAAGTGCATCACCAAGTGGTTCAGTCGGAGATCCCCCTACCCGATGTGCCAATGAGATTTATCTATGTATCTTGACCCGGTAGTGCAGAGATTCCTCTCACACTTCACCGAAGAGGATTATTGATTAAGCTCATTGTTTTATGTTGTATAAAATACTTATTATGCATCATACTCCTCGATATATATTTGGTCAAAATTCAAAATCTTTGAGTAAATATCCTGCTCCGTCGCTTTCTCTACTCGATCGCTCTAACCACCGCAATCTCATCTACAACTCTGCTTGTTTTATTTCCTACATTCCCGGAGCTCTCCCATTCCCTCTACAGATCTAAACCATGAGGAACATGCAGGTTTGCCTTCTTGTACATGTGTTCAACACATAAAATACATGACTTTGTGCCATCAGGCCAGACACCCAAGGCAACAAAAAAACAAACAAAAACCAACTGAGGAAACTTCATCCACTATAGCATCTTCACTATTTGAGGCGTTCAAAAAAATGGCAGGCAAACTTTCTTGCTTATTCAGTAACTTTTCAACACCAATGGCTCTTCTTTTCTGCATTAGATTAAGGCCATACTTGCTCTTCGGTTAATGGTTCTGGCAAGTTTAACAAAATTTGACATAGACATACAAATAACACAACCTATATTAGCAAGGGTTCCTACTACATGAGCTCAACACATACACTACATGACTTTGTGCTATCCCATAGATCAAATCTAGTCATGGCTACTACTACTACTAGTAGTACTACTAATACAGAACAACGAGCAGTACCCAATGCACACAAAATCTCAATGTCGTCAAATTGGTCTGGTCTTGTTGAGATAGCTTAGGTCATAAGGACTTACGATCAAGTTGAGACGGTGAACCATCTTGAAAATGATGCAGTTGTTGGTATTTATTAATGCAAAAAGAATATGAAGGATTTTGTAAGCGCATAGATTACCATTGTAGCATTTTATCAGGGAGTATTCGAGGTATCATTATTTATATTTTACCACTAGGAAAACAATGGAGTAAAGACTTATTGAGTAATAGAGGAATATCTATCAACATACCAGCATAGCTTAAGTAGAGAGTAAATATATAGATAGGAAATAAGAATAATGACACTCAGGGGATAGTTCTATAAAGATAATGTAAACTAGTTAACTCGAGAGAACAATGGATGAGGTTGATTCCTATGATATTCTTATTACATGATCAAAGTATATATATATATACCCGACTATAACTAAGACTAACTCTACTCTTGTGCACTTCAGGACGCCGTTTATATAGTAGAGCATCCACAAAAGATAACTCTACTAACGTGACCACGGTCCTACAATTTAAGAACCTACTCAATTCGGTATGGACTACAAAGGATAGATGGGGTTGTCACCTCCCACTGCTACAACACAACCAGAGAATAGGGTGTACTCATAGGCAGAGTATCATATAAGCACCATGCTTACACGTAGCTCGACTACTTAGCCCAACCATGGTAAACTAGCAAGCTAACCGCTCTATGAACCTGCACACAAAAGTAATGATAACAGTCAACTAAGCAAGATACATATTAAAAGTAAGCATAGCCATGTAGATAGGAATTTGATGAATTGATAATAAGTCTTACAAGATGTAGAAGTGAATATACAAGGCTTTGCCAAGCCTCCAAGACTAGATCCGGAACTTGAGCATGAACCCAACTCGACCCTCACTCCCGAGCTACTAATCTACTATATTGGAGAGTTCTAGACTTAATCCTCCTATTGTGTGTTGATCCGAATCAGAGATATGAATTAGGGTTTCCATGATGCCTCCAGGGAGGGGGTAGGGGCTGGTATATATAGGCCAAGGTGGAGTAGTTGCTTGGAATCGAGGTGGAGTAGGGGGCAAGGAATCACCACATCATTGATCCGCTGTCAACTCCCTCGATCGCCGTTGGATGAACTGACCTTGATCAACGGGGGAGATGGACTCTCAAAGCTCATGGAATTCATTAGTTTAAACCCATATTCCTATATTTGGTGATGAAATTAAGTACATATGCTGGATATGTTGATGGTTTATGATTGATGTTAATGGACCATCAACAGGCTCCCCCACACTTAACCTTTGCTAGCCCTTGAGCAAAGTTAAATTTGAACAATGGATCAGGAGTTGCTACATGCTTTCACGCCTCAAAAGTACATTGGTGTTCAATAAAAAATTCTCCTCTAGATTAGAATAAACTGATCTAACTTTCAAACTTACCCATATTACCTTCAACCATGGGGCTTCTTAGCCTTCACTTGGGTCTTGAGTAATTGAAAGATAGAACAATCAAGTCAAGCACTATGTCTCAAGTTCTTTGTTCCACCATTGTTCTAGAGTTTTTTATAAGTTTTCAAAATAAAACTCAGAGATTCCATTGTACGACACTCTCAAGTCTCTCAAAATATGTAGTATTTGAGGATCCTCACCAAGGCAATGAAGATGTTATGCCCTTCTCTTCATACAACTAAGGCTTATGTGGAGCTCATAGGAGTGGAGAAAGCATGAAAGAGCATACTTGCAATACATATATTGTAAAGTCAAACCTCGGATCCAAAGAGAGTTGAGTCATACAATCAAATCAAGATGTGCATGTGTGTGGATATATGGTGGCTAACCTAATTCTACTTTGCTCCTTGAAAACTTATCTCTCTCTTTTGAAAACTTGAAAATATTTGCTAGAGAACAGGGGCTATCTTATTCATCTCTCTTTTTTTGGGCGAGCATCTAAGTACCCATTATTTTAAATATCTAAGACACTTGTCCATTTTTTCTCAACTCTCTTATTTTTCTTTTTCCCTTTTTTATGAATAACTTTTGCATAGCCCCATGTCTCTTTTCTGCAACATGGAATCACATTCTCAAGAGAATTCAATCAGTCCAAACTCGATTTTGCATTCTATAACATTCAAGTGAGGGGGATGGTGTTTTTTAAAACATCTCATGCCATGTTGATAATTTGTCCTAGGTCATCTTTACCTTCATGAGGTGCTCAACTTGCTAAATCACTAACAAATAAAAATTTAAATAATCATGCTCCTTTGGTTCGCCATACATATTCTTGTTTTTACTTGAATTAATCTCTTTAGTCTTTTAAGCTTCCATGTTGTGTTATATGTATGCTTTGAAATATTATTCGAACATAATCATTGAATCAAAACATACATGTATAGAATTTGGTTGTATATATGGACTAACCCTTGAAGGAAAATTATTCAAATTTTGTTGGGAGATCATTCGTAGAACCGAATCAAGGACTAAGGTATTCTTCAATTTTACACATCTTTGCCTTAACCTTTTTGAAAATTTGAAGTAGTGATGAACAATAAAGGCACATTACTTATAACATGGGGTAAAGATTCTAATCAAAATGTTAAAACCAACTCTTTATAGCATAGAGGATGACCTTCAGCTCTACGATAACACTATCCTTTCTTTGAATCATTTTGTATATTCCTTCATGTATGTGTTGTCCACTAATCTTTTGCAGGAATGAGAGGAGCATAGGTCCAAATGAAGTGCTGATATCCACAAAAAGAAAGGAAAAAAGGATGGCATGATAAAAGGATGAGAAAGGAGTGCGACAAGGGAAACAAGATGTTCATGAACAACTCAAGCAAGGAAAGATCCAAGTAGGAAGAAAAGACCACCATGAGTCATCTACCCTTCATCACATGGTGTCATCATGCTCCAATGATAAAGGTAACATCTTAAGGTAAGTTGTCATTATTTTTTAATAAAAGAGAGCTTTCCTTTGATCTTTCTATATTCACATAAAGAAAGAAACAAACAATTTGAGTCACAACTTTGCTTGATTCAAACTGACTAACTCAACATGTACTTATAAATAAGAAGATATGTTTGTCGCCTATAGAAAGGGAGTTTAAGACTTTCTCCTCAATAAACTTTTGATGGACATGATTAATAGTTGCTCTATTATAATTCCTTTCAAGTTCCTAGTTTTCAGTCCAAAATTCTCTCGAGTATTGGATACATTTGATTTGATATAAGAACTTACTATTAACTTGATACTCTTGGTTAGCATATGCTTGATCTAAGTCTAGGTGGTTGACGGATATGATATGAGATGGTCTGAGCTGCTATTATCCTATTCCAAAGTGAAACTAAGTTTTGGAGTATTTTCTTTTGAAAAAATGAAAAAAAATCAATCATGATGATTTCCTATATGACAAAGCTAAAATTCTTACCAATGCCATATATATTTAGATTAGGAAAACCATACACTTATATGCTGCTTGTATATGGGTTGAGTTTTGTCAAGCTTTGTTGACCCTTATGAGAAGATTGTCATGCTTTTAAAATCAAGATCATGTACACTCCACCCAAATATGTACTACTCCTACACTGGGAGTAGGCGCAAAAACATGCCTTCCATTTAGATCCACCAAAAAATGTTCTACTCCTACACTAGGGGTGAACACTAAAACATGCTTGTTAGATTTTTCTATCCACCAAATAAATGCTCCAAGTTCTGTTGCTATCTCTAAAAAAGTTTTGTTGCAGGAAAAGAGATGGGGGGCTATAAAAAAAGATGAAAAATAAGAGAAAAGAAAAAAATGGACACAAAGATGTCTGAGATATTGAAAATAATGGGTACTTAGATGCCCACCAGAAAAAAAGAAATATGAATAAAGATAGCCCCTGTTCTCTTGTAGAAATGTTTCCACATTTCAAGAGAGAGATATGTGTCAAGAAGCATAGTAGAATTAGGTTAGCCACCATATATATCCACCAAATATTCCACACACAAGCACATCTTGATTTGATCGTATGACATTTTTCTCTTTGGATCCATTTTTTGACTTTACAATATATACATTGCAAGTATGCTCTCTAGTTTTATCCCTACCTATGAACTCCACAAAGGCTCTAGGAAGAAAAGGAAATAATAAGATGCGCCTTGGAGAGGATCCACAAATACCACACATAAAGAGAGACTAGAAAGTGTGAATCCAATAAATACCACATATAGAGGGATCTGAGAGTGTCATACAAAGGAATCTCTGTTATTTAAAAACTTATAAAACCTCTGGAATAAGGTGGTACAAAAGAACATGAGACATAGTGCTTGCCTTGATTATTCTATCTTTCAACTGCTCAAGACCCAAGTGAAGGCTAAGAAGCCCCATGGTTGAAGGTAATATGGGTAAGTTTGAAAGTTAAGTCAGATTATTCTAATCTAGAGGAGAATTTTTGATTGAACACTTGTGTACTTTTGAGGAGTAAAAGCATTGTAGCAACTCCTGATCCATTGCTTGTAGTAGAACTGTCCAATTTATAAGAGCACAAGTACAATAGTAGCCCGCAAGTGGTCGGACTGTCGTACTTGAGCCCATATAAACCTGGTAGTCCGTCGAGTACCACGAAGGTTCTCAATTCAACCAACATACAACCAAGATCGTACATGATTCAACATACATGTCACACTGTTACATAAAGTTCACAAATATAGTTCCATACATCAGAGTATGATTAAAAGTTATTACAAACCTAAGTTTAGGGAAAATAGTAGCGGAAGCAATTAAAGTTTGAAAGCAACGTCTATCATCACTGTTCAAATACGGTGCTAGCTCATGATCACAATCCCACAAAAGCATAAGAGAGGGATTAACAAGAGACGCCTTGTCCAGGGCCCTACTCCTCGTCCATGGTAGGACAGAAGCAGTTCTTATAGTAGCCATGATACATCATACTATCTGCAATAATGGGAAATAAACGTAGAGTACAAGAAGGTACTCACCTAGACTTACCTATCATAAACCAAAAATAAAGTGACTCCAAGGATTATGCAAGGCTACATAAGTGGAGCTAGCTTGACAACATTTTCTATAAAAAGCTTACCAATTCAAGTATACAGTTATAATTCGGTCATCAAGTTAATTATAGCTATTCATCTCTAGATTAGCAACTAACCTATGCCAAACATGTGGTATATCATTTAGTATCATACAATAGTAACCATAGCTGATATAATAATTCCATGTTCATCCGAAACCATCATATTCCATAACACAATTACTACGATGTTGGTGTGAGTCATAGTTTCTCACTATCCGGGAGAGACGGTGATTCAAATTCGATTTCAACCAGCTAGGAAATTATTCATAACACAAACCCAGCCTGACCAGATCAATGGTCACCTTTGGTACAACCCAGGTCCACATTTTGCGAGGTTCGATCATCGCCACATAATCATGGACAACTAGCTACTAGGACGTTTAGGCCCGGCCTACCCTTGGGCTCACATCTAGCTCCCCAGCACATCCTTACTACCATCTAGAGTGTGCACTTTCATAGAACGGGGCCCATCCTGAGTTGAGCTACTCAGGCTTCAGTGGTTGGAACGAGTTATCTGGCCAGCCAAGTTAGAGGCATGTGTTCAATCTCGATAGAGTCACCAACAACGGTACGGTCCTTAATTGGCATAGACAGAATCACATGAGTCAACCCAAACATAGACTCTGCCCGGCCTCCAGTTACATTACCCCATGGTTTGGTTCCATGATAGCAAATATAGCCAACTGTGGGGGGTACAACCCTGGATACCCACTGGCAGACCACATGGACTGCACCCTCAGGGGTGGCCCAGCCCACCAGACTGATGCCTTGTGGGGCACGACTCTGCTCGGTGGCTTCCGCAAGGCATCTGGAGGATATCCTAAAGATACTATGAGATCTATTAGGATATGTATGATCCCTAGATTCCTATAATTAGTTATTACTTTCCAGTTATCTCCTAGATCTAACTGACTTGTAACCCTGCTCCCCTGACTATATAAGGCTAGTAGGGACCCCATCCAAAATCACGGCATATCATATGATAGCTAATACAAACCAACAGACCATAAGAGTAAGGTGTTACGTCATACTGATGACCTGAACCTATATAACTCATGTGTCTCTATTGCCTTCTTGTTCTTGATCATGCGCTCCTTTGCCGATCAATCTACCTTCGTGGGATACCCCTCGGAGGACTATCGATGATATTCTGTCGATAGTTGGCGTGCCTAGGTAGGGGTGTGCGTGTTGTTTCCTTATCGAACAAGATGGCTTTTTCTGCAGGCTCTTCGTCCCTCCCACAGCCTGGCCAGATCTTCACGGTCAGGATCCATCTCGTGGGTCATCAACGCTGACGGAGTTAGAGAGCTCCTCAAGCCAGTGCAGATCCGATCTGCGCCGACCACTACCGCACCTACAACTGTAGATCTGATCTTGGAACCACTTCCTGAGGTCTCCCTCACTAGCAACTTGCCACCCACTTCCTTGCTACTAGAGGAGGCACATCAACAATGATGATCTAATCAAATCCATCGATCGGGTCGGTTTGAAGCTTGCCTGATTGCCTCTCCATCGCTGAGTCAGCTCTGGACAGTTTCATTCAGCATCGATCACCCTCCAATCTGGATCTATCAAAAGCTGCTCAGGCAAACTCCATGGGTTATGGCCCTGCCCTTCAAGCTCACCAACACCGCTGCTATGTACCAAGATGCCCTAAGGGGCAAATTCATCGGCCAGGTGGGGGATATCCATCCAATCACCGACTAGATCACCGATTCAGCTCCCACCGATGGTCAACATGCTGCACGCCAGCCGAGGCCTCGAAGTGTAATAGAACTGACCAAATCATAAGAACGTAAGTACAAAAACAATCACTGAAGCGATCAAATTACTGTACTTAAGCTCCCATAATCCCGGTAGTCCAGAAATCACGAAGGATTTCAACCAACTCTTGACATACAAACCAAGACCATAGTGATTCAACACAACACATCATTCGTTACAACATTTCACAAGTAGCATTCAGATTACATCCATCAGAGTTCAAATAAAATATTACAAACCAAGTTCAAATTCGTGGAAGCAACATAGTTTAGTACATAACTTCATAGTTTCAAATACATTGCTAGATCTTAGTCATGTCCCACAAAAGCATCATCAAGTACGAGAACTAGGAGAGACCATGCCCAATGGTCTAGTCTTCATCCCCAGCTAGGAGAAGGCAATACTTGTAGCAACCAAAGTAGAACTGGTCATCTGCAACATGTGGGAGATAAACCCTGAGTATGAGAAGGTACTCAGCTAGACTTACCTGTCAAAACTAGAAATAAAAGACACCAAGGGTCATGCAAGGCTTATGAGGTGGGCTAGCTAGACACAGTTGCATAAAAGAGCTTATGAATATAGTAACCAATTTAAACTTCGCATCAAGTTTATCATCATTTACCTGTCCACTAGATTTGCACCTGAACTAGAGCACTCACTTATTAGGAGCAACAATATTAACCATAGCAGGTATAATAAGGCTGTCATCATCATATCATCATTTCCGAACCATTATGTTATTTAGTGTATCTAATTTAGAGATAAGCTCAGTCAAGTTCTCACTAACCGGGAGAGATGGCGACTCGAATCGAATTACAACTCAGCTGAGGGGTATTCCTAACTCTCACCGTGGCATACTTTGCAAGGGTAGCCGTGGGTCACCTTTGGGACAACTCAGGAACCAAATTCATGGGATTTCGATCAGCGCCAGCACTCTCAGGGATTACCCTTCTGCCAGGACAATCAGGACTTTTAAATCACCTACCCTTGGACTCATGCCTACGGCTCCCTTCTGAGGCAGTACTTTATACTTATCGACTCTCGGCCTGAGTTGAGCTACTCGGCTTCGCTGGTCGGTCTTTCGGACACGGCCAACTAAGAGAGAGGCATGCATTCAACATGAACAGGAAAGGCTCCAAGATTCAGTTCTTAAGCGACACAGACGGAGTCACTACAAACTGGCAAGCCTCCTACCCGGTCTTCATTTCAAATTAAGACAGGTTCTTTCCCATGATAGCAAATATAGCCAAACGTGCCATATGTATGTCCCTATATCTTGCAGGTGATAGGAAATCACCCGACTTCTATCGCATTTAAGCAGGGCTAAGCACTACATGAACCTGAGCTACATAGGATTTAGGGTATCAATATCTGGACAAGGAATGGATAACCAATGCAGCAAGTGTTTGCATCCAACACCTAAACTTAATGCTACAATATATATATATAACAATAATACTTTAACTGCATTTAGGAAATTAGGAGGCTTAATATGCTCCAGGGCTTGCCTTTCACAAAGATTGCACGGACGGTGATCCAGGGCACTCAACGGTGACCTCGTCTGGGACTTCCCCCTAAGGACTGCACCTCCTAAACCTCCGGTGTTGGCTGCTGCTGCTCGCTCGGTTCCTTGAATTCCTAGCAGTGTCACACCTTCCGGTACACCTATTGCATGCTGATGCTCAAGATAAATATCATGGATGCATAAGAAATGACATGATGCTCATGATGAATGGATCATAGTAAGTGTTTAACGAAACATCACTGGACATTCGTTTATCGATTAGGAATAGCTCTATTCAAATCACTTTAAAACATGTATCTAACTTAACTTGAAGAACGAGATCTACTTACCTAACTTGCATAACCTAAGATAAAGATGCTCATCTTCAGTTAAACGCCTAACACCTAGGAACATTACCACAAGCTTAGGAAACAGTAAAGGCATACTTAAATTAACAGTTAAAGTTTCATATGCAAACGAGCAGTCCTTTAATTCGATCACAACAAGAGTTCTACAGTTCCAAATGACTTGCAAGAGGACATTCTTGAAAGCTTATGAAATTCTCTACAAATCATTTGTAAACATCAAAGCATGATTCTTACGTTAACCAAATCAAATTAAGGTAAACATAGAATCTGTCCAGAAATGACAGGTTTACTAAATTAATTATTTAGTGATGATGCAAAAGCATAATTGGACCAAACCAAGTTTACCAACTTGTTGCACATACCAGAGGAACATCAGAAAGTATAGTGCCAACTTCTAAATAAATTATTTAATGCCCTTTTCTAATTTATTTAGTTAATTAGGTGATTAAAGCAATATATAGTAAAACTATTCAGAAACATCTACAAAAATTACAGTAGCTATCTCATACTTCACTTAGACTACCTATAAAAATTTCAAAGCCATTGGGCAAGCAGAACTTGCTGTATCCAAAATAACAGGTGGCATGTCTATTTCTAGCATAATTAGGAAACCCTATTGAAAAGTGTCAAGCAATAGATTTCTCATTTTCCTAGTATCATTCTAGCATAAGAATAGTACTCACCAAATTTTACCTTTACTGGATCTATAGAAAAATTATGAAAATTCATACAAGATCCATCCATGCAAACAAGAGAATTTCCTATCTCCTACATATAGTGTTCAAAATATATGAAAATTTAACTACAAGCTATTCATGATATGAGCAGTACACCATAAAAATTTCATGCCATTTGGAGCTATATAGAAAAAGATATAATTACCCCTATTTCCTTCATGATTAAAAGAGATAATTAGCAACTCCATTTTTCATAACAGAACATGGTGTAAATTATATTTTTAATATAAACTAGACATTATCATAAACTCAACAAAATTGGAACCACATCATTTGAATCTACCAACTAGGAGATACATATTTTTGAAAATGTACACAAATCTATGAAAAAGAATAAACAAAACAAAAATGAAAACCTAACTCTACTGTTGGGCCAGCCCAAAAAAGCTCGGCGGCCCACGAAGCACGCGCTGGCGCGGCCTAGACTCGACTCGGCCCAGGTCAGGTTCCCGCCTGTGTTCGATGACTAACGCGTGGGTCCCACCCGATAGAGAGACAGATAGGGGAGGAAGAAAGGACGGTGGCACAACTCGTCGCCGGTGGCAGCTCCGGTGAGGCCATCGGTGTCAATGTGTTCGCCTCACCCGTGCGCACCTAGTGGTACCATCTATTGCAGGGATTACAGCAGCTAGAGGGGGTGGCGACGGCCATGGCGGCGCACGGCCATAGTTTGGCCGGCTCCGGTGAGGCCCGACCCCGTAGGGTGTGGCTAAGCTCGGTATGAGCTTCTGGAGTTCACTACCAAGCTAACCAAGCAAGGAGGAGGGGATGGGAAGGCTGCGGTGGTTGTTGGCCGCGTGGAGCGCCAACTCCGGCGAGGTCCCGCCATGGCGGCGGTGGAAGAAATGGCGAATACGCCCTTACCAAGCCCCAAACAACATGACTGAAAGGTGGAGGAGGTGGAGAAGAGCACGGCGAAGCTACGAATGAGCTGGCCGACGCATTTTTGCGGTGGCATGCGAGCATGAGCTCATCGGAGTCACGGCGGCTATTGCTGTAGAGCTACGGGCGAGCGAAGGAAGCCAAAGGAAGGGAAATTGAACTGGTGAGCTAGTTGGTAGGTGCGTGGGGTGCTGCTAAAGTCATGGTCGGCCGTGCCAGGGCATCCGCGACGCGTGGCAGCACGAGCAGGAGACTGGCGATGGGTGGCAAACACGCGGTAGTGATCTTCTGACGGTCGGTTCACTGTAGCTCGTGTAACATCCCGGCCCAGGGCTTAACAGGATTAATAGGATACTCAAACCAATAAGTTGCAACTTCTTTTCCGGAAACCCATCTATAAATAACTCTGAGGTTAAGCGTGCTTGGCCTGGAGCGATGGGTGACCGACCGAGAAGTTCTTCCCGGGTGCACACGAGTGAGGACAAAGTGCGTAGAAAAGACCTGTGTTGGTTTGTGAGGGCAATCTATATCCTATAGAAGCTACCAGATGTAAGCGGACCCGGCCTCAGAGAGGCGGGACGTTACAGAATGGTATCAGAGCCGACTCTCGCGGTTTCACGGGCGCGTGTGTCGCAGTTGCGTAGGCATGGTGCGCATGGCTAGTGTGGATCCGGCGTGGTCACACAGCATGGCACATGTGCTGGCTCTGGACACACGGACGTGGCTAAGAGAGGACACTCGTGGCTTGGGATTGATCGACGAGGACGTCGATCTCTTAAGGGGGTGAGGATGTAACATCCCGGCCCAGGGCTTAACAGGATTAATAGAATACTCATACCAATAAGTTGCAACTTCTTTTCCGGAAGTCCATCTATAAATAACTCCGAGGTTAAGCGTGCTTGGCCTGGAGCGATGGGTGACCGATCGGGAAGTTCTTCCCGGGTGCACACGAGTGAGGACAAAGTGCGCAGAAAAGACCTGTCTCGGTCTGTGAGGGCAGTCTATATCCTAGAGAAGCTACCAAGATGTAAGCGGGCCCGGCCTCAGAGAGGCGGGACGTTACAGCTCGCATTCAGACGACTTGAACTACCTGACAGCGTGACTTCAACATGTTAATACGGCTAAACCGTTGATCCATTGCAAAAACCATGTACATGAAAATTGTAGGCCTACCATCCATCTCCAACTTCTATTCAAGGATCATCGTCTAATTCTCCATGGATCAGAAGTTACATCAAGCCAAAGTTGGCTCGATCCAACTGAAACTGGATTTATGACTTAGCAAATTTTCAAAGTGTGAATTCAGCATGGAAATATGACTTGTGGGCCTTATCTGAACATGTTCTAGCCATTTTCATGAGATGGTCATATTGAGACTTTTGTTCCTTGATAAATTGGCTACAACTTTGGTAAAGGGTGCATAGCCATGCAAGGTCTCTAAGTTGGTCTTTTGAATCAGTCAAACAGTGGCACTCTATAGGTCATTCTAAGTCAAACCTCCACTTGAGGGCATTTTTGTCATTTTGATCCACATGAACAATGTCCCATCAATTACCCTAAGTGTAGTTAAGGTGTATTAGACCATAATCAACCACTTTACACAAATGCTATACCAACTTCTAATGATCACATGTGATGAAGCAACAAAACAATCAATTTCACTCTAATGTTGCAATTCCATGTTTCACATGTTTCATGCCTTTGTTACAATTTTAACTTGCCACATCCCTACCATGTTGCCATGTTTCAAGGTATGAGAAACTCATGTTGCATTCTCATGTTGCACTACTACCATTCACAAGCAAATCAAGTATGAAACAAACAGAATTATGAATGTTTCATATGTATGTTTCAGTGACAATGGCATGATGAGATAGATGATGCATATGTTTATGAAATGAAATGCACTTTTGTGGAAGCCAAACACCTAGGGTGTTACAGCCCTCCTCCCTTAGAAAAATCTCATCCCAAGATTTGGAAAGCGTACCAATCAGTATAGAAAGCCGGATAATTTTCCTTTAAATAATCTTCCTGCTCCCATGTTGCATCCCGATCACTATGATTACTCCAAACTACCTTGTATAACTTAACTACTCGCCTATGAGTCACTCTTTCTTGAGTATCCAGAACTCGCACGAGCTTCTCCTCATAAGAAAGATCAGATTTCAAGTTGATTCTCCTCGTTGCTACTCTTTCCTCAGGAATACGAAGACACTTCTTCAGCTGGGACACATGGAATACCGGGAATATAGCTCCCATTTCATGTGGTAGATCAAGTTTATAGGCTACTCTTCCACTTTTCTCAATAATGCGATAAGGTCCAACATATCAAGGCTCAAGCTTCCTTTTGATTCCAAAATGTTTTACTCCTTTCATAGGGGATACATTCAGATAAACATGGTCACCTACTTCAAACTCAATAGGTTTTCTTCTCTTATTAGCGTAGCTCTTTTATCTAGCCTGAGCGGCAGTCATATTCTTCTGTATAGTTTGGACTTGCTCTTCGGCTTCTTTTACAAAATCAATACCATAGAATCTTCTTTCTCTAGGTTCCACCCAGTTCAAAGGAGTCTACACTTGCGGCCATAAAGAGCTTCAAAAGGAGCCATTTTTATACTCTCTTGGTAACTGTTGTTATAAGAGAATTCAGTGAGAGGTAACCATTCCTCCCAAGAGCCTTTGCAAGAGATAAGACTCTAAGCATGTCTTCTAGAATTTGATTAACACGCTTAGTCTGTCCTGATGTTTGCGGATGATAGGCAGAACTACGGATTAGATGAGTGCCAAGATTCTGATGTAAGCATTCCCAAAAGCAAGCTGTGAATTGCGGTCCTCTATCTGAAACAATGGATTTGGATACACCATGGAGACGTACCACTTGTTGAAAATAAATCTTAGCATAATTGTGAGGGTGATAGGTAGACTTGATCGGAATAAAGTGAGCGGATTTAGTTAGACGATCTACGATAACCCAGATGGAATCACAACCCTTTTTGGTAGTGGGTAACCCAACAATGAAATCCATGACAATTTCTTCCCACTTCTAGCCAGGAATAGAGAGTGGTTACAATAATCTGGGCCTCATGTGAATAGCCTTGACTCTACAACAGTTATCGCACCTTGCCACGTAGGCTATGATTTCTTTCTTCATCTTGGTACACCAATAATATAGCTTGAGATCTTGATACATTTTACTGCTACTAGGATGGATGGACAATCTAGAAGAATGGGCTTCAGCCATAATTTGATTTCTAAGTTCTTTGTCTTTGGGTACTACAAGCCTATCATTAAACTAGAGAATTCCTTTGTCATCGACCCTAAAGTGCTTGGTCTCTTGCTCTTTCATCTTCTGCTTGATGTGAAACACACCCACATCAGTCTTCTGGAGTTTGATAATTCGACTTCTAAGAGAGCAATCCATAGTGATATTGTGGAGTACTACAGGATGAAGGAGGTGTGCCAGATGAAAGTCTTCACTAACTAAGGAATTACAATGGGCCTTTTTGCTTAAGGCATCAGCAACCACATTGGCCTTGCCAGGATGGTAGTGCACTTGAAGGTTGTAGTCATTGATTAATTCTAACCATCGTCGTTGACGCATGTTCAACTTGGGTTGAGTAAAGATGTACTTGAGACTTTTATGGTCTGTATAGATGTTACACACATTACCTAGCAAGTAATGTCTCCAAATCTTCAGGGCATGAACAACCGTGGCTAGCTCTAAGTCATGGGTAGGATAATTGATTTCATGCTTTCAAAGTTGGCGCGAAGCATAAGCAATGACTCGGCCCTCCTACATAAGAACACACCCCAAACCGGTGCCACATGCATCATAGTAGACATCAAAAGGCTTCTCGATGTCAGGTTGTGCCAATACAGGAGCAGAGGTTAGTAAGGTCCACAAAGTGTGGAAAGCCTCTTCACACTTCGGAGTCCACACAAACTTCTCATCCTTTTGAAGTAGTCGAGTCATGGGCTTGGTGATTTTTGAGAAATCCGGGATAAAGCGATGATAGTAGCCAGCCAAACCTAGGAAACTTTAGACTTCTGTGACCGTAGTAGGTGCCTTCCACTCTAGGACTTCCTGCACCTTAGTAGGGTCAACCAAAATTCCATCTCCAGATAACACATGACCTAGAAAAGGTATCTTGTTCAACAAGAATTCGCACTTGCTGAACTTAGCATAAAGCTGGTTGTCACATAATTGAGTTAACACAATTTTTAGATGTTCAGCATGCTCTTCTACATTATGAGAATATACAAGGATATCATCAATGAACACGACAACAAACTTGTCCAATTCTGGCATGAATACCGAATTCATCAGGTACATAAAGTGTGCCGGAGCATTTGTCAATCCAAAGGACATGACAAGATATTCGAACAAGCCATAACGAGTAGAGAAAGCTATCTTAGGTATATCTTCAGGATGAATTTTGATCTGATGGTAGCTAGACCTCAAATCGATCTTGGAGAATACCTTAGCTTTGGAGAGCTGATCAAATAGAATATCGATGCGAGGAAGAGGGTATTTGTTCTTGATGGTAACAACATTAAGGGGGCGATAATCCACGCACATGCGCAGAGACTCATCCTTCTTCTTCACAAAGATAGCCGGACAACCCCAAGGAGAAGAACTAGGCTGAATCAAACCTTTCTTTAATAGCTCATTCAACTAAATCTTCAGCTCAGCCAACTCATTGGGTGGCATTCTATAGGGCCTTCGAGAAATAGGAGCCGTACCTAGAATGAGTTCTATCTTGAATTCTACTTCACGGTCTGGAGCTAATCCTAGCAAGTCATTAGGGAAGACATCTAGAAACTCACAGACAACCGGTATACCCTCAATGGCTTTGGCTAGGGTAGCATTGACTGTATTGTGGATAGCGATATCACGAGGTAACTGCACTAGAAAACCCTTCTTATCCATGGGATCTCTCAACATTACCACATGGGTTGATGTATCAATCAACACTCCATTCCCGCTCATCCACTTCATCCCTAGGATTACATCGATTCCTACTCCCAGTAGAACTACAAGATCCGTAAGGAACTCTCGATCCCCAATCTCAATCTTTACATCTTTAACTACTTGGTTAGTCATGATATTATTTCTAGCAGCACTAATACAATAAGCACCCTTGACAATTGTAATCACATTCATCTTATGCTTAGATGCAAAAGTAGAACTCACAAAGGAATGCGAAGCACCCGAATCAAAGAGCATAACTATAGGTTGATCATTAACAAGGAACTTACTAGCGGTGACCACTTCACCAGTAGGAATTTCCTCCACAGTAGTGTAGTGAACATGCCCCTAACAGATGTTTCCCTGAGCATTCTGCTTGGGAGGATAGGGACAAGTACTAGCCCAGTGACCTGGCTTGTTACAGTTCTAGCATGGCCTGTTAGCTGGTGGCACATTAGAGCTACTCTACCTAGAGGTATTCTTTGGCAAGGAAACTGTGTACCCCTTGCGGAAACCAGTTTTAGCTTGATTCTTCTTCTGAGGTGGGCGGTACCGGACATTAGCATTGGGTGGACGATATTGGGTTTTGGATACCACTGGTGCTTTAGACTAAGAAGCACCTGCCTCAAAGTTTCTTTTACGGTTCTTGGAAGCAGCATATACCTTATCATTATTCTCCCAAGTTAGGGTGTCACTAATAAACTCATTGAAGGTGACACACTTGTAGTTGCCCATAGACTTCATCAGTTTAGGGGAAAGTCCCCTCTTGAAACTAGCTATCTTTTTGGCATTAGTATCAACAAACTCGAGAGCATACCTCGCCAGGTTATTAAATGCCTAGAGGTATTCATTAAGACTCTTGTTGCCTTGAGTTAGCTTCATGAACTCAGTATGCTTAATGGCCATGAGACCAGGAGGGATAAAATGTCCCCTGAAAGCTTCCTGGAACTGGTCCCAAACTATCTCGACGTTTGTAGGGAAGGTGGTCCTGTGATGGGTCCACCAGATGGCTACAGGGCCTTGGAGCTGGTGTCCTGCATATGAGGCCTTCATACCTTCTGTCAATCGAAGCAATCCAAACCTTTGCTCTATCATACTCAACCATTCATCAGCTTATAATGGTTCTTCTGCCTCTCGAAAGATAGGAGACTTTGTGTCCATGAAGTCCTTAAAGTTGCTATACTGGTTTTGGCTTGGGTCCCTGGCGGACATGTCGGTCATCATGGTTAGCCAGTTGGCACATAGCCTCAGCTAGCATGTGCTGACTTTCAATGACTGTTTGCATTAGCTCAGCTAGTGTGGGTGATGGAGGAGGTGGTTGTTCCTCATCTCCAAGGCTACGACTGCGATGAAGATTATAAGCCATCTGCAAAATGTATAGCCAATGAGCACTGATGATGTGGAAATTTTGTAGATGAATTGTATAATTATGCCAAACTGACTCCAATGGAGAAAATGAATTTATACTACCAACAGAGGCACAATCATCCATCATAATCACACAACTCATCAAGCGCACCAATTGACACATTAATGCGATGAACTTAACCAGCAATGAGATCGATAGACCGCATAGATGGAAATTATCAAAGGCTCACATACGTGGAGCATAACACGTTTGATAGGTTACATCCAAGCCATAGAGGTTCCAACTGACATCAAAGATAACTTAAGGTTTGATATTACATCCCAACGATTAACTTATTATAAGCTACTCGTTCATGCATGAGGATCAACAAAAGACTAGCTCTAGCGCATTAGCTAAGTAGTAAGCTAAACTACACATCGTCCTCAGAGTCAGTGTCGAAGATCTCTCCTCCATCTTCATCACTAGCAGGTTCTAACTCCTCATCTTCCTCCTCATCAGGTGGAACATCCTCAAGTCCATTAATCTCAATGTCATAATCACCTTCAGCCATGATGACACCAGAGCCCATCTCATCATCATCATCAGGGGGTGGGAGAGGGTGAAGCTGATTGTGTAATAGGTGAACCTCCTCATGGAGATGGTCATTGTACTCTTCGGTAGCTGCCAACTGCTGCTCCAGTTCTACCTGTCGCGCTCTCAACACATTCTCTTCGTGCCAGGCTTCATTCCATTGGTTCAGCACATGAATCAACATGCGCTCATAGTTGTGGTGAGCAACTATCAACCTCTGGACCTCCAGGGTTTCTTGATCCCATTCCTGTGTTACTTGCTCCAAACGGTGCTGAGCTACACTCCTCTCAGCAGTCACCCAGGCTAGCTCTGCCCTCAGCCTTTCCACCTTAGTAGGCTCTGGATGGGGCTCACAAGGAGCTAACCAGTGATGAGGTGCCCTGCCTCTAGCGAACTTGCGAGCAGTGCATTTTGTGCATGCCATCTGTAGCAAAAAGTTACAACATAAGAGGAGAATCATTTAAGGGATATGAAATTTAATTAGCCGAGACCATAAATTTTAAAGGAGGGAGTAATGCAAGAATGCCATGTATGCTTGAACATGATGCATGCACGATTCGTACGTCCTCACAAACCTAGAAAAAATTAAAGGCTAGCGAAATATATGGTGGCATACATACATTCTCTTGTATATGGTAGCTAGTCAATCTACAACGATATGTTGTTAGTGTACCTGCAAAAAAATTCATTTCAGCCCAATAATTTCCCAAAAAGGCATGTAAAGTAAGTAGTAAACCAAATACTTTCATACATACATCCCCCGATGTATATACTCTAGTATCACAGCTACCCGACAGAGATACCCACACTTAAGTACTCTCATAGATACATGATCGAACATGTAAGTATGCGAGCAACCACAACTACTCTCCCCTAGACCAACGGTTGGACGGTCATGCTCTCACAACTCCCACTTACCAGAGCGTAGAGGTATTTTGATCCATACATTACCACCCAAGCGGATGGCATCCATACAATAGCATGCCATATGGACAACGAAATAGAAACAAGCAGGAACCCCCAAGTTAGTAATTTAATAAGCCACCTAAGAGTCCTTATTTGGGCATAAGGGATATGACCACTGGCAATACTTAGTACTTAATTTAGAATTTTCACAAATACTTTTATTTTAAATACATAAATGACATGTTTAGTGTTGAATCTTGCTCTGATGCCAGCTGTAACAGAACTGACCAAATCATAAGAACGCAAGTACAAAAACAATCACCGAAGCGATCAAATTCCTATACTTAAGCTCCCATAATCCCGGTAGTCTAGAAATCATGAAGGATTTCAACCAACTCTTGACATATAAACCAAGACCATAGTGATTCAACACAACACATCATTCATTACAACAATTCACAAGTAGCATTCGGATTACATCCATCAGAGTTCAAATAAAATATTACAAACCAAGTTCAAATTCGTGGAAGCAACATAGTTTAGTACATAACTTCATAGTTTCAAATACATTGCCAGATCTTAGTCATGTCCCACAAAAGCATCATCAGGTACGAGAACTAGGAGAGACCATGCCCAATGGTCTAGTCTTCATCCCTAGCCGGGAGAAGGCAATACTTGCAGCAACCAAAGTAGAACTGGTCATCTGCAACAACCAAAGTAGAACTAGTCATCTGCAACAGGTGGGAGATAAACCTTGAGTACGAGAAGGTACTCAGCTAGACTTACCCATCAAAACTAGAAATAAAAGACACCAAGGGTCATGCAAGGCTTATGAGGTGGGCTAGCTAGACACAGTTGCATAAAAGAGCTTATGAATATAGTAACCAATTTAAACTTCGCATCAAGTTTATCATCATTTACCTGTCCACTAGATTTGCACCTGTACTAGAGCACTCACTTATTAGGAGCAACAATATTAACCATAGTAGGTATAATAAGGCTATCATCATCATATCATCATTTCCGAACCATTATGTTATTTAGTGTATCTACTTTGGAGATAAGCCCGTCAAGTTCTCACTAACCGAGAGAGACGGTGACTCGAATCGAATTACAACTCAGCTGAGGGGGTATTCCTAACTCTCACCCTAGCATACTTTGCAAGGGTAGCCATGGGTCACCTTTGGGACAACTCAGGAACCAAATTCGTGGGTTCGATAAGTGCCAGCACTTTTAGGGATTACCCTTCTGCCAGGATGATTAGGACTTTTCAATTACCTGCCCTTGGACTCACGCCTATGGCTCCCTTCCAAGGCGTACTTTATGCTTATCGACTCCCGGCCCGAGTTGAGCTACTCGGCTTCGCGGTCGATCTTCAGACACGACCAACTAAGAGAGAGGCATACATTCAACATGAACAGGAAAGGCTCCAAGATTCAGTCCTTAAGCGACACAGATGGAGTCACTACAAACCGGCAAGCCACCGCCCGATCTTCATTTCAAATTAAGACAGGTTCTTTTCCACGATAGCAAATATAGCCAACCATGCCATATGTATGTCCCTATATCTCACAAGTGACAGGAAATCACCCAACTTCTACCGTGTTTAAGCAGGGCTAAGCACTACACGAACCTGAGCTACATAGGATTCAGGGTATCAATATCTGGACAAGGATTGGATAACCAATGCAGCAAGTGTTTGCATCCAACACCTGAACTTAATGCAACAATATATATATAACAATAATACTTTAACTACATTTCAGAAATTAGGAGGCTTAATATGCTCAGGGGCTTGCCTTTCACAAAGTTGCACGGATGGTGATCCGGGCACTCAACGGCGACCTCGTCTGGCACTTCCCCCGAGGACTGCACCTCCTGAACCTCCGTTGTTGGCTACTGCTGCTCGCTCGGTTCCTCGAATTCCAACAGTGTCAGACATTCCGGTACACCTATTGCATGCCGATGCACAAGATAAATATCATGGATGCATAAGGAATGACATGATGCTCATGATGAATGGACCATAGTAAGTGTTTAACGAAACATCACTGGACACTCGTTTACCGATTAGGAATAGCTCTATGCAAATCACTTTAAAACATGTATCTAACTTAACTTGAAGAACGAGATCTACTTACCTAACTTGCATAACCTAAGATAAAGATGCTCATCTTCAGTTAAATGCCTAACACCTAGGAACATTACCACAAGCTTAGGAAATAGTAAAGGCATACTTAAATTAACAGTTAAAGTTTCATATGCAAACGAGCAGTCCTTTAATTCGATCACAACAAGAGTTATACAATTCCAAATGACTTGCAAGAGGACATTCTTGAAAGCTTATGAAATTCTCTACAAATCATTTGTAAACATCAAAGCATGATTCTTACGTTAACCAAATCGAATTAAGGTAAACATAGAATCTATCCAGAAATGACAGGTTTACTAAATTAATTATTTAGTGATGATGCAAAAGCATAATTGGACCAAACCAAGTTTACCAACTTGTTGCACATACCAGAGGAACATCAGAAAGTATAGTGCCAACTTCTAAATAAATTATTTAATGCCCTTTTCTAATTTATTTATTTAATTAGGTGATTAAAGCAATATATAGTAAAACTGTTCAGAAAAATCTACAAAAATTACAGTAGCTATCTCATGCTTCACATAGACTACCATAAAAATTTCAAAGCCATTAGGCAAGCAGAACTTGCTGTATCCAAAATAACAGGTGGCATCTCTATTTCTAGCATAATTAGGAAACCCTATTGAAAAGTGTCAAGCAATAGATTTCTCATTTTTCCTAGTATCATTCTTGCATAAGAATAGTACTCACCAAATTTTACCTTTACTGGATCTATAGAAAAATTATGAAAATTCACACAAGATCCATCCATGCAAACAAGAGAATTTCCTCTCTCCTACATACAGTGTCCAAAATATATGAAAATTTAACTACAAGCTATTCATGATATGAGCAGTACACCATAAAAATTTCATGCCATTTAGAGCTACATAGAAAAAGATATAATTACCCCTTTTTCCTTCATGATTAAAAGAGATAATAACAATGCTTTCCAAGACCATGACAAGGTGGTCACCACCATCTTCAGGGGCCTCGCCTCCACCGAGAGCAGAAGAGAATGGAAGCTCACTGCCCAATGAGTGCTCATCGTCGCATTAGAGGAAACCGCCGCCAACCCTAGCTATCGCCCATGGTCAGAGGTCCCCATTATCTTCAACAGGGCCAACCAGTGGGCGGACATACCCTACATAGGGCATTTCCCCCTTGTCCTCGACGCAACCATCTAGAAGGTGCTCTTCAGAAAAGTCCTTATTGATGGTGGCAGTGCTTTGAACCTACTCTTTGCTAGGGCCCTAAGGGAGTTGGGCCTCGCGATAACAGATCTCACACCCTCAGACTCCTCTAGGGTGTGGTACCCGGTAGGGCATCTAGACCACTTGGAGAAATCACCTTGCTAGTATAGTTCAACACAGCAAGCAATTACCGTGTCGAGCATGTCAACTTCTACGTCGCCAACTTCGACACCACCTACCATGCCATACTTGGTCGGCCAGCTCTGGCCAAGTTCATGGCCATACCGCACTACGCATATCTAGTGATGAAGATGCCTTTGCTTGCAGGAGTTCTGTCTCTATGGGCCAATCTCTCTATTGCCTACATCTACGAGATAGAGAGTCTCACTCTCGCCGAAGCCACCAACCTCTCCATCTAGATGGCTAGTGTGGTCGCTAAAGCCAAGATGGTGCCCACCGATGACATGGAGATCCTAGAGCTGGAGCTTCCTCGCACCTCTGCCAAGTCCAAGGAAGTCAAGGAAGTCGGCCTTGGCCTTGACGACGCCTCCAAGACCATGAAGATTGGGGCTCACCTTGACCCCAAATAGGAAAGGGTGCTCATCTCCTTCCTACATGCCAACGCCAATGTGTTTGCATGGAAACCTGCAGACATGCTGGGGGTACCATGGGAGAAGATCGAGCACTCCTTGAATCTCTCGCTGACCGCTGAACCAATCAAGCAGAAACTCCGCTGATTCATGCCAAACAAGAAGGAGGCTATTAGGGTAGAAATAAAATGGCTCTTAGCGGCCAGATTTATAAAAGAAGTGTATCATCCAGATTGGTTACCAAACCCTATTCTCGTTCAAAAAATGAATAAAGAATGGAAAATATGTGTTGATTATACTGATCTTAACAAACACTACCCTAAAGACCCCTTTGGCTTGCCTCGGATAGATAAGGTTGTAGACTCCATCGCTAGCTGCAAACTACTCTCCTTCCTCGACTGTTACTCTGGCTATCATCAGATCTCCCTCAAGGAAGAAGACCAGATCAAAACATCTTTCATCACACCTTTTAGGGCATATTGCTACACAACCATGTCCTTTGGACTCAAAAATGTCGGGGCTACATATCAAAGAGCCATCTAGATGTGCCTCGACCAATAGATCGACCACAATGTCGAAGCTTACATCGATGATGTGATCATCAAGACCAAGACTACTGACAACCTTATCGCCGACCTCGAAGAAACTTTCGCCAACATGAACAAGTACTGATGGAAGCTGAACCCTTCAAAGTGCATCTTTGGAGTTGCATCTGGTATACTGCTGGGCTATATCATCAGTGCTTGTGGCATTGAACCTAACCCTGACAAGGTCTCCGTCATCACCAATATGAAATAGCCGACATGTGTCAAGGATATATAGAAGCTTAAAGGTGCATGGCTGCTTCAAGCCGCTTCATATCATTCCTCAGCGAAAAAGGGCTACCTTTCTTCAAGCTCCTCAAGGCTTCCAAGTGTTTTTCCAAGTCAGAAGAGGCAGACATGACTTTCGAGTAGCTTAAATTGTTCTTAACAAGGCCTCTGATCCTGACTGCGCCATGACTAGATGAAACTCTTCTGATCTACATCGCTGCTACGTCTTGCGTCGTCAGCACTGCTATCATCGTCGAACATGAGGAAGCTGGGCACGCTTATAAGGTGCAATGTCTAGTCTACTTTATCAATGAGGTACTTAATGAGCCCAAAACTCATTATCCTTAGGTACAAAAGTTGCTATATGCAATTCTAATTATGTTGCACAAGCTCCGACACTACTTCGAATACTACAAGATCACCATGGTCACCAAGTTCCCTCTGCGGGACATTCTCCGTAACAAAGAGGCCAATGGCCATATCTTCAAGTGGGCTATTGAGCTCGGCACTTACTCCATCGAATTCAGAAGCAGACCTACCATTAAGTCACAAGCTCTCACCGATTTCATCGCTGAGTGGACCGAGATCCAAGAACCCATTACTGCCACTTGCCCTGAACATTGGGTGATGTACTTTGATGGCGCCCTTAACATCAATGGTGCTAGCGCAGGCATTCTATTCATTACACCGACCAAAGATAAGCTCCGCTATGTCCTCTGGATACACTTTCTGGCCTCCAACAACGCCACAGAATATGAAGCATGTCTCCATGGTCTCCGTATAGCAGTCGAGCTCGGCGTCAAACGTCTCATGGTGTATGGGGACTACGCGCTGGTTATCAACCAGCTCAAAAAAGACTGGTCCTACTCTAGTGAGAAGATGGATGCATATTGTGCCAAAATTAGGAAGCTTGAAGGGAAGTTCTATGGTATCGAATACTACCACATGGTACGAGATCAAAATCAACTAGCCGACCAGCTCTCAAAAATACATTCTTCTCGAGCCGCGGTTTCACCAGGGGTCTTCGTTCAAGATCTCTTGGCGCCATCCATTATAGAAGAAAAGGAAGTTGAAGAGGTTCCCCTTGCTGAGCAGCTGGTACTTGTTGTACCTTCGTCGGTCACCGATTGGAGGGAGCAATTCATCAAGTACCTCACCAACGCCAAAGTACCCATCGACAAGACCAAAACTGAGCATGTAATTCGCTGAAGCAAGCATTACGTGCTAGTAGATGGCAACTTGATGAGGAAAAGTGCTAGGGAAGGGATACTGCAGAAATGCATCACCCAAGGTGAAGGGGTAAAGCTCCTTCTTGAAATTCACTCTGGTTCCTACGGCAACCATGTGGCCTCGAAAAATCTAGTTGGCAAAGCTTTTTGAGCTGGTTTTTACTAGCCCATGGCCATCTCCAATGCAGAAGACCTCATCCGACACTGTAAGAGATGTTAGTTTTTTGCCAAGCAAATACACATGTTGGCACAAGAATTGCAAACCATCCTAGCTTCTTGGCCTTTTGCATGCTGGGGACTAGACATGATCAGGCCTTTCAAGCTAGCGCTAGGAGGTTTTCGGTATGTATACATCGCCATTGACAAGTTCTCCAAATGGATCGAGTACAAACCGCTCGTTTTAGCTACTACAAAGAAAGCAGTCGAGCTCTTAGAAGATATCATACACAGATTTGGTCTTCCGAACAGCATCATCACCGACCTTGGAACCACATTTATTGGCCATCATTTTTGGGACTTCTACAAAGACTGGTGCATCTCCGTTAAATACGTCTCTGTTGCCCATCCTAGAGCCAATGGCTAGGTCGAACGGGTGAAAGGTATGATCCTTGATGCCCTTAAAAGAGGTTGTATCAGAAAGAAGAAAAGCATCTGGGCAGATGGCTTAAGGAGCTACCAGCTGTGGTCTGGGGACTACGCACTCAGGCTAGTCATAGTACCGGTGTATCTCCATATTTTTTGATCTATGACTCAGAGGCCATACTACCAGCAGATATTGCCTTCCGAGCACCTAGGGTGGAAAATTATGATGAAGAGCAGCCTGCAGTCCTCCCATGCCATCTTGCATCTTTCGATGATGATGTTTGGGTGTGGTGGCCTACTGTCAGGCTAAGGAGCCACTTCTGGTTCGATGCAGTCGAGTGCTGGGTTGATTCCAGTAACTATGGCATCAAGTTTGTCCCTTTGGGTCCGAGCATCCTGCTCCAGCACATCGAACTATGCCTTGACCCTCTGATGGTAGTCTACAAGCATTACAAAGTTCCATCAAGCAAGAGAGTTACTTCATCAGTAACCCAGATTAGGGAGTACTTACCGTTTAGCTCCTCGGCCAGTTTGTTTGCTCGACCTATTTCTTTCTCATTCTCTCAGAGTAGCTCGAGGGCCTAGCGCAGCTATCTGAGCTCCACATCTTGCTCTACAAGTGCAACAGTCATCACCAAAAGTAAGCATATCCAACTATGCAAAGCACTTTTGTTGATCACACATACCTTTTTTCTGCTCGGATACTTTCTATAGCTATTTCAATTGCTCGGAAGCATCTTTCAGTTGTGTGGAGCCAGTGGCAAGCTGCTCGGATTTGTTCTGAAGCTGCTCTTTTGCAGTCGCCAGCTGCTCATATAGGACCCCTCTTTGGTGCTCTAGGTCCAGCACATTGGATTCAGTGAGGTCCCGCTCACGCTGGGACCTTCGGGTGTTTTTCTCCAAACAGTTCATCGCCTCCTTAAGTTTCTAGTTCTCTTTGGTGAGGGGTTCCATCCTCTTTATTAACTAGTGCCGGTGCTCAGTAGTCTGAGTTATCCCCTAAAAATTAACAATGGCAATGATGGAGTTTGATATCAAACGACAAAGATGAATGCCCATGATTCAACACTAACCTCGATTTGTTTTACTACTCTGGTGAGGGTGGATTTCAGCCACCTCATCTCCATGGGGGTGTCCTCCTCCTCGACGACTACCACCATGTCATCGCGTTCATGTAAGATTCAGATAGATTGGGTTTGAGGCTTAGCATGAATGATGTCCTCCACCACATCCTCCTCTTCCACAGTAGTTGGTGGCACCACCGGGGAACTATATGTCCAGACTATAGGTCCGACCATGCCCTACGCCACCTCATGAGGCATCATTGGCTCCCCACGCGCCTTTGGTTCTATTGGTCCGCACTCCAGTGCAATGCCAGTAGCTCCAGTTTCAACTCCCGAGGGCCCCACAGTACCCGCTGTCGCTTCACATGTTGTTACCGACCCGTCCTCCACCGATGCTGACCTCTCACCATCTCCAAGTCCACCCGCAGTGGTCGTTCACTTCACCGTCGGCTGCCAAGCACCCGAGGACCTCGACATGGGGGCCATCGGCGTTACCCCCAGCCTCGAGATCAACCCGAGGCTGCTCGTCAGTCTAGGTGGATGGGTCCAGACCCTCCATATGCCTTGCGCTGCATCAGATCATTTGGTCAAGCACCAAAAACGCTAAGATAAGATAGCAAAGTAGCTCCAACATGAGGATACTTACTGTTTGGTCTGCTGGTGCAATTTTTTGAATCGGCGATGCCTGCCCGAGCCCCTAGGCGTGGGTGTGGGGTCAGCCCCCATGTTCTCTAGTGGAGGTCTCGCCTCCTCCATAGTCAGCCTCTGCTCCGCCTGCTGCTCTGGGGTTTCCTCCACCCATCACTCTGTATTTACCGCCGCCTATTGCTCGGGGACTCCCATCTCTTGCTCAGCGAGGTTTTCTATCACCTGCTGCTCGAGGAATCCCTTTGCCTATTGCTCGGGGACTTATTTGCTTCCCCTTGATTACTCCTCCACATGTGTGCTGTGTGAAGGCATTTGCACGCTCGGAGGAGGAGCAACTAGATCTTCATCGTCATCAGACCACTCAATCACTATGGCCCTCCATGTTCGAGTGATCTGGTCACCTCCAAGCGAGATACCGCCTAGTTTGCCGGAAGCGACAGCCGCCATCTTCCACTTCTTTTGGGCTGGCTCATCTGTTGCTACCCGTTTCCCCTAGGATTTCTCCTGACACCGGGGGGGTGGGGCTCACCGTGCGATCAACATCTGTATCTCTGGATTTTGATGAGATATAGATGGAACTTTCTTTAGGGTGTACTATTGGTCGAGCGTCCACCGTCGGTGGCCAATCGGCTCTTGGCACGCCCGAAAAGTATATTGCCCTATCCTATGAATGGATCTTTACATAAGTAAGTCAGTCCCCTGCTCGGCAACCATCAATTGAACAATGCAAATTAAGAAGGTTACCTGAGGAGGCGGGTTGGTACAGTTGAAGGCATTCATTTCCTTCGGCTAGCAAAATGAGGCATTGGAGGTGAATAGCTCTATGGCCTAGCTTATCACCTCTTTGCCTTGATAGCCATTTCAGTACTCTCCCAAGTCCTGTCGTCGTCGTCCCTATAGTCAAAGCCTAGATGGGCCCTCTCTTTGTAGGCCTGGACACGGCGTACTATGAAGCTTGCTGCCACAAGTTCGCCTCTCAACTCCACACCTTGAATTAAGTCAAGGAGCTCCTTCACTTGCTCCATGTCAATACTATTTGGTCTCTCTGACCAGCTACTCTGGTTCACCGGGATATGGTGGATGTCGTAGCAGGATTGCCGGGTGGCTCTATTTCATGTAGAACCACTTGGAATTCCACCCTTCAAGAGAAGTGTTCAGCGGTACGTTAATATACTCGCTGGCCATTCCATCCTGGAGCTATAGATATACACCGCTGACCACCTTGGAGCCGCCGCCACCTTTCTTCTTCAACCAGAATAGGTGTCTGAAGAGGTTGAAGTGCGGCAGAACCCCCAAAAATGCCTCATAGAAATGAATAAAGATCGAGATGTGCAATACTGGTGTTGGGGTGGAGATTGCACTAGACTAATCGACCAAAATTCTAGCAGATCTTCATAGGAAACGGATGAACTGGGAACCCCAACCCATGCCAGAAATAATCTTCAAAGACTACAACTTCATCGATGTTAGGCATTGGGAAGGGCTCAACACTGGCTGACTGCCATCCGGTGCTGACATGGTTAGGAAACACGCCGCCATAACCAATCTCTTGAGCTCCACTTCCCCCATGCGTGATGGTGTCCACTCTTCGTCACGACTGGCTCCGGTACCTGCCTTCTTTGGGCTCGCTTTCTTTGGGTTCATAGCTCTCCTCTTCGGTGCCATCACTCAGATCTAGATGGGGGCTGGCGCTGGTAGCGTGTGTTGTTGCGAATCTAGAAGTGCGATGGCTGAGGAGGAAGATGAAATGGCAAAGTGGCTAAGGTGGGAGCGTGGGGGGCGGCGGCGCTATTATAAAAGCACTTTCCCCACCTTTCTAAATTCAAGGGTTTTTGGGAAATCATTCCCGCGATCTACGCCGCTCTGAATTCTCCGACATGGTTTAATGGGCCATTACCTAGACTTTAATGCAACCGCAGCCCATGTCGCTCATTTATCACTACTGTCAGTTGCTACTCACCAAATAATCACCTGACTTCTCTGCCATTTATAGAGGCTCAGTAATAGTTACTGTATAGCCATTCCTTCGATCTTATCTCCATGGTTTGATTTTCTCTGATATATTCGCTTGGACCTTGGGGACTGGCTGCCTGCTCGGCTGGTCTTCTATTTCTCTGTTTCTGACCCTAGCACCACATGACTACATCATCTACTAGTCAGGCTCAGGGACTAAGTGGGAACACTTCACCTTGTTGTGAATGTGCTTTTCAAGTCTACACCTAGGGACTGGCTGCCTGCTTGGCTGGTCCTCTTTTCTTCTGCTTTGGACCCTGGCACCACATGACTACATCATGTACTGTCAGGCTTGGGGACTAAGTGGGCACACTTCACCTTGCGGTGAATGTGCTTGTTTTTTCTAGAAGACTCCGTGCCTCTTGAAGCTAAAGAAGGTTATCTCCTTTCCTTGTGGTTAGACTCTAAGTGGGCACACTTGGTACACTACGAATAAATTTTGATTTTGAACTTGAGCTCCTTACACCCTTATGGCAAGCCATGCTTGGGTTATGCTGCTCGGCTTCGGTTCATGCCGCTCGGTAACAACACACGCAGCTCAACAACTGCTCATAGCTGCTCGACAACTCATCATGGTGGTCGGACCATGAGTTCGACTGCTCGGCTTTGATCACACCTGCTCGAACAAGCTTAAGATAGCGTTGCATAACAGATGCAAGGAGCTTAGGGACTAGCTGTAGGGGTACAATCCCGGATACCCATGGTAGACCACATGGGCTGCACCCCTAGGGGTGGCCTAGCCCACCAGACGATGCCTTGTGGGGCATGACTCTGCTCGGTGGCTTCCGCAAGGCATCTAGAGGATATCCTGAAGATACTACAAGATCTGTTAGGATATGTATGATGCCTAGATTCCTGTAATCAGTTATTACTTTCTAGTTATCTACTAGATCTAACCGACTTGTAACCCTGCTCCCCGGACTATATAAGGTGGGTAGGGACCCCCTCCAAAATCATGGCATATCATACGATAGCTAATACAAACCAATAGACCATAGGAGTAAGGTGTTACGTCATACTGATAGCCTGAACCTGTATAACTCATGTGTCTTTATTGCCTTCTTGTTCTTGATAATGCACTCCTTTGCCGATCAATCTACCTCAGAGGACTGCCGATGATATTCTGTCAACACCAACTATGCTTTGGTATCCACCTATATCTTGCAGGTGATAGGAAATCACCTGACTTCTACCAGTCTAAGCATGGCTAAGCATATATTCGATCCTAGACCTACATAGGGTTAAAGGTATATATCTAGACAAGGTAGTTTTATGCATCAAGTGTCTCCAACCAACTCTTATAACCTAATGCATTAAACATAAAAAGACTCAAGTGATATTTTGTAAAACATGGGAGGCTTAAAATGCTCCAGGGGCTTGCCTCTAATAAAGGAACTTGGCCTATGATCTAGGCACTCAGGTAGGTCTTCAAGAGTTTGTTCCTCTCCTTCTAGAGCTATAGGCCTAAGATGCCTCCTATTGTTCCTTTAGGCTCTTCTTTGAATTCCAATAGAGTTATCCCCTTAGATGATCCTATATGCATGAGTAGGAAATAAGATATCATGGATGCATATATAATGACATGTATAATATGATATGATGTGATGAATGCATCCTCATAAGTGTTCTCAGTAGCATTGCATTAAGGTGATAACAAGTTACATTTTCTTTTACTGAGTAGGTGCATATCTCTTCTCTAGTAACTTAAACAAACACTTATGTAAATCATTTTCTGGACTATAAGATAGTAGCCACCTATTTTGACCATAACTAGAGTTATACACAATAAAATAATGTTGTTATGGACATTATGGAAAGCATATGAAATTGCCTACAACTTTGTTTTAATCATCTTAATGTGATTAAGTAGTTATCTAGGTCAAACAATTCAATCTTTCAGATCTATCTAGAGAGCAAGTATTTCTGACTAGCAGCCTTGCAACCACCATAATTCTTAAACCTTAAGGCCTATGACTATGAAAATTTAACACAAGGTAGATAAGTAAGTTATATACAACTTTATTATTAACCATCTTTATAGAAAAGATCATTATCATCATAGAATCATCACCACTGATAGAAACTACACAAGTAGTCATCTAGTTGAATTATAAAGCAATAATGAACTAGTTGCCTATAAACAAATACTTCTAAGCTTCACTAATAGTATCAACAAATTATATGCATCACACACACCACAAAAAACTTTATGGTTAAGCCTAACTAATTTATTTATATTCATTTATTAATTTCCTTAGATAATAAGGTGATTTATAGAGTAAATATTTTCAGTGCTCAATATGCTCAATAAATTCCTAGAAAATGAAAGTAGGCTACACATGGCCCTAGTAGTCTACTATACAAATTTCATGCCATTTGGACAAGTATATCTACCTCTACAAAAATGACAAGTTACATATGCTTATTTTAGCAAAAATAGTTTAGCATAGTGAAAAGTGTCAAGCAATAGATTTAATATTTTTCTTACTTTCCTCCTAACAAGAGAATACTATATAAAAATTTCTATAATCATATGTTATGTATTTATACCCCAATTAATTTCATTAGAATCCAGTAATTAATTAAGATTAAATAGGAAGACCATATTATAAGTATGTTTACTACTAGGTTTAATATTTTTCCTAGCTAGAGCATGTCAACACAAGACCAAAAAAATTGGAATCACAATTTTATCTCTTTCCTAGATCAAGTTATGTATTTTACAAGATATAAACTACTTTAAAAGCACTTATCTTGCTCAATTTAATTCTCCAAAAAAATACCCTAAGTAATATATTTCATATTTTTATCAAATAGTACACTTCAAGATGAGTCTAAAAAAATTTGGTTCACCCCATTTGGATACTCTTAGCTCCTAGATATGAATTTTTGAAGTTTGTATTCAAATCTATGAAATTCATTCAAAAACCAACTAAACCCTAAATGCTATGTACACCCGGTCTACTACACCCACAATGGCTGACAGCAGGGGCCTGTAGGTCAACCCAGCCCCATGCGCCATTGAGACCAAGGCAGAGGTGGCGGTTGACCTTGGTTGGCCCAAAGGCTCGCCGGAGCTAGCTCGACCGTGGCCATGGCGGGCCACGGTGCTGCGCTTTGGCGGGCTCATCGTCTCTGATAATGGCAAGCCAAGACGAGCATTGCTGTAGCTTCAAGGCTACCTAGTGAAGACCTAGGGTTAGGTGAAGGCGATGGTGGAGCGGTAGTGAAGCTTGGCCGCGAGCATGGCATGGCGGCGGTGAGAGCACGGCGGTGAGCAGCCACATTCCGGTGCTAGTGTGCCGGCATTGGCTCGACGGCCATCGGCGTGAGCTAGATGTGACCCTAGTCTATCCCTAATGAGAGAAAAGCATGAGCGAGATGGCTTGGTGGAGCATGGCCATGGTGAGCGCTGAGCTCGACGGTGCTCCGATGAGGGCACGGCTACGGCGAACTCGCCCTTAGGCCTTTACCTTGGCTCGAGTTAAGGCAATGGGTGGTCGGCAAGGTGGAGGAGGTGATGGCTGAGTGGAGTGCGTAAGCAATCGGACAATGGTGCGATGGTGGTAGTGAGTGAGCTCGGTAGAGGTGCGGTGGCGACGATGGCACTGCGGTTCGCTTCGGCGAGCGCACGAGAGAGAGGAAGAGAGTGAGGGAGCAAGTGAGTGGAAATGGGAAGCAGCTGGCTCACTCTCCCTCTTGATATGGCAACGCATGGGTAGGCAAGCGGCAACATGTGGTGTGCAGCGTCTGAGCCGGTTGGCCATGACTGGCGCACGTCCGACCAATTTGAAAAGGCCATCAGGCCAACTAAAATGGCCCTGTTCACTAACCTTTATATCCTAATTTGTGGCAAATCAGCAAAAACAGTATTAGTGAAAGTTGTAGAGCTATGTGAGATCTCCAACTTCACTTTAGGGAGTAACATCTAATTCATCATGGTTTTCAAAATGCAAAGCTCCAAAGAAGGTCACATTGAAACTAAAATCAGCTTGTCTTAGCAAATTTTTCTAAGTTTAAAAACGTAATTTCATTGCTATTTGTGGGCTCTATTTGACCGAAGCTAGGCACTGAATTAGCTCATGACCCTTAAATAAAGTTTGTTACCCATGATGTGAACTACAACTTTTATTTAGGTCACACAGCCATCAAAACAATCTAAGCTACTGTTCAACTTTGGTCAAACTAGTATCATAAAAATGGCATTTCAAATGAAACCAACACTTAGAAGCAAATTTGGTCTATGTCATGAATATAAACATTGTTCCATTTACCAACTTGTCAGCACAAAAAAAGTGTCAACACACAGCAAGCCGGAAGGATCTTCTTAATGGAGCAAGGCTGGAGATCCGCTTGGCTTCAATGCAGGACCTAGTCGACCCTATGAATTTCCCGAGGGCGTGCTGGTCAATTTGACCTACAATTGACAAGAAGAGAAAGTTTATCAGTAATTTAAGGTGGAACATGCTGGTTTTGCCTAGATAGTTCCAAGTGTGCTGCTTTAGGAGCAGCCAGATAGGAAAATCAACTAAATAGCCGATACGAGAAGAAATCGACTATTAAGGACTGTGACACTCATGGGTCATGATTGATTTTATAGTAACAAATGCAATGTGCCCATATATAAGTAACATCATCGGCTAGATAAATATAACTAGTGTAAAGCATTGAGCCAATAAATTTAACAAGAAAGGATATACACATGCGAACAAAATTGACTGTCAAGTACTAATGGATCTATAAACGCTCTAAATCTAATCTGCTACCATCAATAGTGAGGTTTGACTGGATCGATGCAGCTATGATGATGACAACAAACTAAAGCCATAGAATCCATAAAACCATCTATACATCGATAGGTTTCTGAAGGACATGCTATATGTGTGAAAGCATAGGCGAATCGGTTGCAATAGCCGATTCAAGTAGAAAAGGGATTATAGCATGTGAACAATCGACTATTTAACATGGACAAATCAATAAACTCATCAGACCTAACCTGTTATCCTTAATAGTGGGGTTCCATCGATAAATGACAACAATAATCAAACCTTTAAAATAAACAGATCTATTCACATTTAACTAGAGTCATGCAAACATATTGTAAGCATTAAAGTGTGGGCGATCAGTTATTTAGCCAATGCAGGCATAGCAAACAGCCAAGATCATGCCTAGTCGAAGGCAAGTCTACCAGTTAGCATACTCCGATCTAAAGTACTAATAGTGGGGATCGACCGGATCATTACATCCATAATAGCAAGCTATAGACCAGATTCAACTAACCAGTAAACCTTCTCAAGATCAGACACACCTTGACCACATGTACTATGCACAATCAAGATTGAAGTAGAACAACCTGATAAAACATAATCCGTCGTTTAAAGTAAGAATCATCGTAATGTGACAGAATAAATGATGGACTAAAAGGGTGTGAGGCCGATCTAGATCGGGCAGGTTGATATTGTTGAAAACTAATGGCAATAAGAACATCAGCAAGATTGGTAACTTAATGAATCTACCCGAAGGATGCCACCCTTAGGTAGAGCCGATAACTTGACCTTAGTCTAATTCGAGCAGTGGAAGTCAAACTTAACCGATGCAGCCATACTTGAACTAGATAAGGAATGATAACTAGTTTATACTAGAGCTCATAAGAGGTCGGTCGGACTGATGCAGCCTTACAAACAGGGTATAAGTGATGGCGGTACTTACAGACAAGCTGGAGGTCAGTTGGACCGATGTAGCCTAGCTTGTTGAAGAACTTACCGAGATCTACACTACTCCTACTCCTAAGGGTTGGTGTGAAGCCAAAAAAGTAATTGGTATTGATTGATTGTTTTTTTAAATAGCCTAGGGTCTAATATTTATACTCGGAACCTAAGCATGAATCCTACTCAAGTATGACTCATTAAAATCTTTGGTATAAGAAAAAAAACATTCCTAACTTAAGATAACTTGGACTCTAATCTTATCTTTTTTATAGAGTCCAATATGTCTTTCCTGACACCAACCATAGCTCATTGATATTATCTGCTGATGTCATCTGAAGAGAGCTGATCCTAGTGCCACATCTGAATCAGCTAATATCGATCTTTATGCAATTGATTCCTTGATGACACAATCTTGGAGGCTTTCGAGTTCCCGCGTTCTTCTTCCCAAATTTTGGTGTAAACACATGCCCCCCAATTTTGGGATAAAAATGATTTTATTTCAAAATTTCTATTTACCTATTCACCATGTCGCAACTATTTATTCTGAGATATATGCGTGACTCTTGATATTCTTAGTCCAAATTTTATATAATACCCCAACAGTATCATTTCCTTTTCAATCGGCCCATCTACTTTCCCCTTCTTCTTCGAGCGAGCCTCAATAACCAAAGTCGCTGCTATTAGAGCTCCAACCCCAGCAGTTTTCCATCTACTCGAGCTGCTCGTCAAGTCATTCCTCTGCAACCTTTTCTGGATTCAGATCTATTCTAACTAAAATGGCGACTAGTGACTATATCCCTGAGGTACGTCTCCAAATCTCCACCCTTCAACTATTAGCCGCTGCTCTGTATTTTTTTCTCTTCCTTAAGTTTATCTCATCTGGCTTTCTAGGGGATTGAAAATGAAATTCTAATCCCTTCATCTGTTGTTCCAAATGCTTATTACCTTGGACCTATGGGAGATGCTAATCCTTCAGATTTTATCAAACAAGAAACCAATCAAATTTCTTTTAGGTAGTCTTTTGTAGATCTATCTTCTTGGAATACCAAAAATCCCTTTAGGAATTGGCCCAAAATGCCTAAGGGGTGGAGAGACTGGTTTTGTAGAGTGTCAGACAAAAAGGGTGAAGAGTGGGAAGTTTACTATTTAAACCAATGCCTGACTCTTTCACTGTCTAGAATGGAGAGAAATGATTCACTCCTAATTGTCGCTTCTTACTTCTGGTCCAACACCTTGAATGCGTTCGTCTTTGGTCATAGCCCAATGACTATTACCTTGGCCGATGTTTATATGTTGACTAGCCTTAGAATAACAAGACCAATGCAGCCATATGACCTCTTAGGTGTTGGGTCAAAGAAACTAGCCAAAATATTAGACTACACTAGGATGGGCAAGCTATATCCAGAACCACATCAAGAATGAATCGACTTGTCAGCGATAGAGAACATGTGGCTTTTTTGAACATGTGGTTAGAAAGATTCATTTTCTACTGGGTCATCTTGTGGTCCAACTTACAATTATAAACTCATGGTAGATCATCAAGCAGTAGGCGTTGAGATCCATCTTGAAAAGTATCTATTGGGATCAACTTACCATTTGATGTATCAGCTGGCCGCTCAGCTGCTGAAGAATGAAGTAGTGCACACTATCAGCGGCCCTTCGTGGTTAATACAAATGTGGTTAAATTTGTATATGCATAAGATTGTAAAGCCAAATCTCCAAAATTTGAGCTTTCCTTCCTCCAACTTTGATGAGGAATACAGAGGTGAAGAAGGAAGAACCCATCAGTGCATGCACTACGGTGAAGCTGCATCAGGTCATAATAGTTGCTATCGATGTTGTCCATCTCTTCAAGAAGTTTTATAAAGAGTTTGATGTAGATATTCTGACTTGGATACCCTATGATGAGAATGAGAATAATGAGCTGGTCTTCCCATTCAAATTTCAATTTGAGTTAGGCTGCTCAGACGAAATGGAAGCTGCAATTTTCAATTCCTTCATCAAACCTTGTGTTCTTTTAGCCAAATTTTGTCATGGCCATGGCAAAATGTCTACAGGTTCCTTCCTTCTAGGCAACCTCCCAACCTACAAGTTTTACAACCCTTCTTTTGAAGCTCATCAGTTCGGTCTTGGCCAACTACCCATTAGGCTATTTTTTAAAGATATACTGAAACCGAGAGAAGGCATCAGTGAGGCAATGGAAGCTTCTAGAGCTTTTCAGTTAGGATCAGATCTTCATTCCCTCTATCTACATGAATGGACTAGAGCCTCTTTCACTTTCCATTTATATGACCTCTGGTGGCAAGAATGGCACTCCCATCTTTTCTGTAGGCCAGTTCATCCTAACTGCATAGCTCTGGATGAAGATTTTACTTCTAACAGTGAGGTAACCAGCTAACCCCTTTGCTTTCATAAAGATCATCTACCAAGGTCCTTCTATCAACTAACCAAACTCCCTTGTAGGATGCTGAATTCAAACCCCTAATTGTGGACAGAAAAGGGCATGCCATAGAGTATTATCTACCATGTCCAACCTCGAGACTAGGGATCAACTGCACCTCCACTGAAGAAGCTAATGAAAACCCAGGCTGCTTCTACAATTGTAACATACCAATCTTCAAAACATAAGGCAGCCGAGGGGACAACCTAGAAAACCATTACTGGGAAAAGGCTTCAGTAGAATGAGACCATCAACTACTCAGGTAATACAATTCATCCTCTTCCAAAAATGATATTCAATTTCTAATTCTAATTCTTTCCTTACAGTTGTCATCCATTGCATCCCAATCTACTCTAGGTACTAAACTGCTATCCTAGGCTTTTAAATCATCACCAACCAAACCTTCATCGGCTGATCCTCAACAAAGAGCCAATTTCGGATTGAAACAACAGAAGGCGAGAATCCTCCCACTTCACTTCCTGATGTTGCCAAGGTATCTCCTCCAAACTCTTAATTTTTATTCAATTTTCAGCTTTATCTGACTATTTATTACACCAGACACTCCCTAAGGAAACACCCACGCAAGAGTAGGAGTCTGACAGTCTACCCATTGAAAATGATGTTGTTGTTGTTGTCATCCAGACTGTTGATTCCCCAGTTCATCACACAACTGATGGTAAGAAAATCATATATCTATTTTATCCTTCTGCAACAAACATGAACTGAAAACATCTTCCTCGATGTTTGTAGATACCAATGTTGAAAGTTCAGAGTCGATTCAACTAGATACCATTGGTGCATCATTAGCTTTTTCCGTCTCCTCAGGATAGAGACTACCATAGAAAAGGTATTGTATCCACTTCACTGTTTATCTTATTATAAACTGATTCAATCCTCCTAACAAGATTTTCTTATATATAGATACTTAATTCTCTAGCTCTGAAGCTATTCTTTCAATCTTGAAGAGTATATACATGAAGATGAACTTAGCTCATCAGCCACCTCTTCTAAAGAAGCTTTATCAGAAGAGAGCAGAAATCGGCTAAGGGACATATTGCCAATGCTTGAGAAGGATATAGCCAATTTGGTCCAAGATGCAGACTCAACGCAAAGAGTCTTCTTAGCCATTAAGGATAATTTATCCCTAGATATCATCAAAGTCTTATCACCTTTATCCATTATTGAAGATCAAGCCCTAAAGGTGAAAAAGGCTCAGAGGAATCTATTTAATCATGAAGCTTTATTGGCCAAGAAGAACTCCAACAGACAAGAGGCCAAAGAGCTCCTCCCTCTAGATCGAGCCAGAGCTAAACCAACTAGAAGCCAAGCGTGTAGAACTTGAGAAGGAGCTAGAGAACATGAAGGATGCCATCGATTGCCATAAGTCCAATTTGGATCAAATACCCAATGCCATTAAGCAAAAGAAATAGGAACTACTGGCCAAGGTTAGAGAAGGCAAGGCCATCTGTAGCAGCCTTGAGAATATTCCTAGATTAGCCGAAGAAGACAAGCAACAAATCACAGAAGTCGATGCCATTCGACTAAAAGCATTGAAAGCAATCTAGGATGTTCTAAACTTGTAATCTGCATACCAACATGTATTTTGTGTGGAACCAATGATGATCATATTTTCCGTTAATCTATTGTCTTTCTTGTCTCAGCAAAACAGCCAATTTGAAAATAGCCAATTCTAGACCCCTGACTTTAGTCTAATTAAGTCTGAAAACACAGGACTCCATTAAGAAAAATCCTCAATCCTCCATCCTCAGTCATCAATGCCACTATCCTCTCTAGCATTAGTGGGGCAGGCGCTTTGCCTTTTATTAATTGCGGTTGCCTTTTGCACGTCCCTGAGATATCTATTACCTCGCTTCATAGTTATAAATACCTAGCTGAGGGCTCCACCCTCGAATACATCTATACTTGCAACTACTGCTATTCTTTACGCTTCTCAGCCTTCACAAACCCTATAGTGGTTTTCTTCCACCTTTTCATAGATCCAATCAAATCTATGGCTGGCGAGGACAACCGGGGCAAGCACGTGGCGGAGAAGGTTCTAGGGGAGAACCTACCGATGAGCCAGTGCCTCCACCATATGAGGTGAGATCAATATATTCTACTCATGGCAATGAACTTTTCTAACTTATCTATAGGTTCATCTTGAATGACAGTCCTTTGTCCTCTACCTCCTAGGGCTAGCAAGCCCTCCAATGCCACATCTAATGCTGCCTCTACGCCTAGACTCGTTGTCAGACTACTTCGATTCCTACAATGGTGACGACGCCTGGCATTTCCTCTAGGAGTGGAGGGTAGCCTAGGACCATTATTCTGAGGCAACTTAGGAAAATGGTCAGCTTGAGATCTGCCTAAGGGCCTCTCAAGCTACCCTCCTCGCTGCCGAGGAAGAGGCCAAGGCTACTTAGGCTTGGCTGGCCAAATCTGACACCATGGTGGCGGGTATGATGAACCCCAAGAAAACTGTTCTTCTAATTTCCCCTATCTTTATCTTGATAGCTCCATTGTTTCTGTGATTGTCAGCCCTGACAGTGCTGTTGGAGTCCCTCCAACTGGCGGTGAACGTGGCTATGGTGGCCATCAATGCCTAGGGCCCCCTCATCAATGCCCACCTCCACAACATCCTGACCCATGTCCAGGAGATCACCCTTCATGGTGTTTGTCATGGTGCATTAGTGGTGATGGCCATGACTGCAGGTCCAGATCGAGTACAAGCTCTATACCATGGAGACAGGTTTCCCGATGGGCGATGGCCCCGAGGAGCATGAGGAGTTGATAGAAGACTTTGTCGATGTAGCGAAGGCCATCGTGGACATCACATCCACTTAGGATGTGATAAATAATGTCTTTGATTAGTTTGTATTTAGGGCAAAGTGATCAATGAATAAAATCTATGTTTCTCTATGATTATGTCTCAGTGTATTCTCTACAATGCCTTGTGTATACTATAATCATTTCTGTATTGGATTTTTCCCCTTTTGGGGGTAGCTTTTGAGCTAAAGGCGATACCCTTCTGGTACCGGCTATTAGAGCCGATGACTGAACAAATCGGCTGTCAAGTATTGATCTGAACGCTAGGATTATATCCCTTTAGACATTTTCCATTGATCGCTTCTCGATAGGTTGCACCAAAACTCTTTAGACCAAAGATCAAACAATTGATCGATCTAGGCTAGGCATCTCATTGTACTCCTAAGCAAAACAATCTTTAAATTCCTTTAATAAACCCATCAACTCTTGCGTATACTTAGGATCCAACTTAGCACTTACATACATCAGCCTAAGTCTATCTCCAGAACCAATATCTATCTCTTCTAATTCATCGGCCAACGTAAAGCCATATCCTAGTTTACCATATGTACCATCTATTGGATTATCCATTAAATCAAACTCTCAGAGCCGATTGCTTGGATCGGCTATTGGCTTTCATCATTGTCGACAGAATATCATCGGTAGTCCACCGAGGGGCACCCTATGATGGTAGATTGATCAGGTTGAGGAGCGTGTAATCAAGAACAAGAAGGCAACAGAGACACACGAGTTATATAGGTTCAGGCCGTCGGTACTGATGTAATACCTTACTCCTGTGGTCTATTGGTTTGTATTAGCTATCATATGATTTGCCGTGAATTCATAGGGGCTCCCTACCCACCTTATATAGTCTAGGAGGCAAGGTTACAAGTCGATTAGATCTGAGAGATAACCGGAAAGTAATAACAGATTACAAGAAACATGGGATCGTATGTATCCTATCAGATCTCATAACATCTTTAGGATATCCTCTCCGTGCCTTGCGGGGGTCACCGAGTAGAATCGTGCCCCACAAGGCTCCTTCTTGCGGGCTGGGCCGCCCCTGGAGGCATAGCCCATGTGACCTACCATGGGTATCTAGGGTCATACCCCCCATAGCTAGTCCATCTCAATCTCAATGTATGCCTTCGCACCCTTCATTGCCTTGGTGCCCTCGAATGATTCTTCCAACTTCTTCGAAGCCTCATGATCCATCTCAATGTTCTTGATTTGCTCAAATGTTTTCTCATTAGTTGCATCATGAATGGCACTTAGAGCAATGTCATTGTTTTGGAGAAGCACTTCTTCAGCCACGGTGGGATTCTCCAGATCAGCAATCTCTATTTTGCTTTCTACCACCTTCCATACCCTTCTATTGATTAACTTCATATGTGTGGTCATCTTTGACTTCCTAGTATCGATCATTTGTGCCATTAAATTGGGGTGGCTTCTTGGTGTTGTTGATTTGAGCCATTTTTTCATCGAAGGTTGTTAAGCCTCAAATCACGGTGACCTTGGCTCTGATACCACTTGAAATGTTCCAATGGCTAGAGGGGGTGAATAGCCTATTAAAAATTTCTACAACAACACTTAGCAATATGGTTAGACAAATATGAGGCAAAGCGAGTGTTGCGCTAGCCTACTAAAAATGAAAGCCACCTACCACAATTCTAGTTTATATAGTCTCTATCCACACAATGGCTATGTTACTACACTAAGTTAGTGTGCTCTCAAAGGCTAACTAAAGAGCCACACTAACCAAACTAATAAGCTCTCACAACTAGCTACACTAAAGAGCTTGACAACTAGTTTGTGGTAATGTAAAGAGAGAGTGAGCAAGATGGTTATACAGACAAGTCAAGGAATGAACCAATCAATCACAAGAATGAATACCAATGAAGGCCAATCACCTCAGAATCAAATGATGACACAATGATTTTTTTATCGAGGTTCACTTGCTTGCCGGCAAGCTAGTCCTTGTTGTGGCGATTCATTCACTTGGAGGTTCACGCGCTAATTGGCATCACACGCCAAACCCTCAATAGGGTGCTGCACAACCAACACAAGTGTAGCACCTCTGGTGTTTTGACCTAGCACTAAAACTTGACATGTCATCATATGCATTGCAAAGCATTCATAAAGTAGAAATTTTTGAATGCATTCACTAAATAAGCTTTATTTCATAATGTTGTTATTTTATGTGATGTGATTCAAAACTCTAAATAAAGATCATGACCACAAGGGTCAAATTTCATGTGCTCATGTGAGACCATGTGTCAATTGACTCAAATAACCCTAATGGGTCATGTTACTGGTCAAAAATCAAAGTTAAGTAAAAAGGTATACAAATCAAATTTGAATTCAAATTCAGACCATAAAAGTCCTTTTTGCCCTTTTGTCTAATTCAAAATCCATTTGGAATTTGGGGTTGTGACAAATAGCAAAGTTGAAGCTTATTTTATAAGGATCAACTTTGGTATTCAAAGTTTTTAAAGTTTACATATAAAATTTGGAGTAATTTTGAAATGATTCAAATGCTCAAATGCACCCCAAATTCAAATTTCAAAATGGAAGCAGGATTTGAAAATATTCCTTGAAGCAAAGTTGTAGAGTTTGAAAAGTTGAGCAACTTTAATTTTTGGAGATTTTCAACTTCTTTAGAAAAATTGTGAGTAATTTGCAAAATAAACATAGTGGCAATTCTATAAATAATTCAAAAATCAAAACCAGGCCGAGCGCCACCTCACTGCTTGTCACCGGTGCCACGTAGCTGTTTGCCATCGACCTTCTTCGCCGCTTTCTCGTGCGGTGACATGCAGCAGGCTCTATGGCGAGCTCATGCGTGAGCTGTCGACGCCGGACGCATCCTTCTCTGCTATAAATAGGAGCACCGCCGCCATCATCCTCCTTTTTCCTCTCTGCTTTGCTCCGCCACCGATTAGCTCCGCCGCTCGTCGTAGCCGCCATCAAACCGCGTCCATCATGCCTAGCTACACCAACGTGATCGCCTCGACCTTGCGCTCCTCTTTGGCTTGCTCGCATCACTTGGGTTGGCCGGAATCGCCTGGCGCAACGTGTTCTTCCCCATGACCGGCCGGAGCTCCGCCACCATTGACCTCACCATGGCCATGTCATTCCAGCCCATCTCCGCCTTCACCAAGCACACTGGTGTGATCATGGTGAGCTCCTAAGCATGATGCTCGCTTCGCTTTAGCCTCTACTGCATCGTAACCATAGTTACGTCGTGCGCCGTCATGCCCTGTGCCGCCATGGACGGCGTGGAGCTCTCTCTGGTGCGCCTGCTGCCTTTCTGAAGGCTGTGATAGATTCGTGGGGTAGTGTAGGTCATATAGGTGCGGTTCCGCCTCACCGGAGCATCACCGTCGGCGCGTTTTGGCCGACCGATGATGGCAGCACCGCCGTGTTCTGTGTTTGAGTCGCTGACATGCGGGGGCCGGCTGTCAGTGAGAGAGAGAGAGAGAATAGTGAGGTTTTGATATTTCCTAAATTGTGAATGGTGCAGCAACTTTGGAAATTTATAGAAAAATAATTATAGCTCTAAAAAATTCTAAAAATTTATGTGTAGCTTCTGTACATGTTCTATTCTGGTTTAAAAATATGAAACTTGAAATTTGAATAAATTTGAAATGTTTAATAATTCAGTCAATTAATTGATAAATGTAGTTTCCATGATTTTTGTAGGCCACTGTATAACTCCAAAAATTATGAAATTTTTTTTGGTACACTAAATTGTCATGGGGAAGCTTACAAAAAATTTTGAGGTCATTTGGAACAAGTTCATTTTTGGTCTTATTTCCAAATTTAATTCAAAGATGAATAAAAGCAAACCCTAAGTGTTAGGTTAGAGTTTGATCTTGTTTTGGTCATGTTTTGTGACCAGTAGGGTTTTAAGGTCAATTTGGTCAAGTCACTTGTGTGGTCCTTGATGGTAGAATTGCAAGTTGGTTTTGTTGGCTTGCAACTGTACCGTGAAGGAAAGTTGTATTCAAGGTGTTATTATATTTCATGCACCATGAAAGCATCATGTTTACATTATCATCATGTTAAAGCATATGCTATTATTTCATGTAGAATCTGAGAGTGAAACGATTCTAGTTGAACAAGTTGTGGAAGAATCCCCGGTTGTCACAGGATTCGTTAATTGTGGTACTGATCCAGAACCCGAGATCGTCAACGAAGGCAAGCCCCGGTTTATGCATTAAACCCTTACCTTGTTTACTTTGAAAAGTTTATCACCTATGTTACTTATTACATTAAGTTGATTAATTCAAATGTTACCTACTTGATGCATTGCCTACCTTATTAATTGTTTACCATCCCTGAAGATGTTTTCATTTACAAAGGCGTAGAATGCTTAGTATGCTTTATGGTAGGCTTTCAAAGTAAAAGTTTCGATACAATCAAAGATGGCATACTAGCCAAAGAAAGAAAGAAGATAGAATGAACTAGAGACTAGTCGGGTGACTTATCTTGAATGTTGTGTAATGTTGCCGACTATGTCGCTTAAAGGCCACTCATTAGTGGATCTTCTAATGAGACACTTTGTAGTACTGGTCACATACTCCAGGAAGCCTACTTCGGACTAATCCGATACTAAGACTGAATGCCCACAGCACTGGGAGTGGAGAGATGGCGGGAGTAGTGTGTACCCTCATGGCTGGAATGTGGCCGGATTTGAGGTGTGCTGTACTCTTGGGTGGCATGGAGATGGCTTAGTATAGGAGGATCCGATAGCGAGGTTGATATATGCAAGATTAAGTTCTACATATGTCATGTGATAAGGAATCCCCAGCTGGGACTTGAATCAATTCGAATTGCCGGTGCTCTGCAGATATGGAGACTCGATTCATTACAGAAGCAATGTAGGACTGGTGAATTACTAAAACATGAGAAAAAGAATGGAATGAGAAGGATTGGAACATGGGATATGAACACTTAGTTTGAGATAAAAAAAACTTGAAAATAGAATCAAGAATAGTAAGCTTTTGGCAAAGAACTTTTGAATCTTGCTACATCCTTACCTTGACCCAACACCTGCATCTTTAAAAGTCTTCCACCCCCTGTCACGTTGGGTTAGTCTTGTTGAGTACTTTTGTACTTAGGGTTTGTTAACCCTTGTTGCTAGTGAGTCACATGCGCAGGCTTGTTTTGGTCCCTGCTGCATGTCTATGTTTGAAGTCAATGATGATGAGGAATGATGAATGGCCTTTGGACAAGGCACTAGTTTGTTTGAAATAAATAATGTTAATGTAATATTATCCTGCTACTATGGTTGTATGACACTTATGGTATTGTAAGTTTGAAACAACTGGTTTGTAAACTATATTAACGTAAGACTTCCGCTATATTTCACTCTGATGTATATATTTGAATAAACTATTATAATCTGCAATGACTGTGATTGGGATCCTGTTCAAAAAAGATTCATGGATGATTTGGGTTTCCCGAGGACACCCGATAGACCTGTTAAGTTGTTGGGAACTCATGTATGCTATCAGAGGTCTATTGAGACAACGATAGATGCATGTGGGCCTGATTTCTTAGGAGGTTCTGCCACAACTGGTATCAGAGTAGTTCCTATCTAAGATCTTTGTAGGTTACTTTGGAAAACCTTCAAATTGATTTGGATCAAAGAAAGTAAACTTGATATTTTGAAGTTCAAATTTCTTTCTTCTTACCTTTGATCTAGTCTCAATCCTATCTTATTTGAAAGTTCATGGCAGATAATATGATTAGGTTTGTCCTATGTACTAAAAATCTAGTACGTTTGATTATATAAATCTTTTGTACCTAGATTCGTAAGATCGATTTATGCATCATGCTTGAACACCTTGCATAATAATTCCCCTTAAAAATGGTTGGGTAAGTAATGTCAATCCCATTCTTGCTAACCTCCATTATCCTCGAGCTATTCTTATAGTCCTACCCTAACTTCTATAGGCTTTGGCAAAGACCAAGATAACTGCACGCAAGTCCACCAGACCTCATGGAGTTCCTCGTCACTAGTTGGCACCACGAAACAATGAGCTTGGTGAAGGTAGTTCCAAGACCCTAGGAGATGAAGGATCTTCAAGCAATCCCGCCAACATAGAGAACCTTACCAAGGAGCTCAACACTCTTCATTGAGCTCATTCTAAAGATCAAGAGAAGCTGGCAAAAATGCAAAGGGGGCATCACCATGACCATGGAGCTACGAATGAAGCCTGGACAGGAGAGGATGCAGCCAATGAATGCGTCCATGAGTTGGAGTTCTACATAGAAGACCTAGAGATGGACAATGCCATTCTTCATGAGAATGTCCACATGCTGTACGCTCAACTTCATCCTCCTCATGGGGATGGTGAAGTTATAGATGAAGAAATGATTGTTGATCCAGGAGAAGTTTAGAATGAAGAAGAGGAGGAGGATCCTAAGGAATTAGTGTACTTCTCAGATGAAGATGAGGTTTCGTCCGGTATGGGCACGGACGCCGATGACTGAGAGCTTGGAGTAGTAATAGTTCCTTTACTGCTTTCCTAGAAAACCAGGGTTGTCTTGTGGGATACAAGACATGTAATATAAATAAGTAACCCTTTGTAGCATGAAACCTTTTTACTGCTTTCAATAAATAATAATGTAAATCAACGTGTCTCTCTATCAAATGCCTCGTCTTATCACCCTGAGCTGGTACTAGTGGCTCGCATGACAATGATGATATCCCAAATCCTCCACCAATGCCTCTAACTATGGTAGATGCCATAGCCGCACTCGTCAACGCAACATCAGAGAATGCTAGGTTGTTAAGGGAATTGGCTCAGAACCAATAGGCACCACACCCTAATTGTGGCCGCCGTAATAATGGAAATGACGAGTCAACCTATGTTGATTTTATTGACACACGTCCACCTGTGTTCTCTAAGGCAGAAGAGCCTTTAGAAGCTGACGATTGGCTTAGGACAATAGAGCAAAAGTTTGAGCTCATTCACTGTACCGAAATTCAGAAACCAAGGTTTGCGGCACAGCAACTCTGAGGAGCTGCTGGTGCCTGGTGGGCAAATTTGGTAGCAACAAAATGTATCATGATCTAAGAAAGAGATATTGGTGGACCAAAATGAAAATAGAAATAGCTCAGTATGTGGCCAAATGTGATACTTGCTAAAGAGTCAAGGCGGTTCACATGAAGACTGTAGGTCCATTACATTCATTGCCAGTTCCATCTTGGAAGTGGGAAGATATTTGTATGGACTTCATAGTGGGATTGCCTAGGACATCTGTAGGCCATAATTCAATATGGGATATTGTTGATCGCCTAACCAAGATAGCTCATTTCTTACCAGTCAGAGATAAATATCGAGCGGATTAGTATGCAAAGCTTTATCTTGATAGAATCTTCAGTCTACATGGGGCACCCAAGACCATTGTCTCTAACAGAGGGTCATTGTTCATATCCAAGTTTTGGAAAAGTCTACATGAGTCTTTGGGAACCAAACTTATCCGTAGTTCTACTTATCATCCGCAAACAGATGGATAGACTAAAAGGGTAAATCAAATTCTTGAAGATATGTTAAGAGCATGTGTTCTTTCTTATGGTGCTAAATGGGATGAATGCCTTCCCTTAGCTGAATTCTCATATAACAATAGCCATCAAGAGAGCATTAAAATGGCACCATTCGAAGCATTGTATGGCCGTAGATGTCAGACACCTTTAAATTGGTTAGAAGCTAGAGAGCATTGATTCTTTGGACCGGATGTGGTCAAGGAAGCCAAAGAGAAAGTTAAACTCATACAAGCTAATATGAAGGTAGCTCAATCCCGACAGAAAAGCTATGCTGATAAGAGGAGATGACTGCTAGAATTCAAAGTGGGGGATCATGTCTACCTCAAGGTGTCACCGATGAAAGGAGTTCATCGATTTGGGATTCGGGGAAAGTTGGCACCCCGTTATGTCGGTCCTTTTCAAATCCAACAACGATGTGGACTAGTCGCTTATCATGTCAAGCTACCAGATCACATGTCATTTGTGCATGATATCTTCCATGTATCTCAGTTAAAGAAGTGTCTTCAAGTACCTAACCAAGTGATCGACTTTGGTGATGTAGAACTAGAACCTGATTTGACTTATGCTGAGTACCCCATTAGAGTCTTAAATTAGAAAGATCAAGTCACTCGAAGACGTATAATCAAGTTCTACAAAGTACAATGGAATCAACACACTAAAGATGAAGCTACTTGGGAGTCCAAGGATTACTTAGAAGAAAACTTTCCTGACTTCTTCGCTTCTATCTAGTTGCAATACCTTGTCTATATTGTAACTTGTCTCGTTTGTCAACAGAATGGAAAACCCCCTCACAAGCCTTTTGAATAAAGTTATGATGTGTTAGCTTGACACATTTCCTTTTCCATTACTTAGCCTTAGGTTTTAAATCTAAAGTTATGATGTGTTAGCTTGACACATTTCCTTTTCCATTACTTAGCCTTAGGTTTTAAATCTCGGGATGAGATTTCTTTAAGGGGGAAGGGTTGTAACACCTCTGGTGTTTTGACCTAGCACTAAAACTTGACAAGTCATCATATGCATTGCAAAACATTCATAAAGTAGAAAATTTTGAATGCATTCACTAAATAAGCTTTATTTCATAATGTTGTTATTTTATGTGATGTGATTTAAAACTCTAAATAAAGATCATGACCACAAGGGTCAAATTTCATGTGATCATGTGAGACCATGTGTCAATTGACTCAAATAACCCTAATGGGCCACGTTACTGGTCAAAAATCAAAGTTAAGTAAAAAGGTATACAAATCAAATTTGAATTCAAATTCAAACCATAAAAGTCCTTTTTGCCCTTTTGTCTAATTCAAACTCCATTTGGAATTTGGGGTTGTCACAAAAAGCAAAGTTGAAGCTTATTTTATAAGGATCAACTTTGGTATTCAAAGTTTTTAAAGTTCACATATAAAATTTGGAGTAATTTTGAAATGATTCAAATGCTCAAATGCACCCCAAATTCAAATTTCAAAATGGAGGCAGAATTTGAAAATATTCCTTGAAGTAAAGTTGTAGAGTTTGAAAAGTTGAGCAACTTTCATTTTTGGAGATTTTCAACTTCTTTAGAAAAATTGTGAGTAATTTGCAAAATAAATGTAGTGGCAATTTTGTAAATAATTCAAAAATCAAAACCAGGCCGAGCGCCACCTCCCTGCTTGTCACCGGTGCCACGCTGCTACTTGCCACCGACCTTCTTCATCGCTTTCTCGTGCGGTGACACGCAGCAGGCTCCGTGGCGAGCTCGTGCCTGAGCTGTCGACGCCGGACGCATCCTTCTCTGCTATAAATAGGAGCACCGCCGCCGTCGTCCTCCCTTTTCCTCTCTGCTCTGCTCTGCCACCGATCAGCTCCGCTGCTCACCATAGTGCCGTCGAACCGCGTTTGTCATGCCTAGCTACACCAGCGTGATCGCCTCAACCATGCACTCCTCTTCGGCTTGCTCGCATCGCTTGGGTTGGCCAGAATCGCCCGGCGCAACGCGTTCTTCCTCATGATCAGTCGAAGCTCCACCACCATTAACCTCACCATGGCCACGTCGTTCCAGCCTGTCTCCGCCTTCACCAAGCACACCGGCGTGATTGTGGTGAGCTACTAAGCGTGATGCTCGCTTCGCTTTAGCCTCTACTTCATCATAACCATAGTTACGTCATGCGCCGTCGTGCCCATGCCGCCATGGCCGGCGTGGAGCTCTCTCCGGTGCGCTTGCTGCCTTTCTGAAGGCTGGGATAGATTCGTGGGGTAGTGTAGGTCATACAGGTGCGGTCCGCCTCGCTGGAGCATCACCGTCAGTGCATTTTGGCCGACTGATGATGGCAGCGCCGCCGTGTTCTGTGTTTGTGTCGCTGACATGCGGGGGCCGGCTGTCAGTGAGAGAGAGAGAGAGAGAACAGTGAGGTTTTGATATTTTCTGAATTATGAATAGTGCAGCAAATTTGGAAATTTATAGGAAAATAATTACATCTCTAAAAAATTCTGAAAATTTATGTGTAGCTTCTGTACATGTTCTATTCTGGTTTAAAAATATGAAACTTGAAATTTGAATAAATTTTTAATGTTTAATAATTCAGTTAATTAATTGATAAATATAATTTCCATGATTTTTGTAGGCCACTGTATAACTCCAAAAATTATGAAATTTGTTTTGGTACACTAAATTGTCGTAAGGAAGGTTACAAAACATTTTGAGGTCATTTAGAACAAGTTCATTTTTGGGCTTATTTCCAAATTTAATTCAAAATGAATAAAAGCAAACCCTAAGTGTTAGGTTAGAGTTTGATCTTGTTTTGGTCATGTTTTGTGACCAGTAGGGTTTCAAGGTCAATTTGGTCAAGTCACTTGTGTGGTCCTTGATGGTAGAATTGCAAGTTGGTTTTGTTGGCTTGCAACTGTACCACGAAGGAAAGTTGTATTCAAGGTGTTATTATATTTCATGCACCATGAAAGCATCATGTTTACATTATCATCATGTTGAAGCGTATGCTATTATTCCGTGTAGAATCCAAGAGTGAAACGATTCTAGTTGAACAAGTTGTGGAAGAATCCTCGGTTGTCACAGGGATTCGTTAATTGTGGTACTGATCTGAAACCCGAGATCGTCAACGAAGGCAAGCCCCGGTTTATCCATTAAACCCTTACCTTGTTTACTTTGAAAAGTTTATCACCTATGTTACTTATTGCATTAAGTTGATTAATTCAAATGTTACCTACTTGATGCATTGCCTACCTTGTTAATTGTTTACCATCCTTGAAGATGTTTTCATTTACAAAGGCGTAGAATGCTTAGTATGCTTTATGGTAGGCTTTCAAAGTAAAAGTTTCGATACAATCAAAGATGGTATACTAGCCAAAGAAAGAAAGAAGATAGAATGAACTAGAGACTAGTCGGGTAACTTATCTTGAATGTTGGGTAATATTGCCGACTATGTCACTTAAAGGCCACTCATTGTGGATCTTCTAAATGAGACACTTTGTAATACTGGTCACATACTCCGGTGAGCCTACTTCAGCTAATTCGATACTAAGATGAATGCCCACGCACTGGGAGTGGAGAGATGGCGGGAGTAGCATGTACCCTCATGGCTAGAATGTGGATGGATTTGAGGTGTGCTGTACTCTCGGGTGGCGTGGATCCGGTAGAGAGGTTGATATATGCAAGATTAAGTTCTACATATGTCATGTGATAAGGAATCCCCAGCTAGGACTTGAATCAATTCGAATTGCCGGTGCTCCGTAGATATGGAGACTCGATTCATTACAGAAGCAATGCAGGACTGGTGAATTACTAAAACATGAGAAAAAGAATGGAATGAGAAGGATTGGAACATGGGATATGAACACTTTAGTTTGAGATAATGAACTAAGAAGACTTAGGGGTAAAACTTGAAAATAGAATCAAGAATAGTAAGCTTTTGCAAAGAACTTTTGAATCTTGCTACATCCTTACCTTGATCCAACACCTGCGTCTTTAAAAGTCTTCCACCCCCTGTTACGTTGGGTTAGTCTTATTGAGTACTTTTGTACTCAGGGTTTGTTAACCCTTGTTGTAGGTGAGTCGCATGCGTAGGCTTGTTTTGGTCCCTGCTGCATGTCTATGTTTGAAGTCAATGACGATGAGGAATGATGAATGGCCTTTGGACAAGGCACTAGTTTGTTTGAAATAAATAATGTTAATGTAATATTATCCCGCTACTATGGTTGTATGACACTTATGGTATTGTAAGTTTGAAACGACTAGTTTGTAAACTATATTAACGTAAGACTTCCGCTATATTTCACATCTAATGTATATATTTGAATAAACTATTGTAATCTACAATGACTGTGATTGGGATCCTGTTCGAAAAAGATTCGTGAATGATTTGGGTTTCCCGAGGACACCCGATAGACCTGTTAAGTTGTTGGGAACTCGTGTACGCTATCAGAGGTTAGTTGAGACAACAATAGATGCATGTGGGCCCTGATTTCTTAGGAGGTTATGCCAAGTCCTTGTCCTCCACCTTCTCACCATGTGCTTTGAGAACATTGACAAGCACTTCCATCTGAATGGAACATGTCCGGCACACTCTCATCTTCCTTCATCTTGAAGCTAGCAAATTTTTCTTTGAGAATGTATGCCTTTGCACCCTTCATTGCCATGGTGCCCTTGAATGATTGTTCCAACTTCTTCCAAGCCTCATGAGCCATCTCAATGTTCTTGATTTGCTCAAATGTTTTCTCATTAATTGCATCATGAATGGCACTTAGAGCAATGTCATTGTTTTGGAGAAGCACTTCTTCAGCCACGGTGGGATTCTCCAGATCAGCAATCTCTATTTTGCTTTCTACCACCTTCCATACCCTTCTATTGATTGACTTCATATGTGTGGTCATCTTTGACTTCCAGTATGGATTCATTTGTGCCATTAAATTGGGGTGGCTTCTTGGTGTTGTTGATTTGAGCCATTTTTTCATCGAAGGTTGTTAAGCCTCAAATCACGGTGACCTTGGCTCTAATACCACTTGAAAGGTCCTAATGGCTAGAGGGGGTGAATAGCCTATTAAAAATTTCTACAACAACACTTAGCAATATGGTTAGACAAATACGAGGCAAAGCGAGTGTTGCGATGGCCTACTAAAAATGCAAACCACCTACCACAATTCTAGTTTATATAGTCTCTATCCACACAATGGCTATGTTACTACACTAAGTTAGTGTGCTCTCAAAGGCTAACTAAAGAGCCACACTAACCAAACTAATAAGCTCTCACAACTAGCTACACTAAAGAGCTTGACAACTAGTTTGCGGTAATATAAAGACAGAGTGAGCAAGATGGTTATACGGACAAGTCAAGGAATGAACCAATCAATCACAAGAATGAATACCAATGAAGACCAATCACCTCAAAATCAAATGATGACACAATGATTTTTTTACCGAGGTTCACTTGCTTGACGGCAAGCTAGTCCTTATTATGGCGATTCACTAACTTGGATGTTCACGCGCTAATTGGCATCACATGCCAAACCCTCAATGGGGTGCTGCACTACCAACACAAGATTTGGTTTGCTTTGCTCTTGGATGATGTGGCCTTGAATGCCACACTATTCTTCTTGTCATCCTTCTTCTCCCTCTTTTCTTCCATCTCATGATCATCTCTACAAGCATCATCGGTCATGATATCTCCCAAGATATGGTTTGGTGTCATTGTGTCCAAACCGGTCCTCACTAGCAATGTGACCAACATGCCAAATCTTGTGGGTAAGCATTTCAAGAACTTATGAGAGAAGTCCTTGTCCTCCACCTTCTCACCAAGTGCTTTGAGATCATTGACAAGCACCTCCATCTGATGGAACATGTCCGGCACACTCTCATCTTCCTTCATCTTGAAGCTAGCAAATTTTTCTTTGAGAATGTATGCCTTTGCACCCTTCATTGCCTTGGTGCCCTCGAATGATTCTTCCAACTTCTTCCAAGCCTCATGAGCCATCTCAATGTTCTTGATTTGCTCAAATGTTTTCTCATTAATTATATCATGAATGGCACTTAGAGCAATGTCATTGTTTTGGAGAAGCACTTCTTCAGCCGTGGTGGGATTCTCTAGATTGACAATCTCTATTTTGGTTTCTGCCACCTTCCATACCCTTCTATTGATTGACTTCATATGTGTGGTCATCTTTGACTTCTAGTATGGATAATTTGTGCCATCCAATTGGGGTGGCTTCTTGGTGTTGTTGATTTGAGCCATTTTTACATCAAAGGTTGTTAAGCCTCAAATCATGGTGACCTCGGCTCTAATACCACTTGAAAGGTCCTAATGGCTACAGGGGGGTGAATAGCCTATTCAAAATTTCTACAACTACACTTAGCAAAATGGTTAGACAAATATGAGGAGAAGCGAGTGTTGCGCTAGCCTACTAAAATGCAAGCCAACTACCACAATTCTAGTTTTTATAGTCTCTATCCACACAATGGTTGTGTTACTACACTAAGTTAGTATGCTCTCAAAGGCTAACTAAAGAGCCACACTAACCAAACTAACAAGCTCTCACAACTAGCTACACTAAAGAGCTTGACAACTAGTTTGCGGTAATGTAAAGAGAGGGTGAGCAAGATGGTTATACCGACAAGTCAAGGAATGAACCAATCAATCACAAGAATGAATACCAATGAAGACCAATCACCTCAGAATTAAATGATAACACAATGATTTTTTACCGAGGTTCACTTGCTTGCAGGCAAGCTAGTCCTCATTGTGGCGATTCACTAACTTGGATGTTCACGCGCTAATTGGCATCACATGCCAAACCCTCAATGGGGTGCTGCACTACCAACACAAGATTTGGTTTGCTTTGCTCTTGGATGATGTGGCCTTGAATGCCACACTATTCTTCTTGTCATCCTTCTTCTCCCTCTTTTCTTCCATCTCATGATCATCTCTACAAGCATCATCGGTCATGATATCTCCCAAGATATGGTTTGGTGTCATTGTGTCCAACCCGGTCCTCACTAGCAATGTGACCAACATGCCAAATCTTGTGGGTAAGCATTTCAAGAACTTATGAGAGAAGTCCTTGTCCTCCACCTTCTCACCAAGTGCTTTGAGATCATTGACAAGCACCTCCATCTGATGGAACATGTCCGGCACACTCTCATCTTCCTTCATCTTGAAGCTAGCAAATTTTTCTTTGAGAATGTATGCCTTTGCACCCTTCATTGCCTTGGTGCCCTCGAATGATTCTTCCAACTTCTTCCAAGCCTCATGAGCCATCTCAATGTTCTTGATTTGCTCAAATGTTTTCTCATTAATTGTATCATGAATGGCACTTAGAGCAATGTCATTGTTTTGGAGAAGCACTTCTTCAGCCGTGGTGGGATTCTCTAGATTGACAATCTCTATTTTGGTTTCTGCCACCTTCCATACCCTTCTATTGATTGACTTCATATGTGTGGTCATCTTTGACTTCTAGTATGGATAATTTGTGCCATCCAATTGGGGTGGCTTCTTGGTGTTGTTGATTTGAGCTATTTTTACACTGAAGGTTGTTAAGCCTCAAATCATGGTGACCTCAGCTCTAATACCACTTGAAAGGTCCTAATGGCTAGAGGGGGGTGAATAGCCTATTAAAAATTTCTACAACTACACTTAGCAAAATGGTTAGACAAATATGAGGCGAAGCGAGTGTTGCGCTAGCCTACTAAAATGCAAGCCAACTACCATAATTCTAGTTTTTATAGTCTCTATCCATAGAATGGTTGTGTTACTACACTAAGTTAGTGTGCTCTCAAAGGCTAACTAAAGAGCCACACTAACCAAACTAACAAGCTCTCACAACTAGCCACACTAAAGAGCTTGACAACTAGTTTGCGGTAATGTAAAGAGAGGGTGAGCAAGATGGTTATACCGACAAGTCGAGGAATGAACCAATCAATCACAAGCATGAATACCAATGAAGACCAATCACCTTAGAATTAAATGATGACACAATGATTTTTTACCAAGGTTCACTTGCTTGCTGGCAAGCTAGTCCTCGTTGTGGCGATTCACTAACTTGGATGTTCATGCACTAATTGGCATCACATGCCAAACCCTCAATGGGGTGCTGCACTACCAACACAAGATTTGGTTTGCTTTGCTCTTGGATGATGTGGCCTTGAATGCCACACTATTCTTCTTGTCATCCTTCTTCTCCCTCTTTTCTTCCTTCTCATGATCATCTCTACAAGCATCATCGGTCATGATATCTCCCAAGATATGGTTTGGTGTCATTGTGTCCAAACCGGTCCTCACTAGCAATGTGACCAACATGCCAAATCTTGCGGGTAAGCATTCCAAGAACTTATGAGAGAAGTCCTTGTCCTCCACCTTCTCACCAAGTGCTTTGAGATCATTGACAAGCACCTCCATCTGATGGAACATGTCCGGCACACTCTCATCTTCCTTCATCTTGAAGCTAGCAAATTTTTCTTTGAGAATGTATGCCTTTGCACCCTTCATTGCCTTGGTGCCCTCAAATGATTCTTCCCACTTCTTCCAAGCCTCATGAGCCATCTCAATGTTCTTGATTTGCTCAAATGTTTTCTCATTAATTGCATCATGAATGGCACTTAGAGCACTGTCATTGTTTTGGAGAAGCACTTCTTCAGTCGTGGTTGGATTCTCTGGATCGACAATCTCTATTTTGGTTTCTGCCACCTTCCATACCCTTCTATTGATTAAATTCGTATGTGTGGTCATCTTTGACTTCTAGTATGGATAATTTGTGTCATCCAATTGGGGTGGCTTCTTGGTGTTGTTGATTTGAGCCATTTTTACATCGAAGGTTGTTAAGCCTCAAATCATGGTGACCTTGGCTTTGATACCACTTGAAAGGTCCTAATGGCTAGAGGGGGGTGAATAGCCTATTAAAAAATTCTACAACTACACTTAGCAAAATGGTTAGACAAATATGAGGCGAAGCGAGTGTTGTGCTAGCCTACTAAAATGCAAGCCAACTACCACAATTCTAGTTTTTATAGTCTCTATCCATACAATGGTTGTGTTACTACACTAAGTTAGTGTGCTCTCAAAGGCTAACTAAAGAGCCACACTAACCAAACTAACAAGCTCTCATAACTAGCTACACTAAAGAGCTTGACAACTAGTTTGCGGTAATGTAAAGAGAGGGTGAGCAAGATGGTTATACCGACAAGTCGAGGAATGAACCAATCAATCACAAGAATGAATACCAATGAAGACCAATCACCTCGGAATTAAATGATGACACAATTATTTTTTACTGAGGTTCACTTGCTTGCTGGCAAGCTAGTCCTCGTTGTGGCGATTCACTAACTTGGATGTTCATGCGCTAATTGGCATCACATGCCAAACCCTCAATGGGGTGCTGCACTACCAACACAAGATTTGGTTTGCTTTGCTCTTGGATGATGTGGCCTTGAATGCCACACTATTCTTCTTGTCATCCTTCTTCTCCCTCTTTTCTTCCTTCTCATGATCATCCCTACAAGCATCATCAGTCATGATATCTCCCAAGATATGGTTTGGTGTCATTGTGTCCAAACCGGTCCTCACTAGCAATGTGACCAACATGCCAAATCTTGCGGGTAAGCATTTCAAGAACTTATGAGAGAGGTCCTTGTCCTCCATCTTCTCACCAAGTGCTTTGAGATCATTGACAAGCACCTCCATCTGATGGAACATGTCCGGCACACTCTCATCTTCCTTCGTCTTGAGGCTAGAAAATTTTTCTTTGAGAATGTATGCCTTTGCACCCTTCATTGTCTTGGTGCCCTCAAATGATTATTCCAACTTCTTCAAAGCCTCAAGAGCCATCTCAATGTTCTTGATTTGCTCAAATGTTTTCTCATTAATTGTATCATGAATGGCACTTAGAGCAATGTCATTGTTTTGGAGAAGCACTTCTTCAGCCATGGTGGGATTCTCTAGATTGACAATCTCTATTTCAGTTTCTGCCACCTTCCATACCCTTCTATTGATTGACTTCATATGTGTGGTCATCTTTGACTTCCAGTATGGATAATTTGTGCCATCAAATTGGGGTGGCTTCTTAGAGTTGTTGATTTGAGTCATTTTTACACCGAAGGTTGTTAAGCCTCAAATCATGGTGACCTTGGCTCTGATACCACTTGAAAGGTCCTAATGCCTAGAGGGGGGATGAATAGCCTATTAAAAATTTCTACAACTACACTTAGCAAAATGGTTAGACAAATATGAGGCAAAGCGCGAAGCGAGTATTGTGCTAGCCTACTAAATGCAAGCCACCTACCACAATTCTAGTTTATATAGTCTCTATCCACGCAATAGCTATGTTACTACACTAAGTTAGTGCGCTCTCAAAGGCTAACTAAAGAGCCACACTAACCAAACTAACAAGCTCTCACAACTAGCTACACTAAAGAGCTTGACAACTAGTTTACGGTAATATAAAGAGAGAGTGAGCAAGATGGTTATACCGACAAGTCGAGGAATGAACCAATCAATCACAAGAATGAATACCGATGAAGACCAATCACCTTGGAATCAAATGATGACAAAATGATTTTTTGCCGAGGTTCACTTGCTTGCTGGCAAGCTAGTCCTTGTTGTGGTGTTTCACTAACTTGGATGTTCATGCGCTAATTGGCATCACATGCCAAACCCTCAATAGGGTGCTACACAACCAACACAAGATTTGGTTTGCTTTGCTCTAGGATGATGTGGCCTTGAATGCCACACTATTCTTCTTGTCATCCTTCTTCTCCCTCTTTTCTTCCTTCTCATGATCATCTCTATAAGCATCATTGGTCATGATATCTCCCAAGATTTGGTTTGGTGTCATTGTGTCCAAACCGGTCCTCACTAGCAATGTGACCAACATGCCAAATCTTGCGGGTAAGCATTTCAAGAACTTATGAGAGAAGTCCTTGTCCTCCACCTTTTCACCATGCGCTTTGAGGTCATTGACAAGCACTTCCATCTGATGGAACATGTCTGGCACACTCTCATCTTCCTTCATCTTGAAGCTAGCAAATTTTTCTTTGAGAATGTATGCCTTTGCACCCTTCATTGCCTTGGTGCCCTCAAATGATTCTTCCAACTTCTTCCAAGCCTCATGAGCCATCTCAATGTTCTTGATTTGCTCAAATGTTTTCTCATTAATTGCATCATGAATGGCACTTAGAGCAATGTCATTGTTTTGGAGAAGCACTTCTTCAGCCGTGGTTGGATTCTCTGGATCGACAATCTCTATTTTGGTTTCTGCCACCTTCCATACCCTTCTATTGATTAAATTCATATGTGTGGTCATCTTTGACTTCCAGTATGGATAATTTGTGTAATCCAATTGGGGTGGCTTCTTGGTGTTGTTGATTTGAGCCATTTTTACACCGAAGGTTGTTAAGCCTCAAATCATGGTGACCTCGGCTCTGATACCACTTGAAAGGTCCTAATGGCTAGAGGGGGGTGAATAGCCTATTAAAAATTTCTACAACTACACTTAGCAAAATGGTTAGACAAATATGAGGCGAAGCGAGTGTTGCGCTAGTCTACTAAAATGCAAGCCACCTACCACAATTCTAGTTTATATAGTCTCTATCCACACAATGGCTATGTTACTACACTAAGTTAGTGTGCTCTCAAAGGCTAACTAAAGAGCCACACTAACCAAACTAACAAGCTCTCACAACTAGCTATACTAAAGAGCTTGACAACTTGTTTGCGGTAATGTAAAGAGAGAGTGAGCAAGATGGTTATACCGACAAGTTGAGGAATGAACCAATCAATCATAAGAATGAATACCAATGAAGACCAATCACCTTGGAATCAAATGATGACAAAATGATTTTTTACCGAGGTTCACTTGCTTGCTGGCAAGCTAGTCCTCGTTGTGGTGTTTCACTAACTAGGATGTTCACACGCTAATTGGCATCACATGCCAAACCCTCAATAGGGTGCGGCACAACCAACACAAGATTTGGTTTGCTTTGCTCTAGGATGATGTGGCCTTCAATGCCACACTATTCTTCTTGTCATCCTTCTTCTCCCTCTTTTCTTCCTTCTCATGATCATCTCTGCAAGCATCATTGGTCATGATATCTCCCAAGATTTGGTTTGGTGTCATTGTTTCCAAACCGGTCCTCACTAGCAATGTGACCAACATGCCAAATCTTGTGGGTAAGCATTTCAATAACTTATCAGAGAAGTCCTTGTCCTCCACCATCTCACCATGTCCTTTGAGATCATTAACAAGCACTTCCATCTAATGGAACATGTCCGACACACTCTCATCTTCCTTCATCTTGAAGCTAGAAAATTTTTCTTTGAGAATGTATGCCTTTACACCCTTCATTGCCTTGGTGCCCTCAAATGATTCTTCCAACTTCTTCCAAGCCTCATGAGCCATCTCAATGTTCTTGATTTGCTCAAATATTTTCTCATTAATTGCATCATGAATGGCACTTAGAGTAATGTCATTGTTTTGGAGAAGCACTTCTTTAGCCGTGGTTGGATTCTCTAGATCGACAATCTCTATTTTGGTTTCTGCCACCTTCCATACCCTTCTATTGATTAAATTCATATGTGTGGTCATCTTTGACTTCCAGTATGGATAATTTGTGTAATCCAATTGGGGTGGCTTCTTGGTGTTGTTGATTTGAGCCATTTTTACACTGAAGGTTGTTAAGCCTCAAATCATGGTGACCTCGGCTTTGATACCACTTGAAAGGTCCTAATGGCTAGAGGGGGGTGAATAGCCTATTAAAAATTTCTACAACTACACTTAGCAAAATGGTTAGACAAATATGAGGCGAAGTGAGTGTTGCGCTAGTCTACTAAAATGCAAGCCACCTACCACAATTCTAGTTTATATAGTCTCTATCCACACAATGGCTATGTTACTACACTAAGTTAGTGTGCTCTCAAAGGCTAACTAAAGAGCCACACTAACCAAACTAACAAGCTCTCACAACTAGCTATACTAAAGAGCTTGACAACTTGTTTGCGGTAATGTAAAGAGAGAGTGAGCAAGATGGTTATACCGACAAGTTGAGGAATGAACCAATCAATCACAAGAATGAATACCAATGAAGACCAATCACCTTGGAATCAAATGATGACACAATGTTTTTTTACCGAGGTTCACTTGCTTGCTAGCAAGCTAGTCCTCGTTGTGGTGTTTCACTAACTTGGATGTTCACGCGCAAATTGGCATCACATGCCAAACCCTCAATAGGGTGCTGCACAACCAACACAAGATTTGGTTTGCTTTGCTCTAGGATGATGTGGCCTTGAATGCCACACTATTCTTCTTATCATCCTTCTTCTCCCTCTTTTCTTCCTTCTCATGATCATCTCTATAAGCATCATTGGTCATGATATCTCCCAAGATTTGGTTTGGTGTCATTGTGTCCAAACCGGTCCTCACTAGCAATGTGACCAACATGCCAAATCTTGCGGGTAAGCATTTCAAGAACTTATCAAAGAAGTCCTTGTCCTCCACCATCTCACCATGTGCTTTGAGATCATTAACAAGCACTTCCATCTGATGGAACATGTCCGACACACTCTCATCTTCCTTCATTTTGAAGCTAGAAAATTTTTCTTTGAGAATGTATGCCTTTGCACCCTTCATTGCCTTGGTGCCCTCAAATGATTCTTCCAACTTCTTCCAAGCCTCATGAGCCATCTCAATGTTCTTGATTTGCTCAAATGTTTTCTCATTAATTGCATCAAGAATGGCACTTAGAGTAATGTCATTGTTTTAGAGAAGCACTTCTTCAGCCGTGGTTGGATTCTCTGGATCGACAATCTCTATTTTGGTTTCTGCCACCTTCCATACCCTTCTCTTTATTAATTCATATGTGTGGTCATCTTTGACTTCCAGTATGGATAATTTGTGTCATCCAATTGGGGTGGCTTCTTGGTGTTGTTGATTTGAGCCATTTTTACACCGAAGGTTGTTAAGCCTCAAATCATGGTGACCTCGGCTCTGATACCACTTGAAAGGTCCTAATGGCTAGAGGGGGGTGAATAGCCTATTAAAAATTTCTACAACTACACTTAGCAAAATGGTTAGACAAATATGAGGCGAAGCGAGTGTTGCGCTAGCCTACTAAAATGGAAGCCAACTACCACAATTCTAGTTTTATATAGTCTCTATCCACACAATGGTTGTGTTACTACACTAAGTTAGTGTGCTCTCAAAGGCTAACTAAAGAGCCACACTAACCAAACTTACAAGCTCTCACAACTAGCTACACTAAAGAGCTTGACAACTAGTTTGCGGTAATGTAAAGAGAGAGTGAGCAAGATGGTTATACTGACAAGTTGAGGAATGAACCAATCAATCACAAGAATGAATAACAATGAAGACAAATCACCTTGGAATCAAATGATGACACAATGAGTTTTTACCAAGGTTCACTTGCTTGTTGGCAAGCTGGTCCTTGTTGTGGTGATTCACTAACTTGGATGTTCACGTGCTAATTGGCATCACATGCCAAACCCTCAATAGGGTGCTGCACAACCAACATAAGATTTGGTTTGCTTTGCTCTTGGATGATGTGGCCTTGAATGCCACGCTATTCTTCTTTTCATCCTTCTTCTCCCTCTTTTCTTCCTTCTCATATCATCTCTATAAGCATCATTGGTCATGATATCTCCCAAAAATTTGGTTTGGTGTCATTGTGTCCAAACCGGTCCTCACTAGCAATGTGACCAACATGCCAAATCTTGTGGGTAAGCATTTCAAGAACTTATGAGAGAAGTCCTTGTCCTCCACTTTCTCACCATGTGCTTTGAGATCATTGACAAGCACTTCCATCTGATGGAACATGTCCGACACACTCTCATCTTCCTTCTTCTTGAAGCAAGAAATTTTTTCTTTGAGAATGTATGCGTTTGCACCCTTCATTACCTTGGTGCCCTCAAAAGATTCTTCCAACTTCTTGCAAGCCTCATGAGCCATCTCAATGTTCTTGATTTGCTCAAATGTTTTCTCATTAATAGCATCATGAATGGCACTTAGAGCAATGTCATTGTTTTAGAGAAGCACTTCTTCAGCCGTGGTTGGATTCTCTAGATTGGCAATCTCTATTTGGGTTTCTGCCACCTTCCATACCCTTCTATTGATTAAATTCATGTGTGTGGTCATCTTTAACTTCCAGTATGGATAATTTGTGCCATCAAATTGGGGTGGCTTCTTGGTGTTGTTGATTTGAGCCATTTTTACACCGAGGGTTGTTAAGCCTCAAATCATGGTGACCTCGGCTCTGATACCACTTGAAAGGTCCTAATGGCTAGAGGGGGTGAATAGCCTATTAAAAATTTCTATAACTACACTTAGCAAAATGGTTAGACAAATGTGAGGCGAAGCGAGTGTTGCGCTAGTCTACTAAAATGCAAGCCTCCTACCACAATTCTAGTTTATATAGTCTCTATCCACACAATGGCTATGTTACTACACTAAGTTAGTGTGCTCTCAAAGGCTAACTAAAGAGCCACACTAACCAAACTAACAAGCTCTCACAACTAGCTACACTAAAGAGCTTGACAACTAGTTTGCGGTAATGTAAAGAGAGAGTGAGCAAGATGGTTATACCGACAAGTCAAGGAATGAACCAATCAATCACAAGAATGAATACCAATGAAGACCAATCACCTTGGAATCAAATGATGACACAATGATTTTTTACCAAGGTTCACTTGCTTGCTGGCAAGCTAGTCCTCATTGTGGTGATTCACTAACTTGGATGTTCACATGCTAATTGGCATCACATGCCAAACCCTCAATAGGGTGCTGCATAGCCAACACAAGATTTGGTTTGCTTTGCTCTAGGATGATGTGGCCTTGAATGCCACACTATTCTTCTTATCATCGTTCTTCTCCCTCTTTTCTTCCTTCTCATGATCATCTCTATAAGCATCATTGGTCATGATATCTCCCAAAATTTGGTTTGGTGTCATTGTGTCCAAACCGGTCCTCACGAGCAATGTGACCAAGATGCCAAATCTTGCGGGTAAGCATTTCAAGAACTTATGAGAGAAGTCCTTGTCCTCCACCTTCTCACCATGTGCTTTGAGATCATTAACAAGCACTTCCATCTAATGGAACATGTCCGGCACACTCTCATCTTCCTTCATCTTGAAGCTAGCAAATTTTTCTTTGAGAAAATATGCCTTTGCACCCTTGTTTGCCTTGGTGCCCTCGAATGATTCTTCCAACTTCTTCCAAGCCTCATGAGCCATCTCAATGTTCTTGATTTGCTCAAATGTTTTCTCATTAATTGCATCATGAATGGCACTTAGAGCAATGTCATTGTTTTGGAGAAGCACTTCTTTAGCCATGGTGGGATTCTCCAGATCAGCAATCTCTATTTTGCTTTCTACCACCTTCCATACCCTTCTATTGATTGACTTCATGTGTGTGGTCATCTTTGACTTCTAGTATGGATCATTTGTGCCATTAAATTGGGGTGGCTTCTTGGTGTTGTTGATTTGAGCTATTTTTTCTTTGAAGGTTGTTAAGCCTCAAATCACGGTGACCTTGGCTCTAATACCACTTGAAAGGTCCTAATGGCTAGAGGGGGTGAATAGCCTATTAAAAATTTCTACAACAACACTTAGCAATAAGGTTAGACAAATACGAGGCAAAGCGAGTGTTGCGCTAGCCTACTAAAAGTGGAAGCCACCTACCACAATTCTAGTTTATATAGTCTCTATCCACACAATGGCTATATTACTACACTAAGTTAGTGTGCTCTCAAAGGCTAACTAAAGAGCCACACTAACCAAACTAACAATCTCTCACAATTAGCTATACTAAAGAGCTTGACAACTAGTTTGCGGTAATGTAAAGAGAGAGTGAGCAAGATGGTTATACAGACAAGTCAAGGAATGAACCAATCAATCACAAGAATAAATACCAATGAAGACCAATTACCTCAGAATCAAATGATGACATAATGATTTTTTACCGAGGTTCACTTGCATGCTGGCAAGCTAGTCATCATTGTGGCGATTCATTCACTTGGAGGTTCACGCGCTAATTGGCATCACACGCCAAACCCTCAATAGGGTGCTGCACAACCAACACAAGATTTGGTTTGCTTTGCTCTTGGATGATGTGGCCTTGAATGCCACACTATTCTTCTTGTCATCCATCTTCTCTCTCTTTTCTTCCTTCTCATGATCATCTCTATAAGCATCATCGGTCATGATATCTCCCAAGATTTGGTTTGGTGTCATTATGTCCAAACCAGTCCTCATAGGCAATGTGACCAACATGCCAAATCTTATGGTTAAGCATTTCAAGAACCTATGAGAGAAGTCCTTGTCCTCCACCCTCTCACCAAGTGCTTTGAGATCATTGACAAACACTTCCATCTGATGGAACAATGTCCGACACACTCTCATCTTCCTTCATCTTGAAGCTAGCAAATTTTTCTTTGAGAATGTACGCCTTTGCACCCTTCATTGCCTTTGTACCCTCGAATGATTCTTCCAACTTCTTCCAAGCCTCATGAGCCATCTCAATGTTCTTGATTTGCTCAAATGTTTTCTCATTAATTGCATCATGAATGGCACTTAGAGCAATGTCATTGTTTTGGAGAAGCACTTCTTCAGCCGTGGTTGGATTCTCTGGATCGATAATCTCTATTTTGGTTTCTGCCACCTTCCATACCCTTCTATTGATTAAATTCATATGTGTGGTCATCTTTGACTTCTAGTATGGATAATTTGTGTCATCCAATTGGGGTGGCTTCTTGGTGTTGTTGATTTGAGCCATTTTTACACCGAAGGTTGTTAAGCCTTAAATCATAGTGACCTCAGCTCTGATACCACTTGAAAGGTCCTAATGGCTAGAGGGGGGTGAATAGCCTATTAAAAATTTCTACAACTACACTTAGCAAAATGGTTAGACAAATATGAGGCAAAGCGAGTGTTGCACTAGCCTACTAAAAATACAAGCCACCTACCACAATTCTAGTTTATATAGTCTCTATCCACACAATGGCTATATTACTACACTAAGTTAGTGTGCTCTCAAAGGCTAACTAAAGAGCCACACTAACCAAACTAACAAGCTCTCACAAGTAGCTACACTAAAGAGCTTGACAACTAGTTTGTGGTAATGTAAAGAGAGAGTGAGCAAGATGGTTATACCGACAAGTCGAGGAATGAACCAATCAATCACAAGAATGAATACCAATGAAGACTAATCACCTTGGAATCAAATGATGACACAATGATTTTTTACCGAGGTTCACTTGCTTGCTGGCAAGCGAGTCCTCATTGTGGCAATTCACTCACTTAGAGGTTCACGCGCTAATTGGCATCACATGCCAAACTCCCAATAGGGTGATGCAAAACCAACACAAGATTTGGTTTGCTTTGCTCTTGGATGATGTGGCCTTGAATGCCACACTATTCTTCTTGTCATCCTTCTTCTCCCTCTTTTCTTCCTTCTCATGATCATCTCTATAAGCATCATCGGTCATGATATCTACCAAGATTTGGTTTGGTGTCATTGTGTCCAAACCGGTCCTCACTAGCAATGTGTCCAACATGCCAAATCTTGTGGGTAAGCATTTCAAGAACTTATGAGAGAAGTCCTTGTCCTCCACCTTCTCACCAAGTCCTTTGAGATCATTGACAAGCACCTCCATCTGATGGAACATGTCCGGCACACTCTCATCTTCCTTCATCTTGAAGCTAGCAAATTTTTCTTTGAGAATGTATGCCTTTGCACCCTTCATTGCCTTGCTGCCCTCGAATGATTCTTCCGAGCCTCATGAGCCATCTCAATGTTCTTGATTTGCTCAAATGTTTTCTCATTAATTGCATCATGAATGGCACTTAGAGCAATGTCATTGTTTTGGAGAAGCACTTCTTCAGCCGCGGTGGGATTCTCTGGATCAGCAATCTCTATTTTGGTTTCTGCCACCTTCCATACCCTTCTATTGATTGACTTCATATGTGTGGTCATCTTACACTTCTAGTATGGATAATTTGTGCCATCAAATTGGGGTTGCTTCTTGGTGTTGTTGATTTGAGCCATTTTTACACTGAAGGTTGTTAAGCCTCAAATCACGGTGACCTTGGCTCTAATACCACTTGAAAGGTCCTAATGGCTAGAGGGGGGTGAATAGCCTATTAAAAATTTCTACAACAACACTTAGTAAAATGGTTAGACATATATGAGGCGAAGCGAGTGTTGCGCTAGTCTACTAAAATGCAAGCCACCTATCACAATTCTAGTTTATATAGTCTCTATCCACACAATGGCTATGTTACTACACTAAGTTAGTATGCTCTCCAAGGCTAACTAAAGAGCCACACTAACCAAACTAACAAGCTCCCACAACTAGCTACACTAAGGAGCTTGACAACCAATTTACGGTAATGTAAAGAGAGAGTGAGCAAGATGGTTATACCGATAGGTCAAGGAATGAACCAATCAATCACAATAATGAATACCAATGAAGACGAATCATCTCGGAATCAAATGATGAAACAACAATTTTTTACTGAGGTTCACTTGCTTGCTGGCAAGCTAGTCCTTGTTGTGGCAATTCACTCACTTGGAGGTTCACTCACTAATTGGCATCACATGCCAAACCCTCAATAGAGTGCTGCAACACCAAAACAAGATTTTGTTTGCTTTGCTCTTGGATGATGTGGCCTTGAATGCCACACTATTCTTCTTGTCATCCTTCTTCTCCCTCTTTTCTTCCTTCTCATGATCATCTCTATAAGCATCATCGGTCTTGATATCTCCCAAGATTTGGTTTGGTGTCATTGTGTCCAAACTGGTCCTCACTAGCAATGTGACCAACATGCCAAATCTTGTGGGTAAGCATTTCAAGAACTTCTGAGAGAAGTCCTTGTCCTCCACCTTCTCACCAAGTGCATTGAGATCATTGACAAGCACCTCCATCTAATGGAACATGTCTGGCACACTCTCATCTTCCTTCATCTTGAAGCTAGCAAAATTTTCTTTGAGAATGTATGCCTTTGCACCCTTCATTGCCATGGTGCCCTCAAATGATTCTTCCAACTTCATCCAAGCCTCATGAGCCATCTCAATGTTCTTGATTTGCTCAAATGTTTTCACATTAATTGCATCATGAATGACACTTAGACCAATGTCATTGTTTTGGAGAAACACTTCTTCAGCCGTGATGGGATTCTCTAGATCGACAATCTCTATTTTGGTTTCTGCCACCTTCCATACCCTTCAATTGATTGACTTCATATGTGTGGTCATCTTTGACTTCCAGTATGGATAATTTGTGCCATCAAATTAGGGTGGCTTCTTGGTGTTGTTGATTTGAGCCATTTTTACACTGAAGGTTGTTAAGCCTCAAATCACGATGACCTCGACTCTGATACCACTTGAAAGGTCCTAATTGGTTAGAGGGGGGGTGAATAGCCTATTAAAAATTTCTACAACAACACTTAGCGAAATGGTTAGACAAATATGAGGCGAAGCGAGTGTTGCGTTAGCCTACTAAAAATGCAAGCCACCTACCACAATTCTAGTTTATATAGTCTCTATCCACACAATGGCTATGTTACTACACTAAGTTAGTGTGCTCTCAAAGGATAACTAAAGAGCCACACTAACCAAACTAACAAGCCCTCACAACTAGCTACACTAAAGAGCTTGACAACTAGTTTGCGGTAATGTAAAGAGAGAGTGAGCAAGATGGTTATACCGACAAGTCGAGGAATGAACCAATCAATCACAAGACTGAATACCAATGAAGACCAATCACCTCGAAATCAAATGATGACACAATGATTTTTTACTGAGGTTCACTTGCTTGTCGGCAAGTTAGTCCTCGTTGTGGCGATTCACTCACTTGGAGGTTCACGCGTTAATTGGCATCACAAGCCAAACCATCAATAGGGTGCCGCACAACCAACACAAGATGAGGATCACAAAAGCCACAAGCAATTTACTAGGGTACCTTTTTATTCTCCGCTGGGGAAGGTCAAGAACCCCTCACAATCACCACAATCGGAGCTAGAGACAATCACCAACCTCCGCTAGACTGATCCTCGCTGCTCCAAGCCATCTAGGTGGTGGTAACCACCAAGAGTAGCAAATGAATCCCACAGCAGAAACACGAACACCAAGTGCCACTAGATGCAAACACTCAAGCAATGCACTTGGATTCACTCCCAATCTCACAAAGATGACTGAATAAATGATGGAGATGAGTGGGAGGGCTTTGGCTAAGCTCACAAGGTTGCTATGTCAATACAAATGGCCAAGAGAGCGAGCTTGAGCTGGCTATGGGGCTTAAATAGATAGCCCCCACTGAATAGAGTCATTGGCTCTCTATTCACTGAAAAACTAGGGGCAACCAGATGGCTGATTAGATCGACCAGACATACGACCCCAGCATCTGGTCGAGCGATGCACGCCATGTGGCCCCTGCTTCAAATACTGATCGCCCGATCTCAATGGTCATTAGTGCACTTAAGTTGAGACTGGACGCTCTATAGTGTAGGACCTAGACATAGGACCCAGCGTCCAGTCACTTCCAGTAAGGTTCCAGTCGTGATTGGGATGAGTTCGATTATAAGCGATTGGACACAGACAAGCTAGAGTTTAGTCAGTTTCTAGAGAGCTTCCTAAACCTCTATTTTGTGACCTAGACGTATCCGCTCCTGTACGATCGGACACAGCACCTAAGTCCGGTCATTCTCGAACTGCCATGCGTCACTACTGTTCCTCATGCTATGACGCAAGTGTATGTCAGTACTGACCGGATGCAGGCCCTGAGTGTCCGATCACTCTTCGCACTAGCATCCTAATCATGAGACCAAGACCGCACCCTCATAGCTGCTACTGATCGGATGCAGGGTTAGAGTTCGATCACTATGTGACCAGCATCCGGTGCACTCTGTGAAACCCTATCTTTTCTATACTAGGGCGCTGGTGGCACCATCAGGACACTCCGCCAGTAAAGTTTCAAACCCTTGCTCCCAAGTGCTAAACACAATGTGTATCACCTTTGTGCATGTGTGTTAGCATATTTTCACAAACATTTTCAAGATTGTTAGCACTCCACTAAATCCTAAATGCATATGCAATGAGTTAGAGCATCTAGTGGCACTTTGATAACCAGTATTTCGATACGAGTTTCACCCCTCTTAATAGTCTGACTATCGAACCTAAATGTGATCACACTCTCTAAGTGTCTCGATCACTAAGCCAAAAAAGCTCCTAACAATTTCACCTTTGCCTTGAGCTTTTTATTTTTCTCTTACTTCATTTCCAAGTCCAAGCACTTGATCATCACCATGGTATCACCATCATCAACTCATGATCTTCATTTGCTTCACCACTTGGAGTAGTGCTACCTATCTCATAATCACTTTGATAAACTAGGTTAGAACTTAGGGTTTCATCAATTTACCAAAACCAAACTAGAGCTTTCAATCTCCCCCTTTTTGGTAATTGATGACAACCCTTACACAAAGATATGAATTGAAATTAAATTGAATGCATGTTGCTTGCCCAAGCATATTTACCATGTGTAAAAGGATATGGCACAAGTTTCATGAACCCCAAATGGTAGCAATTGCTCCCCCTACATATGTGCTAAGAGTTTGGATCATAGCTTGCACATATGCTTAGATAGGAAATATGGGAGACAATGTCTACCAAATGATGCTAAGGTATAAATGATGGACCTTTGAAGTGTGATACCAATCAGAGTGCACCAATATACCATCCTTAGCACCATTAGTAACTACACATACACAAAAAACTAGAGTACCCCATGAGATCAACATTAGAAGTAAGGATCTAGTTTTCATAATGTGAGCATGAGTCTAGTTACTTTAACCTATGCATGCCAGTTTTTCATTTCATCATCCAAACCTACAACTAGCATACACCACACAAGCATGAATATTGAAATTTAAAACTTGTGTCATGCAAGCAAATATATGAAATGCACATTCAAATGCACCATACAAGTTCATGAGCTTGCTTTCTTTCATACCTCTCTTTCTCCTGCTAATGCTGGTATTCTTTCTCTTCTAACCAACGCTAATAACCCTTTTGCTTTTGCCATTGCCATTTATTCAACAAAATTCTAGATGTCACACGTGGCTTTATCAGCCCGTCCCTTGATGTCTCTCCCTGCTCATATTGTCTCTTCTATTGGTCATGAAGCCTTCTAATCTCTCTATTTTTATCAGCTAATATTTGCATCTTAGGATCAACTATTATAGTTTCTTTTGCTCTGGTTGATGTCAGGACCTTAGTCTTCCCTTTGAGCCAACTTCGCATCAACCATTTTCTGATCTCTTGGGAAAGGATTATCATCAACTTTCATCTTCCGAGGTGTATCAAATTTAAGCCTCCCTTACTAAATAGCCCTCTGTATATATGTTGCTGAAAAATTCTGCACTTGTTAGTAGAATGAGAAGTAGCGTTATGAAACTTGCAGAACTTCTTATTCTTCAATTGATTAGGAGGTAACATAACATGATTGGTGGGCAATTTGATCTGTCCTCTTTTAGGCAAGAAATCAAAGAGCTTGTCTGATTTTGTGACGTCGAAATCATAGCTCTCGTCAACTCCTTTTCCCTAAGGATTTGACACCATTACTATCTTCTTACCCTAATTCCATTCAGCTGCAGCAATCTCTTCTTCTTCATCGTTCTCATTGCCATTATCAACGGAATATGGGTTATTGACTTCAGTAATTGCGGCACTCTTTTGGAATCGGGTATCTCCGTGCATACTCTAGAATTGGCTATTGAGTGCAGCCACTCGTTGAGCCAACTGACCTAAATTGTCAAACTCTTGCCCAAGCAGCTTCTCTCTCCATGTTGGCAACATTCCTTGAACGGCCAAAGCAGCTAGTTGATCAGCAGTTAGATTCAATGAGAAGCACAAATTTATGGTCTCTCAGAACCTCTGAAGAAACTCGGCACCTGATTCATTAGTTCTCTGCCTTATTGTTGTCAAATCTGTGATTTTATTCTCTCCTATCCTAGTATAGAAATATGTATGAAACTTCTTCTCTAGGTTAGCCCAATTGGCAATGGAATTAACTGGCAACGATGAAAACCAAGTAAAGGCTGGTCCTAACAGGGACAAGGAGAAGAAATGAACTCGTTTGGCCTCTACAATGGATGCTTCGCCCAACTATGTAAGATACTGACTGACATGTTCTATTATGCTTGTGCTATCTTGGCCTAGTGAACTTAGCAAACTCTAGGAGCCTATAATTTGTAGGGAGAGCGACCAAATCATACCACTCTGGATATGGACATTTGTACGAAAAGGTCTGCCCCTTTGGCTTCAAACCAAACTAATTCTTCATCATCTTGGTCACTCTGAGCAACAACTCATCAGCATTTGAATCTAGATTTCTTTGCAATTGCTGACCCATCTACGGATTAAAATTTTGGGTACCTTGATACCCCAGATTTGGAATCATATGAAGGGTATTGTAATCTGTGCCATAATAAAATCCTTAGTGGAATCTCTATCTATTGGGTCCTTTGCTAGTTTGCTGCTTGAAGTCTCTGGTTGTAGATGCTAGGATCTATATCTCTACGAATCCTTTGGACTGATGGCACTATTTTTTGAGCCGACAACAGTATTTGGCCTCATGTGCCAAAATTAACCATTTGATTCTGAACTTGCCCCATCGGCTGTTACACATACTGCACTGATGATCCAAGATTATTTTGTATTTGATTAGTAGTGGTACCTTGAACTTGCTCAGATAAGCTCTAAACTGCCTGGACATCATCATTACTAGTTAGGGCTGCTTCTTGATGGCTAGTACAAGCTTGATTAGTCCTCTAAGTCGACAGATGTGGAATGTTGTAATAAGCCAGCCCAACCTGATCAATTGGATATCCATGAAACACCTCTCTCATGGTATTATGGAAGGTGTTCAAGAAAATTGTATTATGGTTTAACATGGCATCATGAATAGATTTGTTTACAACATCTATGAAGAAACATCCATGTAAAAAAACTCTTGGTAGTGGATATTTCTAAACAACTTTATTATCATGTGTATTGGTTTAGGACAACAAACACTTGGTCTAAAATTCTTCTATAGCTTTACTGATGACATCTTATCCTCATCAGGTAGGTCTTCATAAGGCACCATAAGGATGTCACTGTTGTTGTGAGTTGCCATGATGATTGTGGGGTCCCACCGGGCATGCTAAAACGCATGTCGACACAAAAAAGTGTCAACACATAGCAAGCCAGAAGGATCTGCTTGATGGAGCAAGGTTGGAGATCCACTTGGCTTCAACGTAGGACTAGTCAACCATACGAATTTCCCAAGGGCATGCCAGTGAATTTGATCTACAATTGACAAGGAGAGAAAGTTTATCAGTAATTTAAGGTGGAACATGCTAGTTTTGCCCAGACAGTTCTAAGTGTGCCGCTTCAGGGAGCAGCTAGATGGGAAAATCGACTAAATAGCCGATACGAGAAGAAATCAACTGTTAAGGACTGTGACACTCGCGGCTCATGATTGGTTTTATAGTAACTGAATGCAACATGCCCATATATAAGTAACATCATGGGCTAGATAAATATAACCTATGTAAAGCATTGAGCCAATAAATTTAACAAGAAAGGATATACACATGCTGAACAAAATTCGACTATCAAGTACAAATGGATCCACAAACGCTCTAAATCTAATCTGCTACCATCAATAGTGAGGTTTGACCGGATCGATGCAGATATGATAATGACAACAAACTAAAGCTAAAGAATCCAAAAACCATCTATACATCGATACATTTCTAAAGGACATGCTATATGTGTGAAAGCACAAGCGAATTCGGCTGAAATAGCCGATTCAAGTAGAAAAGGGATTATAGCATGTGAACAATCGACTATTTAACATGGACATATCTATAAACTCATCAGACCTAACCTGTTATCCTTAATAGTGGGGTTCGACTAGAATGATGGCAGCCATGATAAAGACAACAAATGAAACCTTTAAAATAAACAGATCTATTCACATTTAACAGAATCATGTAAACATACTATAAGCATTAAAGTGTGGGTGATCGGCTATTTCACCGATGCAGGCATAGCAAACAGCCTAAGATCATGCCTGGTCGAAAGCAAGTCTACCAGTTAGCATACTCCGATCTAAAGTACTAACAGTGGGGATCGACCAGATCATTACATCCATAATAGCGAGCTATAGACCAGATTCAACTAACTAGTAAACCTTCTCAAGATCAAACACTGCCTTGACCACGTACTATGCATGATCAAGATTGAAGTAGAACAGCCAATAAAACATAATCCATCATTTAAAGTAAGAATCATCGTAATGCGACAGAATAAACGATGGACTAAAAGGGTGTGAGGCCAATCTAGATCGATCTCGATTGGGCAGGTTGATATTGCTGAAAACTAATGACAATAAGAACATCAACAAGATCAGTAACTTAATGAATCTACCCGAAGGATGCTACCCTTAAGTAGAGTCGATAACTTGACCTTAGTCTAATTCAAGTAGTGGAGGTCGAACTTAACCGATACAGCCATACTTGAACTAGATAAGGATCGATAACTAGCTTATACTAGAGCTCATAAGAGGTGAACCAGACTGATGCAGCCTTACAACACAGGGGTATAAGCCATGACAGTACTTATAGACAAGCCAGAGGTCGGTCAGACCGATGCAGCCCAGCTTGTTGAAGAACTCACTAAGATCTACACTACTCCTACTCCTAAGGGTTGGCATGAACCCAAAAAAGTAATTGGTATTGATTGATTGTATTTCTTACAATAGCGGGGGTCCAATATTTATACCCAGAACCTAAGCATGAATCCTACTCAAGTACGACTCATTACAATCTTTGGTATAAGAAAAAACATTCCTAACTTAAGATAACTTGGACCCTAATCTTTCCCTTTTTGTAGAGTCCAACATGTCTTTCCCTGATGCCAACCATAGCTCATTGACGTTATCTACTGATGTCATCCAAAGAGAGCCGATCCTAGTGTCGCATCTGTATCAGCTAATATCGATCCTTATGCAATCGATTCCTTAATGACACAATCTTGGAGGCTTTGAGTTCCCACATTCTTCTTCCCAAATTTTGGTGTAAACACAACCAAGATGCATCTAAGGTGTTTTCATGACATCACAACCATTTCATACATTGGTCATACATGATTACAAGCATATGCATATATATAATCAACATCATATGTGATAATGTATAAAGAATGAAATGAAATTTGATATGCTCATGCTCATGAAATGCAAGTGCCAATGCAATGCTTAACACTAGGGTGTTACAGCCCCTCCCCTTATAGAAATCTCATCCCAAGATTTGCAAGACCTACCATTCTTTGTAAAAAGTGGGATAGACTTCATGCAAATAATCCTCCCATTCCCAAGTGGCGTCTTGTTCACTGTGGTTATTCCACACCACCTTGTAGAATTTAATAACCTTGCTCTGGGTTACTCTTTCTATTTCTTCTAGAACTCGGATGGGTTTCTCTTCATAAGTCAAATCCGATTGGACCTTAATGTTGGTGGGTGCAATGGCTTCCTTAGGTATGCGAAGACATCTTTTTAACTAAGAAACATGGAAGACATTGAATATAGCACTCATTTTTGGGGGAAGTTGTAACTTGTAGGCGACATTTCCCATTCGCTCAATAATCTGGTATGACCCTACATATCTAGGCACAAGCTTTGATTTTACTCCAAATCTCTACACTCCCTTCATTGGTGAAACTTTAAGTACACATAGTCTCCAACTTCGAAGGTTACTAGTCTTCTTTTATCAGCATAACTCTTTTGTCTAGACTAAGATGCTTTCATATGCTGTTGGATAATGCGTACTTGCTCTTTAGCTTCGGTGACAAAGTCAATGCCATAATATCTTTTGTAGCAAAACCTGACCAATTTATAAGAGCAGAAGTACAATGGCAGTCCGCAAGCGGTCACTCTGTCATACTTGAGCCCATATAAACCCGGTAGTCCATCGAGTACCACGATGGGTCTTGATTAACCATCAACATACAACCAAGATCATACATGATTCAACATACATGTCACATGTTACATAAAGTTCACAAATACAATTCATTCATAAGAGTACGAATTAAGGTTATTACAAACCAAGTTTAGTAAATAGTAGCAAAAGCAAATTAAAGTTTGGAACTAACATCTGCCATCATAGTTCAAATAAAGTGCCAATTCGTGATCACACTCCCACAAAAACATGTAAGAAGGATTAATAGGAGATGCCTGCCTAGGGCTCACTCCTCATCCATGGTGGGACAGAAGTAGTTCTTGTAATAGTCATGATAACCTATACCATCTGCAACAATGGGAATAAAACCCTAAGTACGAGAAGATACTCAGCTAGACTTACCCATCATAAACCAAAAATAAAGTGACTCCAAGGATTATGCATGGCTTTATAAGTGGAGGTAGCTTGACAACATTTTGCACAAAAGGCGACGAACTTAGTTGTACAATTATAATTCGGTCATCAAGTTAATTATAGCTATTCATCTCTGGATTAGCAACTAACCTATGCCAAACATGTGGTACATCATTAGTAGCATACAATAGTAACCATAGCCAATGTAGTAATTCCATGTTCATCTGAACCATCATATTCCATAACATAGTCACTTCGATGTTTAAGCTAGCCAAGTTTCTCACTATCCGGGAGAGACAGTCGATTTGAATCAATTTCAACCTAGCAAGGAATTTATTCCTAACACAAACCTAGGCAGACCAGATCAACGGTCACCTTAGGTCACCTTTGATACAACTTAGGTCCATGTTTCATGGGTTCACCCAGTGCCGCACAATCAGGGACAACCAACTACCAGGACATCCTTACTACCATCTAGAGTGCGCACTCTAACAGAATGGGCATGTCCTGAGTTGAGCTACTCGGCTTCACGATCGGAATGAGTTATCTAGCCAGCTAAGTGAGAGGCCTGCGTTCAATCTTGCCAGAAGTGCCAACAATGGTACAGTCCTTAATTAGCATAGATAGAATCACATGAGTCAACCTACACATAGACTCCACTCGACCTCCATTTACATACCCCATGGTTTTTTCCATGATAGCAAATATAGCCAACCGTGCTTCGGTATCCACCTATATCTCGTAGGTGATAGGAGATCACCCGACTTCTATCGGTCTAAGCATGGCTAAGCATATATTCAATCCTAGACCTACATAGGGTTAAAGGTATATGTAACTAGACAAGGTAGTTCTATGCATCAAGTGTTTCCAATCAACTCTTACAACCTAATGCACCAAATATAAATGACTCAAGTAATATTTTGTAAAACATAGGGAGACTTAGAATGCTCCAAGGCTTGCCTTTAAGGAAAGAGGTTGGTCAGTGATCTAGGCACTTAGAGAGATCTTCGAGAGTCTACTTCTCTTCTCCTAGAGCTATGGCCTAAGGCATCTCCTGCTGATTCTCCTCCTCTTCTTCGTTGAACTCCAACAGTGTTATCTCTTCAGATGATCCTATATGCATGAGCATGACATAAGATATTACGAATGCATATATGATGATATGTATAATATGATATGATGTGATGAATGCATCCTCATAAGTGTTTTCAATAGCATGCTATTAAAGTAATAACAAGTGCATCTTATTTTACTGAGTAGGTGCAAATCTCTTCTTTAATAACTAAACAAACACTTATGTAAATCATTTTTTTGGACAATAAGACAGGAACCACTTGTTTTAACCATAACTAGAGTTATACATATCAAAATAATATAGTTGTGAACATTTTGGAAAGCTTATGAAATTGCCTACAACTTTATTATTTATTTTAATACACTTAATGTGATTCAACAATTATCTAAGTCAAATAATTCAATCATTCAAATTTGTCCAGTGAGCAAGCATTTATGACAGCAGTCTTCTAACAACCATTATTCTTAAACCATAAGGCCTATGACTATGAAACTTTAACACCTAGGTAGATAAGTGAGTTGTTTACAACTTTTTTATTAACAAGTTTTACAGAAAAGACAACTATCATTATGAAATCATCACCACAATAGAAACTTATATATGCAGCCATCTAGTTAGAATTATAAAATAATAATTAATTAGTCACATACAACCAATTACTTTTAAGCCTAACTAATAATATCAATAGATCATATGCATCACAAGAACCATAGAAAACATCATGATGAAACATAACTAATTTATTTATATCCATTTATTAATTAATTTCCTTAGATAATAAGGTGATTTAAAGGATAAATATTTCTAGTGCTTAATAAATTCTAAGAAAGTTATAGTAGCCCAAAACTGACCTTAATATTCTACTATACAAATTTCATGCCATTTGGATAAGTATAACTACCTCTACAAAAATGACAAGTTACATAGGCTTATTTTAGCAAAAATAGTTTAGTATAGTGAAAAGTGTCAAGCAACATATTTCATATTTTTCTTACATTTCTACAAGCATAGGAATAATGTGGAAAATTTTGCATGATCATATGTTATGTTTTTTTACCCCGATTAATTTCACTAGAAACTAGCAATTCATTAGAATTAAATATGAAGACCATAACCAAAGTATGACCACTACAAGTTTAGTATTTTTCATAGCTAGAGCATGTCAACACAAGACCAGCAAAATTGGAATCGCAATTTTATCACCTTTCTAGCTCAAGTTATGCATTTTACAAGATAGAAACCATTTAAAAAGCATTTATGTAGATACCTTTTATTCTCCTAGAAGAATACCAAAAATAGTGCATCACATATTTTAAACAAATACTACACTTCACGAGGAATCCAACAAAATTTGGTTCACCAAAATTGGACACTCCTTTCTCTGAACACAAACTTTTGAAACATACAATCAAATCTATGAAAAATAAATCAAAAAAATCAAACATCACACAGACTGACATTCGGGGCCTGCGGTCAATGGGGACCCACTCGTTAGCGATACAAAATAGGGGACGGCACTGACCGGCAAGAACTCGCCGATGACGAGGTCTTCGGTGGTAGCATCTTCACCATTGCATACCACGTGATCCCCCACACCCAGTGGTAGCCCTTGTTGGACCGGTGGTGCACTAGATTACCCTCACCGGCGGCGATGGTGGATGGCGGAGGCAGCGCAGTGGTACGCCAGCATTCTCTAGCTATGGCACATTTAGGCAAGGATGGCTACTCCATCCTGGTGACCTAGCGGAGCTAGATGGCGTAGGTGAGGGCTCAGGGTGGCATCGGTGAGCTCGGCCACGTGCATGGCCGTGTGGCGGCGATCGGAGCATGGCGGTGCTCACACTGTTCTAGCTAAATGGTGGTGAAAGGTGGGTCTCCGTCATGCCACTAGCGAGGCCTAGGGTTACTCGGCCTAAGGTGCACCAGAAAGGAGTGGGACGGTGAACCAACTCTACGACGGCGAGCTCGAGTGCCACTGGCAGCCATGGCGGGAGCGCGTGGAGTGGTGACTCATTCTAGCGTCATCAAGTGGTGGCATCATCTGAAACTCTGGCCTAAGCTTCTAGACTCTAGCACAGTGCTGGACCAAAGAAAATGAAGGCATGCGATGTAGAGGGATGGTGGGGCCATGGTGAGCCACGAGCACAGCGGCACTCTGATGATGACGGCGGTTGCGGCAAGGCGAAATGTCGCACTACCTATGGTCGATAGGTGGTGCTGGTGGCTCAAGGGGGTGGAGGTGATGGCATAGTAGCTATGGCCGAGACGAATTGGCTAGTGGAGCTATGTCGGTGGCATGCGGCTATGGCAGAGCTATGGTGGTGCTGCGGTGAGCTCAGCACTATGCTAGGAGAGGCAGAGTGAGTGGGAGGGAGTGAGAGCGGGCGAGGGGATGGAGTGGTGGGTGCGTGATGCTTAAGTGTGCGCTTAGGCCTGATTGGCTAGGCCACTGCTATTGTGCCACCACCATGCAATGGCCACGGCCTGTGGCCGGTCGGCCACGGTGCCACGCGCGTCCACACGATCAGACACCGCCACGACGACTGATAGCACAAATTAATGATGCGATACATCCTAATCTGTTCGTCCACTGCAAAAACTCCAATAACAAAAATTGTAGAGCTACATGCTTGTCTACAACTTTGCTTTAAGAACCATCATCTATCTCTCACTAGTTAACAAACTACATTGCTCCGAAGTGAGGTACTTTGAAACTAAAATTGTTTCCACACTTAGAAAATTTCCTAAGTCACAAAACAACATTTCGTTGATAATTGTGAGCTGTTTTTGAGCATGCTATGCACTAAATTAGACCTTGAACCAAAAATAAAAGTTGTTACTCAAGTACTACAACTTTCATTTAGGTAACATAGCCATGCAAACACTCTAAGCTACTGTTCAACTTTAGCCAAACTAGCATTATGAAAATTGGATTTCAAATGAAACCAACACTTAGAAGCAAAATTGGCCTAGGTCATGAATACAAACATTGTTCCATTTACCATCCTAGATGTGTCTAAGGTATTTTCATGACCTCACAACCATCTCATACATTGGTCACACATAATTGCAAGCATAAACATATATAAATCAACATTTCATGTGACAATGTATACGAATGAGATGAAATTTCATATGCTCATGTTCATGAATGCTTGGATGATGCTTGTGCTCATGAAATGCAGATGCCAAAATGAAAAGCTTAACATAGGGGTGTTACAGCCCCTCCCCCTTATAGAAATCTCATCCCAAGATTTACAAGACCTACCATTCTTCATAAAAGGTGGGATAAACCTCACGTAAGTAATCCTCCCTGTTCCCATGTGGCATCTTGTTCACTGTGGTTATTCCACACCACCTTGTAGAACTTAATGACCTTACTTTATGTTACTCTTTCCATTTCTTCTAACACTTGGATTGGTTTCTCTTCATAGGTCAAATCCGATTGTAGCTTAACGTTGGTGGGTGCAATGGATTCCTCAGGTATGCGAAGGGATCTTTTTAACTGAGAAACATGGAAGACATCAAAATATCACACTCATCTTAGGAGGAAGTTATAACTTGTAAGTGACATTTCCTTTCCATTCAATAATCTTTTATGGCCCTACATATCTAGGCGCAAGCTTTCGTTTTACTCCAAATCTCTGCACTCCTTTCATAGGTGACACTTTTAAGTATACATAGTCTCCCACTTCAAAAGTTAGTGGTCTTCTTCTTCTATCAGCATAACTCTTTTGTCTTGACTGACTTGCTTTCATATGCTATTGGATAATGTGTACATTGCTCTTCAACTTCAGTGACAAAGTCAATGCCAAAGTATCTTCTTTCACCAGGCTCAATCCAATTCAAAGGAGTTCTACATTTCCGATCGTACAAGGCTACAAAAGGAGCCATCTTGATGCTCGCTTGATAACTATTGTTGTAAGAGAACTTGGCTAAAGGTAGCCATTTCTCCCATGAACCTCTGGAAGATATAACACAGGCTCTCAATATATCTTCTAAGATCTGGTTCCCCCGCTCAGGTCTGTCTAGAAGTTTTTGGATGATATGATGAACTTTTGATTAGTTTAGTTCCCAAAGCTTGGTGCAAGTGTTCCCAGAAATGAGCTATAAACTATGGTCCCCTGATCTAAGATTATGGTCCTTGGTACTCCATGTAGTCTCACAATCTAAAAAACATACAGCTCAGCGTACTTTCCTATGTGATACGCTGTGTTAACCGGTATAAAATGTGTTAACTTGGTAAGGCTGATCTACAATGACCCATATGGAATCATGACCTTGTTGTGTCAGCGGAAGGCCTGTACTAAAGTCCATACTTATTTCCTCCCATTTCTAGCCTGTAATAGGCAAAGGCTGAAGTAATCCAATAGATTTAAAATGAACTGACCTTTACTCTACTACAATTATCACACCTAGTGACATAGTAGGACGATCTCTTTCTTCATTTTGGTCCACCAAAAACAAGTTTTCAAATCTTGATACATTTTGCTACTACCTGGGTGGATAGACAACTTGGATGAATGAGCTTCATCTAAAATTTGATTTCTAAGCTCATGATGTTTTGGTACCATGAGTCGGTCCTCAAACCATAGCACACCTCTTTCATCCAACCAAAAATGCTTGGTCTTTCATCTTTCTCTTGATGTGAAATATGCCCACATCTATCTTCTATAGCTCTATGATTTTGCTCTCTAGTGAGCAACTGACAGTGATATTGTGTAGCACAACAGGATGTAACAAATTAAATCCATCTTCTAACAAGGCTTCCAAAGTATTGCAATGAGATTTCTCACTAAGTGCATCTGCTATAACATTAGCCTTTCCTGGATGGTAGTGCACGTCCAAATTATAGTCCTTGATTAGCTATAACCATCTTCGCAATCTCATGTTCAGCTCAGGTTGAGTGAAGATATATTTGAGACTTTTATGGTCTGTATATATGTGACATGCATTTCCCAACAAGTAATGTCTCCATATCTTCAATGCATGAACAACTACTACAAGCTCTGAATCATGCGTAGGATAATTAACTTCATGCTTTCTCAACTACCAAGAAGGATAGGCAATAACTCGACCTTCCTACATGAGCACACACCCCAAACCTATACCTGAATGCATCACAAAACACATTGAAAGGTTTTTCAATGTTGGGTTATGCTAGAACAGGAGCTATAGTTAACAAGGAACCTTAGGGTGTGAAAAGCAGTTTCACACTCTGGCGTCCAACTGAACTTTTCATCTTTCTAAAGTAGTCTAGTCATAGGTTTAGCTATCTTCGAGAAATCAGGAATGGAACGACGATAGTAGCCTATCATTCCTAGAAAACTCTAAACTTCATGAACCGAAGTCAGGGCCTTCCAATCCATGACCTCTTGTACTTTAGATGGGTCTATAGAAATTCCACCTCTAGATAAGATGTGACCCAAGAAAGGTACTTTGCTCAACTAGAATTCACACTTGCTAAATTTGGCATATAACTTATGTTCCCTCAATCTAGGACAAAACAATTCTTAGATTCTCTGCATGATCTACCTAATTCTATGAATAAATCAAGATATCATTGATAAACACAACCATGAACTTGTCAAACTCAGGCATGAATACCAAATTCATCAAGTACATGAAGTAGGCAGGAGCATTTGTTAGTCCAAAAGACATGACCAAATACTTGTACAAGCTGTACCTAGTAGAGAAAGCTGTTTTAGGTATATCCTCTGACCTGATCTTAATTTGATGATAGCCTAACCTCAAGTCAATCTTGGAGAATACCTTTGCTTTTGCCAACTAATCGAACAAGATATCGATACGGGGCAAGGGATACTTGTTCTTAATGGTCACAACATTAAGCGGCCTATAATCCACACACATTCTCAAAGACTTGTCTTTCTTCTTTACAAATAAAGTTGGACATCCCCATGGAGACAAACAAGGTTGAATGAGACCTTTGTCCAATAGTTCTTGTAACTAAATTTTAAGTTCAACTAACTCATTTGGTGGCATCCTATAGGGACATTTAGAGATAGGTGCTGTACCTGGCACTAACTCAATCTTAAATTCCATATCCCTATCCAGTGGTAAACTTGGCAACTCATCTAGAAATACATCAGGAAACTCACAAACCACTAGAATATCACAAAGTGTAGTGGCTTGGATAGCACAAGACAAGTTTTGGAGATCAAAACTCCGAGGAAGTGGTACTAGAAAAACATTACCTCCCTTTGGTTCTCTCAACATAATTGTCCAAGTGGATGTGTCAATGAGAACACCATGGTCACTCATCCAACTCACTCCTAAGATCACATCTATGGCTAATCCAGGCAATATTATTAGATCCATCGTGTACCCCCTCTCTTGTATAGAGATGAAAACATCTCTGACTATCTGATTTGTAGAGATAGTAGCCCCAACCAAACTTATACTATAAGCACCCATTTTTACCTCAATTATTTTCTGATCATACTTAGATGCTAATGTTTGACTCATAAATGATTGAGAAGCTCGAGAATCAAATAAAACAATGGTGGGATGTTTGTTAACCATAAACATACTGGTTGTGACAACCTCTCATGTAGGAACTTCTTCAACTAGCGGTGTAATGCACAGTATCTAGGACATGCTTTAGGATTTGCCTGTCTCTTGATTTCCCTGGCTTTGATTGCTGTTCTTCTTAGGATGGGGGCATTCCTTGGCCTAATGACCCAACTGATTACAGTTGAAGCATGGTTGATTGCTCCTAGGTCCTGCTGAGCTTCCTTGCCCTTCGTTCCCCTTAGGTAGGGCAATGGTGAACGCCTTATGAAACACCTTCTGAGGTCGATTGGCCTAGACCTTTTAGTGGAGGTGGCCTAAACTTGGGCGTAGGTGGACAAAACTATGGCCTAGCCACCATGGGAGTTCTGGACTAGGAAGATCCTAAGGCGCCTACCATAGCTGCTATCTTATGGCCCTTCACCATGGCATGTATATTGTTCTAGTTCTCCTAAGTCAAGGCATCACTGATGAATTCATTGTAGGTGGTGCACCTCGAGTTGGCCATAGTTTTCATCAGCTTAGTGCTAAGACCTCTCTTGAAGCTTTCAATCTTCTTTTCCTCATTAAGGATAGGGTGCAGTTGGTTGTTCAGGAAATCCACCTCATGCTGAAGATCAACCACCATGTTCTGGGTCTATGCAAGATGCTGGCGTAAGTCCCTCTCGTCATAGTCCTGCTGCACGTTCAAGGCTTGGGTCCTGTCTTGTTCTGCTTCTACCATAGCTGCATGATTGTTTGCTAGCTTCCACTAACAGCGTAGCTGTGAATGACTCAGCATGGGTGGCCTTTAGCTGCTCTAGCAGTCCTACTAGCATGGCTTGATCATCCACTCTTGCCTCTTGGGCGATAGCTCTCTGCTGATCAACTTGCTCCATCTGGGTGTGGAGATTTCCCAGTGCTACATAAGCTTGATCAGTTTCCCATCGAGCCTCACTTGCTACCTTTTTTGTGCTTGCACATAGGCTTCTTTAGCTTATGCTGTGCAGCTTCAGCTGTCATGAGCTTATCCATGTAGGTGGTATAGGACTCCTGCTAGAAGTCCCTGGTGTCCCGATGAGTGTAGAACATCTTCATCACTGCAAACATTGTGCTCATAGCTGGGACTAGAATTGTCTGCTCACTCATCTCGGTCTCAGATCAACACATTGCTGTTGCGCTGTGCCCATACTATCATGGATGGATCCACTCAAGGAAAAGTACCTAGTGGCACTACCGATAAGCTCATCCCCAGTGTTGCTGACAAATCTAACTCAGCACCTCAAAAGCCACTACTTGGGTAGCCTCCCAAGGAGTTCTTCCTTCAGATTCCACCTTCCATTCCTGCCAGAAGGGTGCTTGGTTACAAGCTGGTATGGTCGGTTGTACTTCATACCATGGTTGTCCCTCTAGGTATACTTCATTCTAGTAATAGAGGGGTGATTCATAATACCCCACATAATGCAAGACTCTCCAAAGTAGGGCAGGAGTACCAAACATCAATAGGAAATTCTTAGTTTCGGCCGATGCTGCCATCTGTACCAACAACATGTGCTAGCTCTTGTGAGACAAAGTCACAATGGATAGGAGTTACATAACTTGAATAAGAGATTTATAAGGGGAGGAACAATGCAAGTATGTAATAACGATGATTTATCATGATGCACTGCACACGTTCTCACAAACTTAGGAAAATTAAAACTTCTACGGCATATATACAGTTCTCTCATGTATAACATAACTAGTCGGGCTACACGTTTCACTATTAGTGTACCTACACAAGAATTTCATTTCAACCCAACCCCACAATTATATATGCAGAATGTAAATCTGGGCTCTAAGTTGCAATCTAAATACTTCTATATATATACCCATATATATACTTCCATATCAAAGCTACCCGAGAGTAAATACGTCCTATATATACATATAAATATGCATACATAGTCATATCAAAGCTAACCCACATTTAAATACCTTCGTATATATATGAGACATATATACACTTCAGTATCAAAACTAACTCTCCCCATAGACCGCATGCTCACATCTTGTGGTCATGCCACATGTGAGGATGATTGGCATCTTACGTTGGGCGTAGAGGCATTTGATCTATACATTACCACTCAAGTGAATGGGATCCATACAATAGCACACCGTATGGACAATGAAATTGAAAACCCTCAAGTTAGTACTTAATTAGCCACATGAAGTCCTTAACTTAGGCATAAAGGAAAGTGATCACTCGCGCACTTTAAATTCAACTCTAGGTTTTTAAACACCTATATATAGCTATAAGTTGCTAAAAAATAGTTTTGGAAAACAAAAACCTTTGTTTTAAATACACATGTGGCAATTAATGTTGAATCTTGCTCTGATGCTAGCTGTAGCAAAACCGACCAATTTATAAGAGCACAAGTACAATGGCAGCCCGCAAGCGGTCACTCTATCATACTTGAGCCCATATAAACCTAGTAGTCCATCGAGTACCACGATGGGTCTTGATTAACCATCAACATACAACCAAAATCATACATGATTCAACATACATGTCACATGTTACATAAAGTTCACAAATATAGTTCATTCATTAGAGTATGAATTAAGGTTATTACAAACCAAGTTTAGTAAATAGTAGCAAAAGTAAATTAAAGTTTGGAACTAACATCTACCATCATAGTTCAAATAAAGTGCCAACTCATGATCACACTCCCACAAAAGCATGTAAGAAGGATTAATAAGAGATGCCTGCCCAGGGCTCACTCCTCATCCGTGGTGGGACAGAAGCAGTTCTTGCAATAGCAGTGATAAATTGTACTATCTGCAACAATGAGAATAAAACCCTAAGTATTAGAAGGTACTTAGCTAGACTTACATGTCATAAACCAAAAATAAAGTGACTCCAAGGATTATGCAAGGCTTTATAAGTGGAGGTAGCTTGACAACATTTTGCATAAAAGGTGACTAACTCAGTTATACAATTATAATTCAGTAATCAAGTTAATTATAGCTATTCATCTCTAGATTAGCAATAACCTATGCCAAACATGTGGTATATCATTAGTAGCATACAATAGTAACCATAGTCAGGTGTAGTAATTCCATGTTCATCCGAACTATCATATTCCATAACACAGTCACTACGATATTGGAGCTAGCCAAGTTTCTCACTAGTCCAGGAGAGACAACGATTCAAATCGATTTCAACCAGCTAGGAATTTATTCCTAACAGAATCCCATGCAGACTAGATCAATGGTCACCTTAGGACACCTTTGGTACAACTTCAGGTCAACATTTCATGGGTTCAGCCTAGAGCCGCACAATCAGGGCGAACCAACTGCCAAGACATTCAGGCCTGGCCTGCCCTTGGGCTCTCGTCTGGCTCCCCGCACATCCTTACTACCATCCAGAGTGTGCACTCTAATAGAATGGGGCCTGGCATGAGTTGAGCTACTTAGCTTTGTGGTTCAGAACAAGTTATTCGGTCAGCTAAGTGAGAGGCATGCGTTCAATCTTGTTAGAAGTGCCAACAACAATACGGTCCTTAATCGGCATAGACGAAATTACATGAGTCAACCTACACATAGACTCTATCCGACCTCCTATTTATATTACCTTATGGTTCTTTTCCATGATAGCAAATATAGCCAACCGTGCTTCGGTATCCACCTATATCTCATAGGTGACAGGAGATCACCTGGCTTCTACCAGTCTAAGCATGGCTAAGCATATATTCAATCCTCGGACCTACATAGGGTTAAAGGTATATATAACTAGACAAGGATAGTTCTATGCATCAAGTATTTCCAATCAACTCTTTATAACCTAATGCATCAAACATAAAGGACTCAAGTAATATTTTGTAAAACATGAGAGACTCAGAATGCCCTAGGGCTAGCCTTTAAGGAAAGAGGTTGGTCGGTGATCCAGGCACTCAAGGAGATCTTTGAGAGTCTGCTCCTCTTCTCCTAGAGTTGTGGCCTAAGGCATCTCCTACTGATTCTCCTCCTCTTCTTCATTGAACTCCAATAGCATTATTTCTTTCGGACGATCCTATATGCACGAGCATCACATAAGATATCACGAATGCGTATATGATGATATGTATAATATCATATGATATGATGAATGCATCCTCATAAGTGTTTTCAACAACATGGTATTAAAGTAATAACAAGTGCATCTTATTTTACTGAGTAGGTGCATATCTCTTCTTTAATAACTAAACAAACACTTATGTAAATTATTTTTTGGATTACAAGATAGCAGCCACTTGCTTTAACCATAACTAGAGTTATACATATCAAAATGATATGGTTATGGACATTCCAGAAATCTTATGAAATTTCCTACAACTTTCTTTTAATACACTTAATGAGATTCAGCAGTTATCTAAGTTAAACAATTCAATCATTCAAATATATCCAGAGAGCAAGCATTTTTGACAGCAGAATTCTAACAGACATAATTCTTAAATCATAAGGCCTATGACTATGAAAATTTAACACCAGGTAGATAAGTGAGTTGTCTACAACTTTTTTATTAACAAGTTTTACAGAAAAGACAACTGTCATTATGAAATCATTACCACAACAGAAACTATATATGCAGCCATCTAGTTGAATTATAAAACAATAATTAATTAGTCACATACAACCAATTACTTTTAAGCCTAACTAATAACATCAACAGATCATATGCATCACAAGAACCATAGAAAACATCATGATGGAACATAACTAATTTATTTATATCCATTTATTAATTAAGTTTCCTTAGATAATAAGGTGATTTAAAGGATAAATATTTCTAGTGCTTAATAAATTCTCATAAACTTATAGTAGCCTAAAAATGACCTTAATATTCTACTATACAAATTTCATGCCATTTGGATAAGTATAACTACCTCTACAGAAATGACAAGTTACATAGGCTTATTTTAGCAAAAAATAGTTTAGTATAGTGAAAAGTGTCAAGCAATAGATTTAATATTTTTCTTACATTTCTCCAAGCATAAGAATACTGTGTAAAAATTTGCATGATCATATGTTATGTATTTTTACCCAATTAATTTCACTAGAAACTAGCAATTAATTAGAATATGAAGACCATATCCAAATTATGACCACTACAAGTTTAGTATTTTTCCTAGTTAGAGCATGTCAATACAAGACCAACAAAATTAGAATCACAATTTTATCACCTTTGTAGCTCAAGTTATGCATTTTACAAGATAGAAACCATTTAAAAAGCATTTATCTAGCTACCTTTTATTCTCCTAGAAAAATACTAGAAATAGTGCATCTCATATTTTTACCAAATACTACACTTCATGAGGAATCCAACAAAATTTGGTTCACCAAAATTGGACACTCCTAGCTCTAGATATGTATTTTTGAAACATACATTCAAATCTATGAAAAATAAATCAAAAAATCAAACATCACCTAGACTGACAGCCGGGGCTCATGGTCGATGGGGACCCACTCATCAGCAAAACAAAATAGCCGACGATGAGGTATTTGGTAGTAGTGTCTTCACCATTGCATTCCCCATGATCCCGCGCACCCAGTGGTACCCCTAGTTGGACCGGCGGTGCACTAGAGCACCCTCACCGCCGGTGATGGCAGACGGCGAAGGCAGTGCGGCGGTACATCGGTGTTCTCGGCTATGGCACACTCAGGCAAGGATGGCTACTCCATCTTGGTGACCTAGCGGAGCTACACGGTGTAGGTGAGGGCTCAGGCGGTGTCGGTGAGCTTGGCCACGTGCATGGCCATGTAGTGGCGCACGGAGCATGGCGGTGCTCATGCTGTTTTGGCTAAATGGTGGTGAAAGGCGGGTCTCCATCATGCCACTAGCGAGGCCTAGGGTTACTCAACCTAAGGCACCCGAGTAAGGAGTGAGACGGTGAACCAACTCGGTGGCAGTGAGCTCGAGTGCCACGATGGCCATGGTGGGCACACACGCAGCGTCGACTCATTCTAGAGCCATCAAGTGGTGGCGTCATCCCTAACTCTAGCCTAAGCTTCTAGACTCTAGCATGGTGCTGGACCAAAGAAAATAAAGGCATGCGATGTAGTGGGATGGCGGGGCAACTGGTGAGCCATGAGCGTGGTGGCGCAACGGTGACGATGGTGGCTGCGGCAAGGCAAAATGCCGCACTACCTAGTGGTCGGTAGGTGGTGCTTATGGCTCGAGGAGGTGGAGGTGATGGCAGTAGCAGCTATGGCCAAGACGAATTGGTCGGTCGAGCTACGTCAAGCGGCGAGCGGCTACGGTAGAGTTGCACTGGTGCTGCGATGAGCTCGACGCTGCACATGGAGAGGCAGAGTGAGCAGGAGGGAGTGAGAGCGGGCTAGGGGATGGAGTGGTGGGTACGTGATGCTTAAGTGCATGCTTAGGCCTAACCAACTGAGCCAACTGCCGGCATGCTATAGCCATGTAGGTGGCCACAGCCTATGGCCGGTCAGCCACAACACCACGTGCATCCATGCAATCAGACGCTGCCATGATGACTGATATCGCAAATTAATGATGTGATACTTCCTAATTCGTTCAGTCCACTGCAAAAACTCCAATAACAAAAATTGTAGAGCTACATGCCATCTACAACTTTGCTTTAAGAACTATCATCTAATTCTCACTGGTTAACAAACTACATTGCTCCAAAGTGAGGTACTTTGAAACTAAAAATCGTTTCCACACTTAGAAAATTTCCTAAGTCACAAAACAACATTTTGTTGATAATTGTGAGCTATTTTTGAGCATGCTATGCACTGAATTAGACCTTGACCCTAAAAATAAAAGTTGTTACCCTAGTCAAGTACTACAACTTTCATTTAGGTAACACTAGCCATATAAATAGTCTAAACTACTATTCAACTTTAGTCAAACTAGCATTATGAAAATGGCATTTCAAATGAAACCAACACTTAGAAGCCAAATTGGCCTAGGTCATGAATACAAACATTGTTCCATTTACCATCCTAGATGTGTCTAAGGTGTTTTCATGACCTCACAACCATCTCATACATTGGTCACACATAATTGCAAGCATAAACATATATATAAATCAACATTTCCTGTGACAATGTATAGGAATGAGATGAAATTTCATATGCATGTTCATGAATGCTTGGATGATGCTTGTGCTCATGAATGTAGATGCCAAAATGCAAAGCATAACATAGGGGTGTTACATCTTCTTTCTCCAGGCTCAATCATATTAAAGGGAGTTCTACATTTGCGACCAGTACAAGGCCTCAAAAGGAGCCATTTTGATGCTCTCTTGATAACTATTGTTGTAGGAAAACTCGGCTAAAGGTTGCCATTTCTCCTATGAACCCTTGGAGGATATAACACAAGCTCTCAACATGTCTTCTAAAATTTGATTCACTCGCTCAGTCTGTCCCAAAGTTTATGGATGATATGCTGAACTTCTGATTAGTTTAGTTCTCAAAGCCTAGGTGCAAGTGTTCCTAAAAACAAGCTATAAACTATGGTCCCTGATCTGAGATTATGGTCCTTGGTACTCCATGTAGCCTCACTGATATGAGAAACATACATCTCAGTATACCTCCCTAGCTTGATACTTCATTTTAACTGGTATAAAATGTGCTGACTTGGTGAGGCTGATCTACAATTACCCATATGGAATCATGACCTTGTTGGGTCTATGGGAGTCCTATAATAAAGTCCATACATATTTCCTCCCATTTCCAGCCTAGAATAGGCAACGGACTGAAGTAATCCAGCAGATTTCAAATGAATGGCCTTGACTCTACTACAATTATCACACCTAGCAACATAGGCGGCGATCTCTTTCTTCATCTTGGTCCACCAAAAATGGCTTTTCAAATCATGATACAACTTGGATGAATGAGCTTCATCTAAAATTTGATTTCTAAGTTCATGGTTTTTTGGTACCACAAGTCGGTTTTTGAACCATAGCACACCTCTTTCATCTAACCTAAAATGCTTGGTTTTCTATTCTTTCATCTTTCGCTTGATGTGAAACACACCCACATCTGTCTTTTGGAGTTCTATGATTTTGCTCTCAAGTGAACAACTGACAGTGATATTGTGTAGCACAACAGGATGTAACAAATTAAATCAATCTTCCAACAAGGCTCCTAAGGTGTTATAGTGAGATTTCTGACTAAGCACATCGGCTACAACATTGGCTTTTCCTAGATGGTAGTGCACTTCTAAATTATAGTCCTTGATTAGCTCTAACCATCTACATTGCCTCATGTTCAGCTCAGGTTGAGTGAAGATATATTTGAGACTTTTGTGGTCAGTGTATATGTGACATACGTTTCCCAACAAGTAATGTTTCCATGTCTTTAATGCATGACCAACTATTATGAGCTCTAAATCATGTGTAGGGTAGTTGACTTCATGCTTTCTCAATTATCTAGAGGCATAGGCAATAACTCGACCTTCTTCCATGAGCAAATCGAAAGGCTTTTCAATGTCGGGTTGTGCTCCAACTAGGAGTTGTAGTTAATAAGGTCGATAAGGTGTGAAAAGTGACTTCACACTCTAGAGTCTAATTGAACTTTTCATCCTTCTAGAGTAGTCTGGTCATGGGCTTAGCTATCATGGAAAATTAGGAATGAAACTGATGATAGTAGCCTGCTAACCCTAGGAAACTCCAAACTTCATGAACCAAAGTTAGGGCCTTCCAATCCATGACCTCTTATACTTTAGATGGGTCTACAAAAATTCCATCTTCAGATAAGATGTGACCCAAGAATGGTACTTTCTTCAACCAGAATTCACTATTTGCTAAATTTGGCATATAATTTATGCTCCCTCAATCTAGACAAAACAACTCTTAGATGCTCTGCATGATCTGCCTCATTTTCCAAGTAAATTAGGATACTGAATTCATCAAATACATGAAGTAGGCAGGAGCATTTATCAATCCAAAATACATGACCAAATACTCATACAAGCTATACCTAGTGTCTTAGGTACATCTTCTGGCCTGATCTTAATCTGATGATAACCTGTATCTCAAGTCAATCTTAGAGAATACCTTTGCTTTTGATAGTTGATCGAATAGGATATCGATGCAAGGCAAAGGATACTTATTCTTAATGATCACATCATTAAGAGGCCTATAATACACACACATTCTCAATGATTTGTCCTTCTTCTTTACAAATAAAGTTGGACATCCCCATGGAGACAAACTAGGTTCGAATGAGACCTTTGTCCAAAAGTTCCTATAACTGGATTTTAAGTTCAGCTAACTCATTTGGTGGCATCCTATAGGGTCTTCTTAAGATGGGTGTTGTACCTAGCACTAACGTGATCTTAAATTCCACATCCCTATTAGGCTGGTAAACCAGGCAATTCATCTAGAAATACATCAGAAAATTCATAGACTACTGGAATATCGCATAGGGTAGTGGCTTAATAGCACAAGACAAGTTTTGGAGATCAAAACTTCAGGGAAGTGGTACTAGAAAAGCTTTACTCCCCTTTGGTTCTGTCAACATAATTGTTTGACTGGATGTGTCATTGAGAACCCCAAGTCCACTCATCCATTTCATGCCTAAGATCACATCTATGGCTAATCTTGGCAATAATATCAGATCCATAGTGTACTCCCTCTCTTATATGGAGATGAGCACATCTCTGACTATTTGATTTGTAGAAATAGTAGCCCCAGCTAAACTTGTACTATAACCACCCTTGTCTACCTCAATTATCTTCTAATCATGCTTAGATGCAAATGTTTGGCTCATAAATGAATGAGAAGCTCTAGAATCAAATGAAATAATAGTGGGATGTTTATTAACAAGAAACATACCAGCTGGTAACAACTTCCCCTATGGGAATTTCTTCCACCATGGTGTAGTGCACGTATCTAGGATGTGCCTTAGGATTGACCTGCTTCTGATTACCCTTGGTTTTGATTTCCACCCTTCTTGGGATGGGGGCACTCCTTGGCCCAATAACCCAACTGATTATAGTTGAAGCATGGTTGGTTGTTCCTTGGTCCAGTTAAGCTTCCCTGGCCTACGTTACCATTGGTTATGGCAATGGTGAATGCCCTATGAAATGTTTTCTAAGGGCGACTAGCCTGAGCTCTTGGTGGAGGAGGCCTAAACTTAGGCACTAGTGGCTAGAACTATGGCTTGGCTGCCATTGGAGCTCTAGACAGAGATGATACTAAGGCACCTGCCTAAGCTACTCTTTTGTGGCCCTTTGCTACTGCATGCAAGTTGTTCTAGTTCTCCTAGGTTAAGGCATCGCTAACAAACTCATTATAAGTGGCACACCTCTAGTTGGCCATGGTCTTCATCAGTTTGGTGCCAAGGCCTCTCTTGAAGCTTTCTATCTCCTTTTCCTCTGTGTTGACAAACTCTAGGGCATATCTGGATAGATTGTTGAAGGCATGCATATACTCGATAAGGGTTTTGGTCCCTTGAGTAAGTCTCATGAACTCGGTGGCTTTCATGTGCATTAGCCCTAGGGGAATATGATGTCCCCTCAAGGCTAACTTGAACCATTCCCACATGACCTATGCATTTGTAGGTAGAGAAGACAGAAAATGGGTCCACCATATCCCTACCTGGTCCCTATAGTTGATGAGATGAATACTCGACCTTTAGATGCTCAGTAAATCTCAATAGGTGGAACTTCTGCTCGATCATGTTTAGCCACTCATTTGTAACACCTCGGGTGTTAGCCTTGCATAACTTGACTTGCATAGCATGAGCATGATCATAAAGCATTCATATATAAGCTTCGACACTTGAAACATTGGATTGCAACATCTACAATGTTTGCTTATTATCGCATGTTTCTTAAACATATGCAACTTTTCTCGTTATTTCATGTCTCCATGTATCTATGCATATGATCATGAGTGGACACATGTACTTGGTGGATGTGAGTCACACAAACATGTAGCCACACCTAGGGTAGCAAATAGAACCTTGTTTAGGGTTACATTTCATGAACCAACACTTAAGCTTTCTTGTGATTACACTAACTAGCTCAATGAGTGACTACTACATGAAATGATTGGATAACCTTGCAAATTGCCTAAACATGTTTAGAGTATCATTATGAACAACTTTGATATTCATGGTTAGGGGTAAAAAGGTCATTAAGCCATGCTTTGGTGTGTATCATCATGTAAATGTGACATGTTTGACCAAGTTTGAACTAGGTGTTAGAGACCTTGCATGGAGGAGATCACTAAAGCAAAGTTGTAGTGCTTGACATAAGGAACAACTTTTATTATTGGGTCATTGACTGATTGAGCTTCTAACATGCTTGAATTGGTCCCACAAAAGTCAGAAGAATCAAGATTTTAGCACTTAACAAAATTTTACTAAGTCTTGATCACTGACAGTGCTGTCAGCCTGACTTTAGATTGATTTTACTTGATGTTGGTTGGGAATTAGAACATGATTATTGAACAATAGTTGAAGCTGGTACATAGGTCTACCAATTCGGTTTAGGATGTTTGCACAACGGAGCCACGGATTCTCAGTTAACTTGATTGCAAAACTCATCGTCAGGCTCGACTTGCTTAACTGAATCAACTGAATCGACTGAATCAAAATCTTCAGTGGCCAACACCGACAGGAACCGCGCGCCGCGTGGAGGTCGCGGTGGCCACGCATCACCGTTGCCCTGACCGCGCAGGCCATGACGTGCCGGAGCACGGCACTATCACACCAGCACCCGCCCACTCCTGTCTGTGCCCTCATTTCACATTTCCCGGCCCTCCTTCATCCTTGCGCGCAGCCACCAAGCTCTCGCAGCGCCGAGTAGCTCCACCATCGCCTCGCGTGCGCTACGTCGCAACACCACCGCCTCCATCTCGCCATAGCTACGCCACACCTCCCTCCACCCCTTGTCTTGATTACAGCGGCTGCCACGCTTCGGTGAGGGCGTATTCGCTGTTTCCTTCTCGCCGAAGTTCTCGGTTGCCATGGCCGCCTCCACGGCAAGCTGGCCATGGCTCGGCTCATTGGCGCTTTTCCTTCGATTTTGAGCGTTAGCGTTTGGTCAGGATGTGTATTAGTCAGTGCTAGGACGTTACCTTCATTAGTGAGCCGCGGTGGGAACAACAACCCGCGCCGCCGCATTCTAACCCCCGCACCACCGCACTGTGGTCAAGCGTCGTCGGAGCTATGCGTGAAGCGTTTGTTGCTGAAATAAAGTCACTAGGACATCGTGGTACTATTGCACGCCTCTCCTAGCTTTCCCATGGCCGAAGACGGCCGACACAGAGTTGAGCAGCGCCGCCATGCCGCCATGGCCGGTGATGATCATGCTCCGCCGCACTAGCACTGTCACCACCTAGACCATCCAACGCGTCTTGAGTAGTAGATCACGATGGTGCCCGTGGTTTCACCGGAGAACTCACTGGTGATGAGCTCTGGCCATGCCAGCGCTGTGCAGCGCCGCTGCCTTGTTTCGAGTCACTAACTCATGGGGTCCCCAGACCAGCGGGTCCCACCGGTCAGCGATAGTTAGAGTGTGTGATAGTTCATTTGATCCAGTTTTTGAATTCTTTTATGATTTTTATATATTCAGTTTGATGGCTCCAAAAATTGTGAAATAAATTTGTTAGTGTTCCTTAGGAAGTGTAGTATTTAGGAAAAATATGCTTTTAACATTTACAGTAGAAATTTTTGGAGATTTAAATAGGGATTTGCAATGTGCTTTTGAATGCATTCAAATTTGTTTATTTTATATCTAGAGTTCCTATGCTCCAAAAATTATGAAATTTTTGTGGTAAGCTAGTCTTAGCATATATGAACTCTGGTACAAATGTGAGGACCAGTGCATGTGTAGATTTATAGTTATAGATTTTTCTTTTATGAATAGTTAATCCTTGTGTAAATTTTTATAAATTATTTATGAATCCAAAATTCATGAAAATTTTTGGAGAAAATCCTAGTAGTATATGGATGCTAAGAAAAATAGGAAATCTATTGCTTGACACTTTTTAATAGGGTTTTCCATTTATGCTATTTCAAGCCTTGCTGCCTTATCATTTTTGTATAGGATGTTCTACTAGGTAAAATGACATGAAATTTTTATAGTAGTCCTTTGATAGCATTAGTAAGGCACTGTAAATTTTTGAGAATTTATGAAGTACATCTGGTATATGTTTATTATTTAACCTAAATATCTAGTAAAATAATAAAGGCATTTAAATAAATAGTTTGAGCTTCACCATTATATTATCTTAAATGTATTTGGTATGCTTAAACTGTTGGTAGATTTCATGTTGTCAAATTTTGAATGATTACATGAAGTAGAAGTATTGTTACTTTGTATTGCATATTGAATAGTTTCTGGGCAGATTCTGGAGTTTGATGAGTTGCATGTTGAAAATGATGTGTACTATAAAAATGGTTAATAACAAAGTTGTAGAGAATTTGATAAGCTTTCCAGAAAGTCTAGGATCACTGTATTTGGATTAGTAGAACTCCTAGTTATGAGTGAAACAAGTAGCTACTATTTTGTGGTATAGTCGATGCATTGTGGAAGTAGTTACTTAAATAATCGAGAAGAGATATGCACCTACTCAATAAACATGATGCACTTGTTAACATATATGCATTCATAATACTTATGCCATATTCATGCATCTAGGATCGGAGGAAGAGATAACGTTGCTGGACTTCGAAGAAGCAGAGGAAGGGAATTAGCAGGAGGATCCGCAAGCCGCAGCTCCTGAAGGCGTGGAGCAGAACCTTGAAGAGCTTCCGGAGTGTCCTGACCACCGCCCTACTTCCTTTCTGCGAGGCAAGCCCCGGAGCATTATAAGTCTCCCCGTAATTTACAAATGTTTACTTAAGTACTTATGATTGATGCATTAGGTTATAAGAGTTGAATGGAACCACTTGATGCATATAAATTCCTTGTCCAGATATTACACCTTTAACCGGTATAGGTCTAGGATCGAATATATGCTTAGCCATGCTTAGACCGGTAGAAGTCGGGTGATGTCCTATCACCTGCGAGATGTAGGTGGATACCGGAGCACGGTTGGCTATATCTGCTATCGTGGAACATAACCATGGGGTAAAAGAAAATCGAGACCGGACAGGAAGTCGATAGAGAAGCAGCAAGACATGGAGGTCTTGGGTGTGGATCTATCCCCGTCTGTGTCGGTTAAGGACCATACCATTGTTGGTCGCTTCTGACAAGATTGAACGCATGCCTCTCACTTAGCTGGCTGGATAACTCGTTCCGACCACGAAGCCGAGTAATTCAACTCAGGCCGGGACCTGTTCTGTTGTGCGCCCCTTCCGAGGGAACGATCAGACTGAGCCCAAGGGCAGGCTTGGCCTAGCATCCTTGCATCTGGTGTTCCAGATTGTGCGGCGTGGTACTGGACCCACGAAATGTGTACCTGAGTTGTACCAAAGGTGACCTAAGGCTATCGTGGCTGGTAGACCTGGGTTTGTGTTAGGAATAAATTCCCAGCTAGGTTGAAATCGATTCGAATCGCTGTCTCTCCCGGATAGTGAGAAACTTGGCTAGTCCCAACATCGTAGCAACTGTGTTATGAAACATGATGGTTCGGATGAATATGGAATTACAATACCTGCTATGGTTACTATTGTATGCTTCTAAATGATATACCACATGTTTGGCATAGGATAGTTGCTAATCTAGAAATGGATAGTTATAATTAACCTGGTGAAGAATTTGTAACTAGTACCATGATTCAATTGCTTTTACTGCAAAAATGTTGTCAAGTTACGTCCACTTATACAGCCTTGCATAATCCTTGGAGTCATTTTATTTCTGGTTCATGACGGGTAAGTCTAGCTGAGTATCTTCTCATACTCAGGGTTTTATTTCCCATTGTTGCAGATGGCACTGTGTATCATGGTTATTACAAGAGTTGCTTCTATCCCATCGTGGATGAGGAGTAAGCCTTGGGCAGGCTTCTTTATTAATTCCTATCCTTGCTTTTGTGGACCATGATCCGACTTGGCACTGTATTAAACTATGTTGAAAACTTTATTTTCGAACTTAATTGCTTCCGCTTTATTTATCAAACTCGGTTTGTAATAACTTTTATTCGTACTCTGATGACGAAATGTATCTGTGAACTTTATGTAATATGTGGCATGTATGTTGAATCCTGTATGATCTTGGTTGTTGCAAATCGTTTATCGAGACCCGTCGTGGTACTCGACGGACTACCGGGTTTATATGGGTTCAAGTATGACAATGCGACCGCTTGCGGGCTGCCATTGTACTTGTACTCTTATAAATTGGTTGGTTCTGCGACAGCTGGCATCAGAGCAAGATTCAACGTTAATTGTCACAAGTGTATTTAAAACAAAAGTTTTTGTTTTCCAAAAAACCTTCTCAAGCAACTAATTGTTATATAATAGGTATTTGAAATCTAAAGTGTGCCAATGACCACTTTCCTTATGCCCAAATTAAGGACTATTAGGTGGCTATTTAAGTACTAACATGGGGGTTTTTACTTCGTCATCCATACGGCATGCTATTGTATGGATGCCATTCACTTGAATGGTAATGTATGGATCGATTGCCTCTATGCCAAGGTAAGATGATGAGTGTATGACCGCAAGATATGAGCGTGCGGTCGGGGAGAGTTAGCTTTGGTACGGCTATGTATGCATGCCTGCATGCGTATATGGTATGTATTTAATTAGTGGGTTTTAATTATTGACGGGTAGATTGATATGGAGGTATATGTATGGATATACATATATGGAAGTAATTACAATTACATTCTGCATATTTCATTATGGGTTTAGGGCTGAGATGAAATTTTATGCAGGTACACTAACAACGAAATGTGTAGCTCGACTAGTTACGCTATTTATGAGAGAACAGTATGTATGCCACCGTGTCTACCAGTTAGAAACAAATTTTTCCTAAGTTTGTGAGGACGTACAGAACGAGCATGCATCATGATAATTACCATTCACATAATTACATTGTTCCTCCCCTTATAAAATTCTTACTCAGTTATGTAACTCTTATCCATTATGGCATTGTCTCACCAAGGGGTACATGTTAATGGTGCAGATGGCACGCACCAAGCAGACTGCTCGCAAGTCCACCGGAGGCAGAGCTCCTAGCCGTCAGCTTGCTCCACATACCCAACAACGTCATACGTTTCTTGGAGAGTTTGGGATGCCTACACTCTTGTGGAGAGTGCTCAACTATGTAGGCTATCTTGATGGAATGGAACCCCGCTACTTCTGGGCGAATGAGCAGTTGGGAGAAGGTCTCTTGGTTACTATGGAGGCCATTGTTCATCCCTGAGGTGATGATTCTGAGTGGACAAGTTGGTGTTATGAGTCAACTGGTAGGACTGCTGAAGAAGCAGCTGGTAGAGCAGCCTTTGGGATCTTGAGGGATATCATGGATCGTTTTCCTTAGGAGCTGGCAGCCGCTTTGGTTGGAGTTTTTCTGAGGGGTAACCCCTCCACTGACTCATGGCAGCAGGCAAGAGGAAGATCTTTGGAGATTGGTGTAGCAGAAGGGCAGAATAGTGATAACCCTTCCATGAGCGCCATGTTCACAGTGATGAGAGTGTTAGATGGAGTAGAAGGTAGCCTCAAACATGTGTCTGGTGCTCTTGGTCATGCCCGCGAGGACTGATGTTAGCTTCAGAGGGAGCACGACACTGAGATTGAGAGGCTCAATGAAGAGATGGCTCGGTTAACTCACCAGAGGAATGCAGCCTGGTCCAGGGAAGATGTCCTGAGAGCTCAATAGTTTGAGCTGGGGTAGTAGTTGGCCCATGCGGAAGAATACAACGATAACCTACATGAGGAGGTTCATTTGCTGAACAATCAGCTCCACCCTTATGTCCCACCTAGAGCCACAGAGATGGATCTAGAGGAGGACGAGGAAGAAGAAGAAGTGGAGCTTGAAGAAGAAGTGGAGCCTGAGGAAGGAGATGATCCTATGTCTGACCTCGATAGTGATCATGATGAGGATTAGATCGCTTAGTACTTAGTGGAGGGTCTAATGTATCAACTTTATTCATGTAATGGACCTGTAGTTCAAGTTTGGCATTAGTAACCCGACTATCATGTAATGTTGATTAATCGCACGTTTGGTTGAACATCAATGCAATTCCAGTCCCTTGTCGGTAATCATGATTTAAATTTGCATGCGTTATGAGCGCGATAAGTGGTCAAATTGGTGATGTCATGTTGCGAGAATGAATTGTTATGCCTCTGTTTTTATTGTGATTTTGAGAAATTTTCCCTAGTAATTTCAGTTTGGCATGATTAAGGTTCATCTGCAATCTCTTGGCATCAACCAATAATCGCTTATTGTTGCAACTTCGCAGATGACGCGCACCCGTGCTGGAGCTGGTGGCAGCTAGGATGGCAACCATGACGACTTGCCACCCCCACCGCCGCCGTCTGCTCAGGAGTTCTTTACCTAGTTCCTGAGGAGCCAAAGGACAATGGAGGAAGCTTTGCGCCTCATCGCACAAAACACTACTCGTGGCCACCCACATCAACTAGGGGCTGAGCCAAATCAGCACAGTACATTCAAGGAGTTTCTAGATACGAAGCCTCCAATCTTCAAGGTGGCTGAGGAACCACTGCAGGCTGACAAGTGGCTAAATACCATTGAGCAGAATTTTCATCTGCTGAGGGTCATAGAACATCTAAAAGCTGAGTATGCTTCTCATCAATTGCAAGGACCAGGAGGGATCTGGTGGACACATTTCCTATCGTCTTTGCCTGCTAATGCGCGAGTTACCTGGGAACAGTTCAAGCTGGCTTTTAGGGGACACCATATTCCCCCGGGCCTGATGCGCATGAAAGCAGCCAAATTTATGAGGCTCACTCAAGGAACAAAGTCACTCACAGAATATATGCACGTATTCAACAACTTATCAAGATATGCTCCAAGTTTCGTGGATACTGAAGAGAAAAAGATAGAGAGTTTCAAGCGAGGTTTGGGTACTAAACTGATGAAGACCATGGCCAATTCTAGGTGTGCCATGTACAATGAGTTTATTAGTGATGCCTTGACCCAAGAAAACTACAACAACATGCATGGAGTTGCCAAGGGTCGCAAGAGGGCATATGAGGCTAGTACCTCTGGATCTTTCCAGTCGAAAGCGCCTATCACAACTAGGCCACAATTCCATCCACCTGCACCCAAGTTTAGGTGTCCACCACCGAAAGCTCAGAATAATAGGCCACAGAAACCATTCCGTAAGGCGTTCACTATTGCCTTACCAAAAGGAAATGGCAATCAGGACAGCTCCACCGGATTCAGAAGTAATCAACCATGTTTCAACTGCAACCAACTGGGTCATTGGTCCAAGGAATGCCTCCACCCTAAGAAGAATAGCAACCAGAATCAGAACAATCAGAGATAGGCGAATGCCAGGGCATGTCAGGGACAAGTGCATTATACTGCTGTGGAGGAAGTGCTCGCCAGAGAAGTTGTCATGGCTGGTATGTTTCTCATCAACAAGCATCCCGCTGTTGTTTTATTTGATTCGGGAGCTTCTCATTCATTTATGAGTCAAGCATTTGCATCTAGACATGATCAAGAAATAATTGAAGTAAGCAAAGGGGGTTTTAACATAAGTTCAGCAGGGGGAACTGTTACTACCAAAAAGATAGTAAAAAATGTACTCATCTCTATACAAGGGAGGGAGTACACTACAGATTTGATAATATTGCCGGGGTTATCGATAAGTGTAATCTTAGGCATGAATTGGATGAAGGATCATGGTGTTCTTATTGACACTAGCACCCATACTATTATGTTGAGAGAACCCATGGAAGGGAATGCTTTTCTAGTCCCACTCTCCCACGATTTCAAACCCCAACATTTAGCCTATGCTATCCAAACCACCACACTATGTGATATCCCCATGGTTTGTGAGTTTCTGGATGTATTTCCAGAGGAATTACTAGGTCTACCCTTGGATAGGGACGTGGAATTTAAGATTGAATTAGTGCTAGGTATGGCACCCATATCCAGAAGGCCCTATAGAATGCCACCCAATGAGTTAGTAGAACTTAAGGTTCAATTGCAAGATCTATTGGACAAGGGTCTTATCCAACCTAGCTCATCTCCGTGGGGATGTCCAGCCTTGTTTGTGAAAAAGAAGGATAAGTCACTGAGAATGTGTAGATTACAGACCACTCAATGCTGTGACCATCAAGAACAAATATTCATTACCCCGCATCAACATCTTGTTCGATCAGCTAGCGAAGGCAAAGGTATTCTCCAAAATTGACTTGAGATCAGGTATAAAGATTAGACCGGAGGATATACCTAAAACTGCTTTCTCTACTAGGTACGGCTTATACGAGTATTTGGTTATGTCTTTCAGACTAACAAATGCTCCCACCTACTTCATGTACCTGATGAACTCAGTATTCATGCCTGAACTTGACAAGTTCGTGGTCGTGTTTATCGATGATATATTGATTTATTCAGAAAATGAGTCAGATCATGAAGAGCATCTAAGGATTGTCCTATCTAGACTAAGGGAGCATAAGCTATATGCCAAGTTTAGCAAATGTGAATTTTGGTTGAGCAAAGTACCTTTCTTAGGTCACATTTTATCAAAAGATGGAATCTCTATAGACCCATCAAAAGTACAAGAAGTCATGGATTGGAAAGCCCCAACTTCAGTTCATGAAGTTCAGAGTTTTCTCGGGTTAGCAAGATACTATCATCGGTTTATTCTAGATTTCTCAAAGATAGCTAAGCCTATGACTAGACTACTTCAGAAAGATGAGAAGTACAAATGGACACCATAATGTGAAACAACTTTTCACACCCTCAGAACTTTGTTGACTATAGCACCTGTGCTAGCACAACCAGACATTGAAAAGCCTTTTGATGTATTTTGTGATGCATCGGGAATAGGTTTAGGATGTGTGCTTATGCAAGAAGGAAGAGTAATTGCATATGCTTCTCGGCAATTGAGAAAACATGAAGTCAACTACCCTACACATGATTTGGAACTTGCAGCCGTTGTCCATGCATTAAAGATATGGAGACATTACTTGGTGGGCAATATATGTCATATCTATACTGACCACAAAAGCCTCAAGTATATCTTTACCTAGCCAGAGCTGAACATGAGACAACGAAGATGGTTAGAATTGATTAAGGACTACAATTTAGAAGTGCATTACCATCCGGGTAAAGCTAATGTAGTAGCCGATGCACTTAGTCGGAAGTCCCATTGCAACACTGTGGAAGCATTGTTGGAAGATGGATTCAACTTGTTACATCCTGCTATACTACACAATATCACAATTAGTTGTTCACTTGAGGGCAAAATCATAGAGCTACAGCAGACAGATGTAGGAATAAGTCACATCAAGAGAAACATGCGAGAGCAAGAAACCAAACATTTTAGATTGGATGAAAGAGGCGTATTATGGTTTGAGGACCGGCTAGTGGTACCAAAAGACCGTGAGCTAAGAAATCAAATTTTAAATGAAGGTCACTCATCCAAATTATCTATCCATCCGGGTAGTAGTAAGATGTATCAAGATTTGAAAGCCCGTTTTTGGTGGACTAAGATGAAGGAGATCGTAGCCTATGTTGCTAGGTGTGATAACTGTAGTAGAGTAAAAGTTGTCCATATGAAAACTGCTGGATTACTTCAGCCATTGCCTATTCCTAGGATGGAAATGGGAGGAAATCAGCATGGACTTTATCACGGGCCTTCCAATGACTGCCACAAGGTCACTGATTCAATATGGGTAATTGTTGACCGTCTCACCAAGTTCAGCACACTTTATACCCATGAATACACAGTATATAGTTGGAAAATACGCTGAGATATATGTTTCCCTAGATCGTGAGACTGCATGGAGTACCTAGGACTATAATCTTCAGATCGAGGACCAAAGTTCATAGCTCATTTCTAGGAGCACTTACACCAGGCTTTAGGAACCAAGCTAATCAGAAGCTCGGCATATCATCCGCAAACTTCAGGATAGACAAAGCGAGTGAACCAAATCCTAGAAGATTTACTTAGAGCTTGTGTTATATCTTCAAAAGGTTCATGGGAGAAATGGTTACCTTTAGCTGAGTTCTCCTATAACAACAATTATCAAGCGAGTATCAAAATGGCTCCATTTGAAGCCTTGTATGGCAGAAAATGTAGAACTCCCTTGAACTGGATTGAGCCCGGTGAAAGGAGATACTTTGGTATTGACTTTGTCAATGAAGCCGAAGAGCAAGTACATATCATCCAACAACATATGAAGGTAGCTCAATCAAGACAAAAGAGTTATGCTAATAGAAGAAGAAGACCACTAACTTTTGAAGTGGGTGACTATGTATACTTGAGAGTATCACCCATGAAAGGTGTGAAAAGATTTGGGATGAAAAAGAAGCTTTCACCAAGATATGTAGGGCCATACAAAATTTTGGAATGAAAAGTGTAACACCCTAGGTGTTTGGCTTCCACATAATTGCATTTCATTTCATAAACATGTGCATCATCTATGTCATCATGCCATTTGTCACTAAAACATGCATATGCAACATTCGCATATTCTGTCTGTTCATACTTTCTTGCTTATGAATGGTAGTAGTGCAAAATGTGAATGCAACATTAATTTCTCATACCTGGAAACATGGCACCATGGTAGGAATGTGGCAAGTTAAGCTTGCAACAAAAGTCATGCAACATATGAAACATTGCATTGCAACATATGAGTGAATTGCTTGTTTTAGTTGCTTTATCACATGTGATCATTAGAAGTGGTATACCAATTTGGTAAAGTGGTTGATCATGGTCTATTACACCTTAACTACACTTAGGTTACTTGTTGGAACATTGTTCATGTGGATCAAAATGACCAAAATGCCCTCAAGTGAAGGTTTGACTAGATTTGACCCTTGGATTGTCACGTTTGACTGATTCAAAAGATCAACCTTAGAAACCTTGCATGGCTTTGACACGTCTTGGCAAAAACGCCTAGCTCCCATTACGCCTAGCTCCCATGTCTTGGCAAAAACGCGTTGCCCAGCTTACCCAGAGCCCCGCCGTGATCCCCTCTCCCTTTTCCACCATGCTAGCGAGTCAATTGTGCATCGGTAAGGGCCAATCGCCGATTTTTCCCCACCACCACCTTGTCGGACCTCGCTGGAGTTAGCACTTCTCACGGCCAGTGCTCCTCGTGTCCTCCCATTCCCTCCTCTGGCTTGTGTTAGGTCATAGGAGCACCACCGAAGCCCGTAGGGTCACCGTTAGGGACCTTGACGCTGTAGCATCGTCGGAGCCGGCCCTATCGCGGCCGTGCGCCGCCATTGCTCATCGCCGACCCTGTAGCCATGCCAAAAGCTTCAATCAAGGGCACGGCTAGTTGCGCATTGCTATAGTGAGCACTGTAACACCATTGGTCTCGCCGAAGAAGCCACCGACGGCGAGTCCCGCCGTCGTCTTCTTCCTTCCCCTGCTTCTCTCTCTGACGCGCGGGTCCACCTTGTCAGCCGCTATGACTAAGGCGGGAACCCAGCGTGGGCTGCTCCATTATCTGGGCCACGCCAGCGTCATTCGCAGGCCGCCGTTCCTCGGGCCGGCCCAGCTGTGGCTATGATTTGTTTCATTATTTCGTTTTGCTTTATTATTTCACAGATTTGTGTTGATATTCAAAAATAGGTATTTCCTAGTATATAGATCCAAATGTTATGGTTCTAATTTTGTTGAGTTCCTAGTATTATCTAGTATTTAATAAAAATATTATATGAGCACATGTTTTAGAAATTCTGGATAAATTAAATAGGACTTTGAAATGTGTTTTTGGGTACATGCAAACTTGTTTGAATTTTATCTTGAGTTTCTGTGGTCCAAAAATGATGAAATTTTATGGGTAATCTATTAATGCTTATGGTTTTTAAGTTATAGAATTTCTTTTTATCAATGGATGGATCTTGTGTGAATTTTCATAATTTTTCTATAGATCCAGTGTAGGTAAAATTTGGTGAGTAAGGTTCTTATGCTAGAATGATGCTAGGAAAAATGTGAAATCTGTTGCTTGACACTTTTCATTAGGGTTTCCTAATTATGCTAAAAATGGGCATACCACTTGTTATTTTAGGTACAGCAAGTTCTGCTTGCTCAATGGATTTGAAATTTTTATGGTAGTCTATGTGAAGCATGAGATAGTTACTGTAATTTTTGTAGATTTTTATGAATAGTTTTACTATATATTGCTTTAATCACCTAATTAACTAAATAAATTGGAAAAGGATATTAAATAATTTATTTAGAAGTCAGCACCATACTTTCTAGTGTTCCTCTGGTATGTGTAACAAGTTGGTAAGCTTGGTTTGGTCAAATTAGGCTTTTGCATCATCGTTAAATAAATAAGTTAGTAACCCTGCCATTCTGGACAAATTCTAGGTTTACGGAATTTCGAGTTAGCTAACGTAAGTATCATGCTGTGATGTTTACAATTGTTTTGTAGAGAATTTCATAGCTTTCCAGAATGTCCTCATACAAGTCATTTGAAATTGTAGAACTCTGGTTGTGATTGAATTAAGGGACTACTTGTATGCATACGAAGCTTTAAATGTTAAATTATGTATACCATTACTATTTCTAAGTTTATGGTAATGTTCTTAGGTGTTAGGCCTTTAACTGAAGATGAGCAGCTTTACCTTAGTTTATGCAAGTTAGGTAAATTGATCTTGTTCTTCAAGTTAAGATTAGATACATGTTTTAAAGTGATTTGAATAGAGCTATTCTTAATCGGTAAACGAGTGTCCAGTGATGTCTCGTTAAAAACTTACTACGATTCATTCATTATGAGCATCATGTCATTCCTTATGCATCCATGATATTTATCTTGTGCATCGGCATGCAATAGGTGTTCCAGAGGGAGTTACGCTTCTGGAATTCGAGCCAGTACTTTCGGAGGAGCAGCAGCAAGCTCAGGAGCAGGAGGTGCAGGCCCCCGAAGAAGGAGTCAACGAAGAAGTTCTTGAGTGCCCCGATCACCAACCTTCATATTTTTTGAAATGCAAGCCCCAGAGCATTCTAAGTCTCCTATGTTTTAAAAATGGTTACTTTGAGTATCTTTATTTATTGCTGCATTAAGTGATAGGAATTGGATGCGAACACTTCTTGCATATATATCTATTCCTTGGCCAGTATACGTACCCTGAATCCTATTTAGGTCCAGGAGCGAATCAAAGCTTAGCCATGCTTAGACCGGTAAGAGTTAGGTGATTTCCTGTCACCTGCATATTAGGAGAATGTCTGGTCACGGTTGGCTATAATTGCTATCGTGGAAAATAACCATGTGTTAATAATGAATTGTGACCGGGCGGGAGGTCGATAGAGAAGCAGCAAGGCAAGGAGGTCTTGGTTGTGGATCTATCCCCGTCTATGTCGGTTAAGGACCGATTCACTGTACGTCCTCATGTCATGTTGAACACATGCCTATCACTTAGTTGGTTGGATAACTCGTTCCGACCGCGAAGCCGAGTAGCTCAACTCAGGCCGAAAGACCGAGAAGTGAAAGTGCGCACCCTAGCGGTAGTAAGGATGTGCAGGGAGCTATTGGCATAAGTCCGAGGTGAGATTGACCATCTGGCAGAGTGGACTCCCTAATGGTGCGGCGCTGCTTCGGAGCCATGATTCCTGAGATGTACCAAAGGTGACCTAAGGCTGCCTTCGCGAGGTATGCCTGGGTTTGTGTTAGGAATACCCCTCCAGCTGGATAGGAATTCGATTCGAATCGTCGTCTCTCCCGGATAGTGAGAACTTGAACTGAGCAGCGGCAACATAGATGCACTTAATTGAACTTGATGGTTAAATCAATGATGATGATGATACAACATTATACTGGATATGGTTATTAATGTTTGGAGTTAATCAATTGCTTGCTCTAGTACAGGTGCTAATCTAGTTGATAGGTTAATATTGGTAACTTACTGCTTACTCATAAATCAAATTATGTTCTCGTATCACTAAAGCTTTTAGGCAAAATGGTTGTCAAGCTAGATCCACCGATAAAGCCTTGCATAATCCTTGGTGTCATTTATTTCTGGTTTACGACGGGTAAGTCTAGCTGAGTACCTTCTCGTACTCAGGGTTTATTTCCCTTGTTGCAGATGACGTGCTATATAACGGCTACTGCAAGTATTGTCTCCACCCTGTGGGGGATGAAGACTAGATCATGGGCATGATCATCTATATTATCTTATCTTAATGCTTTTGCTGGAGATGACTATGGTACTGGCTTGTATTTGAACTAAGTGTGTGTGATGGTGTTAAACTACTTTGCTTCCGCTATTTGTGAACTCGTTTTGTAACAACTATGTGTACTCTGATGTATGTGGTACTTATGAACTACTTGTGAAATGGATGTAACATGTGGCTTGTTATGTTGAATTACTGTGATCTTGGTTGTATGCAAGTTGGTTTGAAATCCTTCGTGGTTTTAGTTGACTACCGGGTTTATATGGGTTCAAGTATGACGGTTTGATCACTCCGGTGATTGCTTTTGTACTTGTGCTCTTATAAATTGGTTGGTTCTGTTACAGCTGGCATCAGAGCTAGATTCAACATTAAACATGTCATATGTGTATTTAGAACAAAAGCTTTTGTTGCAAAAATCAGTTTTGACAACTTATAGCTACATATATATATAGGTGTTCAAATCTGAAATTTTATCTAAGTATGCCAGTTGTCATATCCTCTATGCCCAAATAAGGACTTTCAGGTGGCTTATTTAAGTAATAACTTTTGGGGGGTAATTGCTTCATTTTATTTCGTCGTCCATATGGCGTGCTATTGTATGGATGCCATCCGCTTGGGTGGTAATGTATGGATCAATTGCCTCTACGCCCAGGTAAAGTGAGTTGTGAGAGCATGACCGTCCAACTGTCAGTCTAGGGGAGAGTTAGTCATGGTTACCGGAATGTTTACATGTTGCACACATGTACATATGAAGGTACTTAATTGTGGGTGTATCAATCGGGTAGTTTTGGATACCGAAGTATATATACCCGGGGATGTATATATGGAGAGTATCTTAGTTTACTGCTTTCATTGTGTACTTATTTCTTTTGTTGGGATGGGCTGCAATGAAATTTTCTGCAGGTACACTAACAACGCAACGTGTAGCTCAACTAGATACGTATATGAGAGAACGTATGTATACCACCGTTTATGTCGCTAGAATGTTAAATTTTCTTAAGATTCGTGAGGACATACGGAACATGCATGCATCATGTTTACTCATGCCATTACATTTTTGCATCACTCCCTCCCTTATCTTTAATTATTCCATTATAGTTTTCTCATCCAGTAAGGTAATCCTCTCACACCCAAGTTGCAACGCTACTACTGATGACCGCACTAGCACTACCGCCCTAGAGCAGCACAGTCCTTCATGTGTTTGGCACCCCAACCCTATTGTGGATGGTGCTACATTCAGTAGGATACACGGAGCAGTCTCGTTATACTTAGAGGTGATCTCTGAAACTTGAAGTTGACCAAAAATTTGGCATGTGAGTGTATTCATCGCATGAATGTGTGGAGTAAAGTTATGGCGATGTTATGAGGATGAATTATTGTGCCTCTATTTATTGTATGAAGTTAATCTCTCCAATAAGTTTAGTTTGGCATAATTCTACAATTCGTCTGCATTGTATCTGACATCGTCCATCATTACTCACAAATGTGCTTCTGCAGATGTCGCACAATCTATGTTCAGGCCATGGTGGGGGTAGTGGTGATGATGATCTTCCACCGCCACCTTTGCCCACACCGTCTGATCTGTTGGCCATGCTCGTGGAAGGTCAGCGTGCGTTGGGTGATGCCATGCGTACCATGGCCCAGCATCAAGCCCAAGGCCGCAATCAATGTCAAGGGACCAGAGCCCTAACCAGTTTAGTGATTTCAAGGAATTCCAAGATACCAAGCCACCCGTCTTCAAGGAAGCTGAAGAGCCGCTCCAAGCAGAAGAGTGGCTAAACACGCTTGAGCACAAGTTCCGTTTGCTCAGGGTGACAGAGCAGATGAAGGCGGAGTATGCTTCGCATCAGCTACAAGGACCAGCAGGTATATGGTGGCTGACATTATCGGTCCACCCTACCAGAAAATGCCTAGATCACTTGGAATCGATTCCAGGAGGCTTTCAAGAGTCATTATATTCCTCCCGGGTTGATGGCCATAAAGCACAATGAGTTTATGAAGTTGGTGTAGGGCACCAAGACACTCACTGAATATCTTCATGCCTTCAACCATCTGGCAAGGTATGCTCCAGAATTCGTTGATTCAGAAGCCAAGAAAATCGCCAGCTTTAAGAGAGGGCTTAGCCCCAAACTGGTGAAGTCCATGGGAAACAACAAGAGTATCACTTTCAATGAGTTCGTAAGCGATGCTCTTACTCAAGAGAATAACGATAATGTCTATGCTGCTTCCAAAAATCGCAAGAGGGTCTTTGAGGCAGGTGTCTCTCAGGCTAGAGCTCCAGTAGCGAAGACTCAGTTTCACCCACCGACTACAGCCATTTGGTACCGGCCTCCACAAAAGAAGAATCAGGCAAAGACTGGGTTCAAGAAGGCATTCACTGTACCTCTTCCAAAGGGTACCACAGGACCAGGAAATTCTTTTGTTCCGCCAGCTAATAGGCCCTGCTAGAATTGTGGCAGGATAGGTCATTGGTCCAAGAATTGTCCATATCCTCAGAAGAACAATCAGAAGCAAGGAAATTCTGGTGCTCGTCAAGGACATGTTAACTACACCAACATGACCGAGATACCCTCAGGAGAGGTAGTCACCGCGGGTAAGTTTCTTGTGAATCACCATCCGGCAGTTGTACTATTTGATTCTGGTGCTTCGCATTCATTTATGAGTCTAGCTTTTGCATCAAAATACAATCAGAAGGTAATTACAGTATCCATGGGTAGTTATTGCATTAGTGCAGCTGGAAGTAATATTTCGACCAATCAAATAGTGCTGGGGTGAGTATTGAAATAGAAGGACGAGTGTTTATGGCTGACATGGTAGTTCTACCGGGATTAGGGATAGATGTAATCTTGGGAATGAAGTGGATGAGCGGTCATGGAGTGCTCATTGATACTTCCACTAGAGTCATTATGTTGAGGGATCCTATCAGCAATGAAGCTTTCCTTGTGCCACTTCCTAGAGAGCTAGAACTCCACAACACTGCTAATTCTATCTAGACCCCAAGAATTGAGGAAGTCCTAGTAGTATGTGAATTTCCAAATGTATTTCCTGATGATCTACCTGGTTTACCACCGGATCGAGATATTGAATTCAAGATCGAGTTAGTGTCGGGCACTGCACCTATTTCTAGAAGGCCTTATAGGATGCCACCCAATGAGTTAGCAGAGCTCAAAGTCCAGTTACAAGATCTGTTAGAGAAAGGTCTTATTCGACCTAGTGCTTCTCCCTAGAGTTGTCCTGCTATATTTGTGAAGAAGAAGGACAAGTCATTGCGCATGTGTGTGGATTATCGTCCACTCAATGCGGTGACAATCAAGAACAAGTACCCATTGCCCCGCATTGATATTTTGTTTGATCAGTTGTCCAAGGCAAAGGTATTCTCAAAAATTGATTTGAGATCTGGTTATCATCAGATAAAGATTAGATCGGAGGATGTGCCTAAGACCGCTTTCTCCACCAGATATGGGTTGTATGAGTATCTAGTTATGTCTTTTGGCCTAACCAATGCTCCTTGCATACTTCGTATATCTGATGAATTCTGGTGTTCATGGAAGAACTGGACAAATTTGTAGTTGTCTTCATTGATGACATCTTGATCTTTTCTGTAAATGCTGAAGAACATGCCGAGCATCTGAGAGTTGTTTTATCCAGGCTACGAGAGCATAAGCTTTATGCCAAGTTTAGTAAATGTGAGTTTTGGCTTAAGAAAGTACCTTTCTTGGGTCATGTGTTGTCTAATGAAGGGATTTTGGTTGATCCGTCTAAGGTGCAAGAAGTCATGAATTGGAAAGCACCAACTTCCGTACATGAGATCAGAAGTTTCCTTGGTTTGGCAGGATATTACCGTTGATTCATCCCAGATTTCTCTAAGGTAGCCAAGCCCATGACCAGGTTGCTTCAAAAAGATGTAAAGTTTGTTTGGACTCCAGAGTGTGAGACTACCTTTTGCACTTTGAGGACCTTGTTGACATCAGCTCCTGTGTTGGCACAACCTGACATCAAGAAACCTTTTGATGTGTTTTGTGATGCATCAGGTATTGGTTTAGGATGTGTCCTTATGCAGGAAGGCTGAGTTATCGCCTATGCCTCATGTCAGCTAAGGAAGCATGAAGCTAATTATCCAACTCATGATCTTGAGTTAGCTGCGGTTGTGCATGCGTTGAAGATTTGGAGGCATTACTTGCTCGGTAACGTGTGCCATATTTATATCGATCATAAAAGTCTCAAGTATATCTTCACTCAACTAGAATTGAACATGAGACAGAGAAGATGGCTAGAGTTGATTAAAGATTATAACTTAGAAGTTCATTATCATCCAGGTAAAGTAAATGTTGTTGCTGATGCTTTGAGTAGGAAATCTCACTATAATTCTCTCTTGGAGGCAGATTATCATTTGGCGCATCTGTTACATCCTGCTATGTTGCACAGTATTACCCTTAGTTGCTCTCTAGAAAGTAAAATCATCGAGCTTTAGAAAACCGATGTGGGTGTGTTCCACATCAAAAGAAAGATGAAGGAACATGAGACAAAACACTTTCGCATTGATGAGAAGGGTGTTCTATGGTTTAAGGATAGACTGGTAGTACCGAAGGACAAAGAGCTTAGAAACCTAATCTTAGGAGAAGCTCACTCATCCAAGTTATCTATCCACCCGGGAAGTAGTAAAATGTATCAAGATTTGAAATCTCGCTTTTGGTGGACCAAAATGAAGAAAGAAATCGTAGCTTATGTTGCAAGGTGCGACAATTGTTGTAGAGTCAAAGCAATTCACATGAAGCCTGCTTGGACTTCTCCAACCATTGTCTATACCAGGATGGAAGTGGGAAGAGATTAGTATGGATTTTATTGTTGGACTTCCCCCTACCCAAAAGAATTTTAATTCCATATGGGTGATAGTGGATCGTTTAACGAAGTCTGCTCATTTCATACCAGTTAGAGTTGACTATCGGCCAAGTGACTATGCTGAACTGTATTTTAACCAGATCGTATGTCTCCATGGTGTTCCTAGAACCATTGTATCTGACAGAGGACCTCAGTTCACCACTCGTTTTTGGGAACAATTACATAAGATGATAGGGACCAACTTAGTTAGAAGTTCTGCTTATCATCCGCAAACCTCCGGACAGACGGAGCGGGTGAATCAAATATTGGAAGACATGTTAAGAGCTTGCAGTCATATCATCCAAAGGTTCATGGGATAAGTGGTTACCCTTGGCTGAATTTTCCTATAATAATAGTTATCAAGAAAGCATCAAGATGGCCCCGTTCGAAGCATTGTATGGTCGCAAGTGTAGAACTCCTTCGAACTGGGTTGAATCTAGGAGAAAGGAGATACTACGGCATTGATTTTGTTGAAGAGGCTGAACAACAAGTCCGTACTATCCACAAACATATGAAAGCCGCTCAAGCTAGGCAGAAAAGCTATGCGGATAAAAGAAGGAAGCCCATTGAGTTTGAAGTGGGTGATCATGTTTATCTGAAGGTATCACCAATGAAAGGTGTGTAGCGATTCGGAGTAAAGAGAAAGCTAGCACCGAGGTATGTAGGTCCATATCCGATCATAGAGAAGAGTGGGAATGTAGCTTACAAGATAGAGTTACCTTACGAGATGAGAGCTATCTTCAATGTTTTTCATGTATCTCAATTGAAGAAATGTCTCCGTGTTCCCGAAGAAAGAGTTTTACTTCGAGATGTCAAGTTGAAATCAGATTTATCCTATGAAGAAAGACCAGTGCGGGTTATCGACACGAGAGAAAGAGTAACCCTAGAATCGTGTGGTTAAGTTCTACAAGGTTATGTGGAGTAACCAGGGTAGTGAGAGCGATGCGACGTGGGAGCGGGAAGATTATTTGAAGGATGTATACCCTACCTTTTATTCAAAATGGTACAGCTTTTCAAATCTCGGGGCGAGATTTTTATAAGGGGGGAGGGCTGTAACACCCTAGGTGTTTGGCTTCCACATAATTGCATTTCATTTCATAAACATGTGCATCATCTATGTCATCATGCCATTTGTCACTGAAACATGCATATGCAACATTCGCATATTCTGTCTGTTCATACTTTCTTGCTTATGAATGGTAGTAGTGCAAAATGTGAATGCAACATTAATTTCTCATACCTAGGAAACATGGCACCATGGTAGGAATGTGGCAAGTTAAGCTTGCAACAAAAGTCATGCAACATATGAAACATTGCATTGCAACATATGAGTGAATTGCTTGTTTTAGTTGCTTTATCACATGTGATCGTTAGAAGTGGTATACCAATTTGGTAAAGTGGTTGATCATGGTCTATTACACCTTAACTACACTTAGGTTACTTGTTGGAACATTGTTCATGTGGATCAAAATGACCAAAATGCCCTTCAAGTGAAGGTTTGACTAGATTTGACCCTTGGATTGTCACTGTTTGACTAATTCAAAAGATCAACATTAGAAACCTTGCATGGCTTTACACTCTTTACAAAAGTTGTAGCTAATTTATTAAGGAACAAAAGTTGTTTTCTAGGTCAACTCATGAAAATGTGTGGAACATGGTCAAACATGGCCCACAAGTCTGAAATTCATGCTGATTTCATACTTAGAAATTTTCCTAAGTCTTTAAGTGTTTTGCAGTTTCGTGTACCCAACTGTTTCACCTTGTATCTCCCTAACAGAGCCAAACCAGCTCGAGCTCCAATAACAAGAGTTGTAGTTCACATATAGATGATCAACTTTGTTAACTATGGCATAGTCTAGATCATCACGGATTAGGAGATAATCACCGTCAAACCTGCTCTGTTAGTCATCGTTGATGAACCCTGAATCGCTGTTTTCAGAAAACGGTCAGTGACCGTCATGGCCGACCGGGTCAGAGTTCACTGGCCGTGTGGCGCCACTCATCGCCGCTCGCCTGAGCGCACGGGCCACGCGCCGTGGGTGCCCTGGCACAGCCAGCCATGTCTTGAAGCCACCCCGCGCTTGCCCGACCGAGTCGCCTGCCCCAGTTCGCATTTCTCGCCTCCCTCAGCGCAGCCCAAAGCCGCCCGCCATTGCTGCTGGAACTTCGCCCTTGCCTAGCTCCCACGTCTTGGCAAAAACACGTTACCCAGCTTACCCGGAGCCCCGCCGTGATCCCCTCTCCCTTTTCCACCGTGCTAGCGAGTCAATCGTGCATCGGTAAGGGCCAATCGCTGATTTTTCCCCACCACCGCCTTGTCGGACCTCGCCAGAGTTAGCACTTCTCATGGCCAGCGCTCCTCGCATCCTCCCATTCCCTCCTCTAGCTCGTGTTAGGTCATAGGAGCACCACCGAAGCCCGTAGGGTCACCGTTAGGGACCTTGACGTCATAGCGTCGTCGGAGCCGGCCCTACCGTGGCCGTGCACCGCCATTGCTCGTCGCTGACCCTGTAGCCACACCAAAAGCTTCAATCAAGGGCACAGCTAGTTGCGCATTACTGTAGTGAGCACCGTAACGCCATTGGTCTCGCCGAAGAAGCCACCGACGGTGAGTCCCGCCGTCGTCTTCTTCCTTCCCCTGCTTCTCTCTCTAACGCGTGGGTCCACCTTGTCAGCCGCCGTGGCTGAGGTGGGAGCCTAGCATGGGCCGCTCCATTGTCTGGGCCACACCAGCGTTGTTCATGGGCCGCCGTTCCTCGGGCTGGCCCAGCTGTGGCTGTGATTTGTTTCATTATTTTGTTTTGCTTTATTATTTCACAGATTTGTGTTGATATTCAAAAATAGGTATTTCCTAGTATATAGATCCAAATGTTATGGTTCTAATTTTGTTGAGTTCCTAGTATTGTCTAGTATTTAATAAAAATATTATATGAGCACATGTTTTAGAAATTCTGGATAAATTAAATAGGACTTTGAAATGTGTTTTTGGGTACATGCAAACTTGTTTGAATTTTATCTTGAGTTTCTATGGTCCAAAAATGATGAAATTTTATGGGTAATCTATTAATGCATTAGTAGAATCTCTGGTTAAAATTTCAGAGCTAGTGCATGTACTGGTTTTTAAGTTATAGAATTTCTTTTTATCAATGGATGGATCTTGTGTGAATTTTCATAATTTTTCTATAGATCCAGTGTAGGTAAAATTTGGTGAGTAATGGTTCTTATGCTAGAATGATGCTAGGAAAAATGTGAAATCTGTTGCTTGACACTTTTCATTAGGGTTTCCTAATTATGCTAAAAATGGGCATACCACTTGTTATTTTAGGTACAAGCAAGTTCTGCTTGCTCAATGGATTTGAAATTTTTATGGTAGTCTATGTGAAGCATGAGATAGTTACTGTAATTTTTGTAGATTTTTATGAATAGTTTTACTATATATTGCTTTAATCACCTAATTAACTAAATAAATTGGAAAAGGATATTAAATAATTTATTTAGAAGTTAGCACCATACTTTCTAGTGTTCCTCTGGTATGTGTAACAAGTTGGTAAGCTTGGTTTGGTCAAATTAGGCTTTTGCATCATCGTTAAATAAATAAGTTAGTAACCCTGCCATTCTGGACAAATTCTAGGTTTACTGGAATTTTCGAGTTAGCTAACGTAAGTATCATGCTATGATGTTTACAATTGTTTTGTAGAGAATTTCATAGCTTTCCAGAATGTCCTCATACAAGTCATTTGAAATTGTAGAACTCTGGTTGTGATTGAATTAAGGGACTACTTGTATGCATACGAAGCTTTAAATGTTAAATTATGTATACCGTTACTATTTCTAAGTTTATGGTAATGTTCTTAGGTGTTAGGCCTTTAACTGAAGATGAGCAGCTTTACCTTAGGTTATGCAAGTTAGGTAAGTTGATCTTGTTCTTCAAGTTAAGATTAGATACATGTTTTAAAGTGATTTGAATAGAGCTATTCTTAATCGGTAAACGAGTGTCTAGTGATGTTTCATTAAAAACTTACTGCGATTCATTCATTATGAGCATCATGTCATTCCTTATGCATCCATGATATTTATCTTATGCATCGGCATGCAATAGGTGTTCCGGAGGGAGTTACGCTTCTGGAATTCGAGCCAGTACTTTTGGAGGAGCAACAGCAAGCTCAGGAGCAGGAGGTGCAGGCCCCCGAAAGGAGTCAACTGAAGAAGTTCTTGAGTGCCCCGATCACCAACCTTCATCTTTTCTGAAAGGCAAGCCCCGGAGCATTCTAAGTCTCCTATGTTTTAAAAATGGTTACTTTGAGTATCTTTATTTATTGCTGCATTAAGTGATAGGAATTGGATGCGAACACTTCTTGCATATATATCTATTCCTTGGCCAGTATACGTACCCTGAATCCTATTTAGGTCCAGGAGCGAATCAAAGCTTAGCCATGCTTAGACCGGTAAGAGTCAGGTGATTTCCTGTCACCTGCATATTAGGAGAATGCCTGGTCATGGTTGGCTATAATTGCTATCATGGAAAATAACCATGTGTTAATAATGAATTGTGACCGGGCGGGAGGTCGATAGAGAAGCAGCAAGGCAAGGAGGTCTTGGTTGTGGATCTATCCCCGTCTGTGTCGGTTAAGGACTGATTCGCTGTATGTCCTCATGTCATGTTAAACGCATGCCTATCACTTAGTTGGCCGGATAACTCATTCTGACCGTGAAGCTGAGTAGCTCAACTTAGGCCGGAAGACCGAGAAGTGAAAGTGCGCACCCTAGCGGTAGTAAGGATGTGCGGGGAGCTATTGGCGTAAGTCCGAGGTGAGATTGACCACCTGGTAGAGTGGAATCCCTGAGGGTGCGGCGCTGCTCAGAGCCGTGATTCCTGAGATGTACCAAAGGTGACCTAAGGCTGCCTTCATGAGGTATGCCTGGGTTTGTGTTAGGAATACCCCTCCAGCTAGATAGGAATCGATTCGAATCGCCGTCTCTCCTGGATAGTGAGAACTTGACTGAGTAGCGACAACGTAGATGCACTTAATTGAACTTGATGGTTAAATCAATGATGATGATGATACAACATTATACTGGATATGGTTATTAATGTTTGGAGTTAATCAATTGCTTGCTCTAGTACAGGTGCTAATCTAGTTGATAGGTTAATATTGGTAACTTACTGCTTACTCATAAATCAAATTATGTTCTCGTATCACTAAAGCTTTTAGGCAAAATAGTTGTCAAGCTAGATCCACCTGATAAAGCCTTGCATAATCCTTGGTGTCGTTTATTTCTGGTTTACGACAGGGTAAGTATAGCTGAGTACCTTCTCGTACTCAGGGTTTATTTCTCCTTGTTGCAGATGACGTGCTATATAACGGCTACTGCAAGTATTGTCTCCACCCTGCGGGGGATGAAGACTAGATCATGGGCATGATCATCTATATTATCTTATCTTAATGCTTTTGCTGGAGATGACTATGGTACTGGCTTGTATTTGAACTAAGTGTGTGTGATGGTGTTAACTACTTTGCTTCTGCTATTTGTGAACTCGTTTTGTAACAACTATGTGTACTCTGATGTATGTGGTACTTATAAACTACTTGTGAAATGGATGTAACATGTGGCTTTTTATGTTGAATTACTATGATCTTGGTTGTATGCAAGTTGGTTTGAAATCCTTCATGGTTTCAGTTGACTACCGGGTTTATATGGGTTCAAGTATGATGGTTTGATCACTCTAGTGATTGCTTTTGTACTTGTGCTCTTATAAATTGGTCGGTTCTGTTACAAAAAGGGAAGGTTGCGTATAAGTTACAACTTCCTCCAGAGATGAGTGCAATCTTTGATGTGTTCCATGTTTCTTAGTTAAAGAAATGTCTTTGAGTACCTGAAGAAGCTATTGCACCCACCAACGTGCAGCTTCAATTGGATTTGACCTATGAAGAAAAGCTGATTCGAGTATTAGAGGAGATGGAGAGAGTAACACATGAAGTAAGATTATTAAATTCTATAAGGTGGTGTGGAACAATCATAGTGAACAAGATGCTACGTGGGAAAGAGAAGATTATCTACGAGAAGTTTATCCCGCCTTTTTCCAAGAATGGTAGGTCTTGCAAATCTCGGGATGAGATTTTTATAAGGGGGAGGGGCTATAACACCTCGGGTGGTAGCCTTGCATAACTTGACTTGCATAGCATGAGCATGATCATAAAGCATTCATATATAAGCTTTGACACTTGAAACATTGGATTGCAACATCTGCAACGTTTGCTTATTATCACATGTTTCTTAAACATATGCAACTTTTCTCGTTATTTCATGTCTCCATGTATCTATGCATATGATCATGAGTGGACACATGTACTTGGTGGATGTGAGTCACACAAACATGTAGCCACACCTAGGGTAGCAAATAGAACCTTGTTCAGGGTTACATTTCATGAACCAACACTTAAGCTTTCTTATGATTACACTAACTAGCTCAATGAGTGACTACTACATGAAATGATTGGATAACCTTGCAAATTGCCTAAACATGTTTAGAGTATCATTATGAACAACTTTGATATTCATGGTTAGGGGTAAAAAGGTCATTAAGCCTAGGCTTTGGTGTGTATCATCATGTAAATGTGACATGTTTGACCAAGTTTGAACTAGGTGTTAGAGACCTTGCATGCAAGGAGATCACTAAAGCAAAGTTGTAGTGCTTGACATAAGGAACAACTTTTATTTTGGGTCATTGACTGATTTAGCTTCTAACATGCTTGAATTGGTCCCACAAAAGTCAGAAGAACTCAAGATTTCAGCACTTAACAAAATTTTACTAAGTCTTGATCACTGACAGTGCTGTCAGCCTGACTTTGGATTGATTTTACTCGATGTTGGTTGAAAATTAGAACATGATTATTGAACAATAGTTGAAGCTGGTACATAGGTCTACCAATTCGGTTTAGGATGTTTGCACAACGGAGCCACGGATTCTCAGTTCACTTGATTGCAAAACTCGTCGTCAGGCTCGGCCTTGCTTACCTGAATCAACTGAATCGACTGAATCGAAATCTTCAGTGGCCGACACCGGCAGGAACCGCGTGCTGCATGGAGGTCGCGGTGGCCGCACATCGCCGTTGCCCTGACCGCGCAAGCCACGATGCGCCGGAGCATGGCACTATCACGCCAGCACCCACCCGCTCCTGTCCATGCCCTCATTTCGCATTTCCTGGCCCTCCTTTGTCCTTGCGCGCAGCCGCCGAGCTCCCGCAGCACCGAGCAGCTCCGTCGTCGCCTCACGTGCGCTACGCCGCAACACCACCACCTCCATCTCGCCATAGCTACGCCACACCTCCCTCCACCCCTCGTCTTGATTACAGCGGCTGTCACGCTTTGGTGAGGGCATATTCGCCGTTTCCTTCTCGCCAAAGTTCTCGGTCGCCATGGCCGCCTCCATGGCAAGCTAGCCATGGCTCGGCTCATCGGTGCTTTTCCTTCGATTTTGAGCGTTAGCGTTTGGTCAGGACGTGTATTAGTCGGTGCTAGGACGTTACCTTCATTAGTGAGCCCGCCGGCGGGGAACACGACAACCCGCGCTGCCACGTTCTAACCCCTGCACCACCGCGTCGTGGTCAAGCGTTGTCAGAGCTATGCGTGAAGCGTTTGTTACTGAAATAAAGTCACTAGGACACCGTGGTACTATTGCACTCCTCTCCTATCTTTCCCATGGCTGGAGATGGCCGGCACAGAGTTGAGCAGCACCGCCATGCCGCCATGGCCGGCGATGATCATGCTCCGCCGCACTAGCACTGTCACCACCTAGACCATCCAACGTGTCTTGAGTAGTAGATCACGATAGTGCCCGTGGTTTTGCTAGAGAACTCACCAGCGATGAGCTCTGGCCGCGCCAGCACTGTGCAGCGCCGCTGCCCTGTTTCGAGTCACTGACTCATGGGGTCCCCTGACCAGCGGGTCCCACCGGTCAGCGATAGTTAGAGTGTGTGATAGTTCATTTGATCCAGTTTTTGAATTCTTTTGTGATTTTTATATATTCAGTTTGATGGCTCCAAAAATTGTGAAATAAATTTGTTAGTGTTCCTTAGGAAGTGTAGTATTTAGGAAAAATATGCTTTTAACATTTGCAGTAGAAAGTTTTGGAGATTTAAATAGGTATTTGCAATGTGCTTTTGAATGCATTCAAATTTGTTTATTTTATATCTAGAGTTCTTGTGCTCCAAAAATTATGAAATTTTTGTGGTAAGCTAGTCTTAGCATATATGAACTCTTGTAAAAATTTTAGGACCAGTGCATGTGTAGATTTATAGTTATAGATTTTATTTTATGAATAGTTAATCCTTGTATAAATTTTTATAAATTATTTATGAATCCAAAATTCATGAAAATTTTTGGAGGTAATCCTAGTAGTATATGGATGCTAAGAAAAATAGGAAATCTATTGCTTGACACTTTTAATAGGGTTTTCCATTTATGCTATTTCTAAGCCTTGCTGCCTTATCATTTTTGTATAGGATGTTCTACTAGGTAAAATGACATGAAATTTTTATTGTAGTCCTTTGATAGCATTAGTAAGGCACTGTAAATTTTTGAGAATTTATGAAGTACATCTGTATATGTTTATTATTTAACCTAAATATCTCAGTAAAATAATAAAGGCATTTAAATAAATAGTTTGAGCTTCACCATTATATTATCTTAAATGTATTTGGTATGCTTAAATTGTTGGTAGATTTCATGTTGTCAAATTTTGAATGATTACATGAAGTAGAAGTATTGTTACTTTGTATTGCATATTGAATAGTTTCCGGGCAGATTCTGGAGTTTGATGAGTTGCATGTTGAAAATGATGTGTACTGTAAAAATGGTTAATAACAAAGTTGTAGAGAATTTGATAAGATTTCCAGAAAGTCTAGGATCACTATATTTGGATTAGTAGAACTCCAGTTATGAGTGAAACAGGTAGCTACTGTTTTGTGGTATAGTCGATGCATTGTGGAAGTAGTTAATTAAATAATCGAGAAGAGATATGCACCTACTCAATAAACATGATGCACTTGTTAACATATATGCATTCGTAATACTTATGCCATATTCATGCATCTAGGATCGAAGGAAGAGATAATGTTGCTGGACTTCGAAGAAGCAGAGGAAGGGAATCAGCAGGAGGATCCGCAAGCCGCAGCTCCCAAAGGCATGGAGCAGAACCCTGAAGAGCTTCCGGAGTGTCCTGACCACCGCCCTACTTCCTTTCTGCGAGGCAAGCCCTGGAGCATTATAAGTCTCCCCGTAATTTACAAATGTTTACTTAAGTACTTATGATTGATGCATTAGGTTATAAGAGTTGAATGGAACCACTTGATGCATATAAATTCCTTGTCCAGATATTACACCTCTAACCAGTATAGGTCCTAGGATCAAATATATGCTTAGCCATGCTTAGACTAGTAGAAGTCAGGTGATGTCCTATCACCTACGAGATGTAGGTGGATACCGGAGCATGGTTGGCTATATCTGCTATCGTGGAACAAAACCATGGGGTAAAAGAAAATTGAGACCAGACGGGAAGTCGATAGAGAAGCAGCAAGACATGGAGGTCTTGGGTGTGGATCTATCCCTATCTATGTCGGTTAAGGACCGTATCGTTGTTGGTGCTTCTGACAAGATTGAACGCATGCCTCTCACTTAGCTGGCTGGATAACTCGTTCCAACCACGAAGCCGAGTAATTTAACTCAGGTCGGGACCCGTTCTGTTGTGCGCCCCTTCTGGGGAACGATCAAACTGAGCCCAAGGGCAGGCTTGGCCTGAGCATCCTCGCATCTGGTGTTCTAGATTGTGCGGTGTGGTACGGACCCACAAAATGTGTACCTGAGTTGTACCAAAAGTGACCTAAGGCTATCGTGGCTGGTAGACCTGGGTTTGTGTTAGGAATAAATTCCCAGCTGGTTGAAATCGATTTGAATCGCCGTCTCTCCCGGATAGTGAGAAACTTGGCTAGTCCCAACATCGTAGCAACTATGTTATGAAACATGATGGTTCGGATGAATATGGAATTACAATACCTGCTATGGTTACTATTGTATGCTTCTAAATGATATACCACATGTTTGGCACAGGATAGTTGCTAATCTAGAAATGGATAGTTATAATTAACCTAGTGAAGAATTTGTAACTGTACCATGATTCAATTGCTTTTACGCAAAAATGTTGTCAAGTTACATCCACTTGTACAGCCTTGCATAATCCTTGGAGTCATTTTATTTCTGGTTCATGACAGGTAAGTCTAGCTGAGTACCTTCTCATACTTAGGGTTTTATTTCCCATTGTTGTAGATGGCACTGTGTATCATGGTTATTGCAAGAGTTGCTTCTATCCCACCGTGAATGAGGAGTAAGCCTTGGGCAGGCTTCTTTATTAATTCCTATCCTTGCTTTTGTGGACCGTGATCTGACTTGGCACTGTATTAAACTATGTTGGAAACTTTATTTTCGAACTTAATTGATTCCACTTTATTTATCAACCTCGGTTTGTAATAACTTTTATTCGTACTCTGATGACGAAATGTATCTATGAACTTTATGTAATATGTGGCATGTATGTTGAATCCTGTATGATCTTGGTTGTTGTAAATCATTTATCGAGACCCATCGTGGTACTCGACGGACTACCGGGTTTATATGGGTTCAAGTATGACAGTGCGACCGCTTGCGGGCTGCCATTGTACTTGTACTCTTATAAATTGGTCGGTTCTGCGACATCATTCGCTTGGAGCAGTTCTTCAGCCTCTTTGAAGATTGGAGGCTTGGTGTCCTAGAAGTCCTTGAATGAACTATTGTGGGGGTATGACCCCAGATACCCATGGTAGACCACATGGGCTGTGCCTCTAGGGGTGGCCCAACCCACAAGATGAAGCCTTGTAGGGCATGACTCTGCTCGGCGTCTCCCGTAAGACACCAGGAAGATATCTCAAAGATATTACAAGATCTGTTAAGATACGTATAATCCCTAGATTCCTATAATCTGTTATTACTTTCTGGTTATCTCATAGATCTAACTAACTTGTAACCCTGCCCCCAGTCTATATAAGGTGGGTAGAGACCCCCTCCAAACTCACGCAATATCATACAATAGCCAATACAAACCAACAGACCATAGGAGTAGGGTATTATGTCATGCTGATGGCCTGAACCTGTCTAACTCATGTGTCTATGTTGCCTTCTTATTCTTAATTACAAGCCTCTCTGCCGATCAATCTACCTTTATGGGATACCCCTTAGAGGACTGCTGATGATATTCTATCGATAGTTGACACGCTAGGTATGGGTGTGCGTGCTGTTTCCTTATTGAATAAGATGGCTTTTCTATAGGCTCTTCATCCCTCTCGTAGCCCGGCTAGTTCTTCACAGTGGGATCCATGTCATGGGTCATCAACGCTGATGGAGTCAGAGAGCTCATCTAGCCGGTGCAGATCAACGCTGCGCTGATCACCCCAACACCTATGACTATAGATCCAATCTCAGAACCACCTCTAAGGTCGCCTTCAACAACGACTCACCGCTCGCTTCCTCGCTACCAGAGGAGGCAGATCAACGATGATGATCTAATCACATCCATCGATAGGGTCAGTCTAAAGCTTGTCGATTGCCTCTCCATCGCCGAATTGGCTCTAGACACTCTAGTTTAGCGCCGACCACCCTATGATCCAGATCTATCAGAGCTGCTCGGGAAACTCTAGGGGCTACGCCCTACCCTTTGGGTTCACCAACATTACCACTGCTTACCAAGATGCCCTAAGAGGCAAATTCGCCGACCAAGTTGGAGATGTCCATCCTCTTGCCGACCAGATCACCGACTAGCCTCCGCCAGCCATCAACATGCTCCACGTCGGCCGATGCCCGGAGCGTCCCTCCAAACCATCCTGGAGGAGAATCCAGACTCCAAGTCCCAAGGCTCTATGGAGACCATCACTGAAACCACCACTAAACTACTTCTTCCCCCTCTGTTTTGTGGCGGCGCAATCTTCAATGTCAGCGTTGATAGCCCCCCTTGGAATAGCAAAATCGAGGAGGAACGCGCCACTCGTGAGAACCAAAACATCAACCATGCGCAATGCTAAGAAAATGAGGCTACCCTTGTGAGGGCTGAGCAGTAGCTTGACTCACAAGGAAGGGCACTCTAGTGCAACCTCGACAATGAGTTTGTTCGTGTTGATGGCCACAACATCTACAAGACTCCAAGTGCCAATCTGGCAGTGGCCACCAACGAGCTCGCCCGGCTCCCGTAGACACCAAAGGTCACCACCATGCTTAAAGTAGTGCATTGTTAGGTTAACGAGATCCACCAGGATCAGAGACATTCATGCTCCACAACCTCGATTCGCCGATCAGTCACGCAAAGATCCAATCGCCACCCATGTCGCTTCACTGACTAGCACCGCGATGATAGGCAACCCCTCTAGGGTAGAGCTAGGGGCAACCACATCAAACATCACCACCAACACAACTAGGAGGTCGACTAGGACGTCCAAGTGCACCTTAACAATCTCTAAGATGCGTGATGACGTATCGACAAATGCCGCTTTGGTCGCCATGAAGAAGAAGTACGCCACCGTTAGGAGTACGAGTAAGAGTACGGTAACCCAAACTCAGCTCTCGAGCCGCTCAATGCTGGCAATGCTGTAGATGATGGCACCGACAACCCCGAAGGGCCCCTAGCATTCATGAGGGCACTTCAAACACTTTAGTGGCCCTGTGGTTTTAAAATCACTAGGTCAAGCCCTACGAAGGAAGGATGAACCCAACACAGTGGCTATAGGCTTACATCACTATTGTCCGCACCACCGGAGGAGACACTAGTGTCATGGCGAATTATCTTCCCATCATGCTCATGCCAATAGCCATGAACTAGTTCACGAGCCTTGCCCTGAACTCCATCAGATCCTGGGAAGAGCTGAAAAAAGTCTTCACTGACAATTATATGGCTACATGTACTCGGTCGGGCACCAAATATGATCTCAACCGCATCAACTAGAAGCCATCTGAGCTCCTCTGTAGCTACATCAGACGCTTTTCCAAGATGAGGAATTCTATTCCCAACATCACGGAAGCTAAGGTCATCACCGCCTTCATCCGAGGACTCTATCACCATGAGCTTTGCTCCAAGTTCAACCGCATGCTGCCCACAGGGATTGGTGAGATGATCACGATCGCTAACTAGTACGCCAATGCTGAGGATGTCGAGGGGCACTTTAACAAGGATGCGGGCACTCATCGCCCAACACGCTGCTATGACGACCACCCCAATGACCGATGCCACAACAACTGCTGCTATGACGACCATAGTTACCATCGTGACAATGGCCATGATTGGCTAGAAGGAACTAAGTCTGGTCAAAATCGCCACCACCGGCCAGACCACATTGTCGCCACTATTAATGAACCTCATGCTAAGCACAACTATGCCGAGCAGTACAAGAAGATCCTCGATGGCCCATGCCCTCTCCACAAGAATGCCAAGCATAAGATGAAGGACTGCCTCGGCCTGGCTAAGGAGTTCCAGGATAAGAAGCTAGACGACGACGCCAATGATAGAGTTAGAGGCCACCAACCACCTAGGGGCAATAACAATGCCTTCTAGGATCACAACAAGGTGGTTGCCACCATCTTTGGGGGCCTCACCTCCATCGAGAGTAGAAGAGAACAGAAGCTCACCGCCCAATGGGTGCTCGCCGTTACTACGGAAGACGCCGCTGCCAACCCTAGCTATCACCCATGGTCCAACGTCCCCATCACCTTCAGTAGGGCAGACCAATGGGAGGATATCCCCTACACTAGGCATTTCCCCCTCGTCCTCGATGCGACTGTCCAAAAAGTGTTTTTAGAAAAGTGCTCATCGATGGTAGGAGCGCTCTGAATCTCCTCTTCACTAGAGCCCTAAAGAGTTGGGCCTCAGGATAATAGATCTCACACCCTCTGACTCCTCCTTCTAGGGTGTGGTACCTGGCAGGGCATCCAAACCACTTGGAGAGATCACCCTTCTAGTATAGTTCGGCATAGCAAGCAACTGCCACATCGAACACATCAACTTGTATGTCATCGACTTCAACACCACCTACCACGCCATACTTGGTCAGCCAGCTCTGGCCAAGTTCATGGTTGTACCGCACTGTGCTTATCTGGTGCTGAAGATGCCTTCACCTATAGGAGTCCTAGCCTTGTGGGCCAACCTCTCCATCGCCTATGCCTACAAGACAGAGAGTCTCGCCCTTGCCGAAGCCACTGACCTCTCCATCTAGATGGCCAGTGTGGTCACTGACGCCAAGACGGTGCCCGCTGATGACCTAGAGATCGCATCGCTGGAGCCTCCTCGTGCCTCCACCAAGTCCAAGGAAACCAAGGAGGTTGGCCTAGGCCTTGATGACCCCTCCAAGACTATGAAGATTGGGGCTCACCTCGACCACAAATAGGAAAGCATGCTCATCTTCTTCCTACATACCAATGCCGATGTGTTTGCTTGGAAACCTATAGACATGCCGGGGGTACCGCGGGAGAGGATCAAGCACTCATTGAATGTCTCGCCAACCACCAAACCAATCAAGCAGAAGCTCCACCGATATGTGCTAGAGAAGCAGGTTATTAGGGTAGAAATAAAATGGCTCCTAGCTATCGGATTCATAAAAGAAGTGTATCATCCTGAGTGGTTAGCAAACCCTGTTGTCGTTCAAAAAAAGAATAGAGAATGGAGAATGTGTGTTGATTACACTAATCTTAACAAACACTACCCTAAAGACCCCTTCGGCCTGCCTCAGATAGATGAGGTTGTAGACTCCACCACTGGCTGCGAACTGCTCTCCTTCCTCGATTGTTACTCTGGCTATCACTAGATCTCCCTCAAGGAATAAGACTAGACCAAGACATCATTCATCACGCCCTTCGGTGCATACTGCTACACCACCATGTCCTTTGGACTCAAGAACACTGGGGCGCCCTATCAAAGGGCCATCTAGATGTGCCTCGACCAATAGATCAGCCGCAACATCAAAGCTTACTTGGATGATGTGGTCGTCAAGTCTAAGGCCACCGACAATCTTATCACCAACCTTGAGGAAACATTCGCCAACCTAAAAAAGTATCGATGGAAGCTGAACCCTTCAAAGTGCATCTTTGGAGTTCCATCCGGTATACTCCTGGGCTACATCGTCAGCACACATGGCATCGAGCCCAACCCTAACAAGGTCTCTACCATCACCAACATGAAATGGCCAACATGCATCAAGGATGTATAGAAACTTACAGGCTGCATGGCTGCTTTGAGCCACTTTATATCGCGCCTCGGCGAAATAGGGCTACCATTCTTCAAACTACTCAAGGCCTCTGAGCGCTTTTCCTGGTCGAAGGAGGCAGCTATAGCTTTCGAGCAGCTCAAGTTGTTCCTAACAAAGCCTCCGATCATGACGACAGCATAGCCAGATCAAACTCTCTTGATCTACATCACCGCTACTTCTCGCGTCGTCAGCACAGCCATTGTGGTCGAACACGAGGAGGCCGGGCACGCCTATAAGGTGCAATGTTTGGTCTACTTCATCAGCGAGGTCCTTAATGAGTCCAAAACTCGTTATCCTTAGGTCCAAAAGCTGTTATATGCCATTCTGATTACGTCACGCAAGCTCTGCCACTACTTTGAGTACTATAAGATTACCGTGGTCACCAAGTTCCCTCTAGGGGACATTTTGCACAACAAAGAGGCCAACGGCCGCATCATCAAGTGGGCTGTCGAGCTCGAAACTTACTCCATCGAATTCAGAAGCAGGCCTACGATCAAGTCTCAGGCGCTTGCTGATTTTGTCGCTGAGTGGACTGAGATTCAAGAGCCCATCGCCGCTACTTGCCCCGAGCACTAGGTGATGTACTTTGACGATGCTCTCAACATCAATGGTGCTAGCGCGGGCATTCTATTCATCACACCGACCAAGGATAAGCTCTAATGCGTTCTTTGGATACATTTTTCAGCCTCCAACAACACTGCCCAATATGAAGCATGTCTCCATGGACTCCATATAGCCATTGAGCTCAGCATTAAATGCATCATGGTATATGGGGACTCCATGCTGGTCATCAACCAGCTCAATAAAGACTGGTCCTACTCTAGTGAGAAGATGGATGCATACTACAAAGAAATCAGGAAGCTTGAAGGGAAGTTCTATGGTATCGAGTACCACCACATGGTATGAGATCAAAATTAGCTCGCTGACCACCTATCCAAGTTAGGTGTAATAGAACCGACCAAATCATAAGAACGTAAGTACAAAAACAATCACCGAAGTGATTAAATTCCTGTACTTAAGCTCCCATAATCCCAGTAGTCCGGAAATCATGAAGGATTTCAACCAACTCTCGACATACAAACCAAGACCGTAGCGATTCAACACAACACATCATTCATTACAACATTTCACAAGTGGCATTCGGATTACATCCATCAGAGTTCAAATAAAATATTACAAACCAAGTTCAAATTTGTGGAAGCAACATAGTTTAGTACATAACTTCATAGTTTCAAATACATTGCTAGATCTTAGTCATGTCCCACAAAAGCATCTTCAGGTATGAGAACTAGGAGAGACCGCGCCCAACGGTCTAGTCTTCATCCCTAGCTGGGAGAAGGCAATACTTGCAGCAACCAAAGTAGAACTGGTCATCTGCAATAGGTGGGAGATAAACCCTGAGTACAAGAAGGTACTCAGCTAGACTTACCCGCCAAAACTAGAAATAAAAAACACCAAGGGTTATGCAAGGCTTATGAGGTGGGCTAGCTAGACACAGTTGCATAAAAGACCTTATGAATATAGTAACCAATTTAAACTTCACATCAAGTTTATCATCAATTACCTGTCCACTAGATTTGCACCTGTACTAGAGCACTCACTTATTAGGATCAAACAATATTAACCATAGCAGGTATAATAAGGCTGTCATCATCATATCATCATTTCTGAACCATTATGTTATTTAGTGTATCTACTTTGGAGATAAGCCCGTCAAGTTCTCACTAACCGGGAGAGACGGCGACTCAAATTGAAACTCAGCTGAGGGGGTATTCCTAACTCTCACCCAGGCATACTTTGCAAGGGTAGCCATGGGTCACCTTTGGGATAACTCAGGAACCAAATTCGCTGGTTTGATCAGCACCAGCACTCTCAGGGATTAGCCTTCTGCCAGGACGATTAGGACTTTTAAATCACCTTCCCTTGGACTCATGCCTATGGCTCCCTTCTAAGGCATACTTTATACTTATCAACTCCTGGCCTGAGGTGAGCTACTCGGCTTTGTGGTCGGTCTCTAGACTTGGCCATCTAAGAGAGAGGCATGCAGTTCAACATGAATAGGAAAGGCTCCAAGATTCAGTCCTTAAGCGACACAGACGGAGTCACTACAAACCGACAAGCCTCCGCCTGGTCTTCAATTCAAATTAAGACAGGTTCTTTTCCACAATAACAAATATAGCCAACCGTGCCATATGTATATTCCTATATCTCATAGGTGACAGGAAATCACCTGACTTCTACCGCGTTTAAGCAGGGCTAAGCACTACACAAACCTAAGCTACATAGGATTCAGGGTATCAATATCTGGACAAGGATTGGATAACCAATGCAGCAAGTGTTTGCATCCAACACCTAAACTTAATGCAACAATATATATATGTAACAATAATACTTTAACTGCATTTCGGAAATTAGGAGGCTTAATATGCTCCGGAGCTTGCCTTTCACAAAGTTGCATGGACGGTGATCCGGGCACTCAACGGCGACCTCGTCTGGCACTTCTCCCGAGGGCTGCACCTCCTGAACCTCTAGTGTTGGATGCTGCTGCTCACTTGGTTCCTCGAATTCCAGCAGTGTCACTCCTTCTGGTATACCTATTGCATGCCGATGCACAAGATAAATATCATGGATGCATAAGGAATGACATGATGCTCATGATGAATGAATCACAGTAAGTGTTTAACGAAAACATCATTGGACACTCGTTTACCGATTAAGAATAGCTCTATTCAAATCACTTTAGAACATGTATCTAACTTAACTTGAAGAACAAGATCAACTTACCTAACTTGCATAACCTAAGATAAAGATGCTCATCTTCAATTAAAGGCCTAACACCTAGGAACATTACCACAAGCTTAGGAATAGTAAAGGCATACTTAAATCAACAGTTAAAGTTTCATATGCAACGAGCAGTTCCTTAAGTTAATCACAACAAGAGTTCTATAATTTCAAATGACTTGCAAGAGGACATTCTGGAAAGCTTATGAAATTCTCTAGAAATCATTTATAAACATCAAAGCATGATTCTTATGTAAATCGAATCGAATTCAAGTAAACCTAGAATCTATCTAGAAATGGTAGGTTTCCTAAATTAAATATTTAGTGATGATGCAAAAGCATAATTGGACCAAACCACATTTACCAACTTGTTGTGCATACCAGAGGAACATCAGAAAGTATAGTGCCAACCTCTAAATAAATTATTTAATGTCCTTTTCTAATTTATTTAGTTAATTAGGTGATTAAAGCAACATATAGTAAAACTATATAGAAAAATCTACAAAAATTACCATAGCTACCTCATGCTTCACATAGACTATCATAAAAATTTCAAAGTAATTGGGCAAGCAGAACTTGCTGTATCAAAAATAATAGATGGCAGGTCTATTTCTAGCATAATTAGGAAACCCTATTGAAAAGTGTCAAGCAATAGATTTCACATTTTTCCTAGTATCATTCTCGCATAAGAATAGCACTCACTAAATTTTACCTTTACTGGATCTATAGAAAAATTATGAAAATTCACACAAGATCCATCCATGCAAATAAGAGAATTTCCTAACTCTTACCTATAGTGTCCAAAATGTATGAAAATTTAACTACGAGCTATTCATGATATGAGCAGTACACCATAAAAATTTCATGCCATTTGGAGCTACACAGAAAAAGATATAATTACCCCTATTTCCCACATGATTAAAAGAGATAATTAGCAACTCCATTTTTCATAACAGAACATGGCATAAATTATATTTTTAATATAAACTAGACATTACCAGGAACTCAACAAAGTTGGAACCACAACATTTGGATCTACCAACTAAGAGATACACATTTTTGAATATGTACTCAAATCTGTGCAAAGAATAAAACAAAACAAAAATGAAAAAAACCTAATCGGCTACTGCCTGGGCCGGCCCGGAAGAACGGTGGCCCACAACGTGCGTGCGTCAGCGCTCATCGTGGCCCAGAAAGTGGCACTGGCCCACGCCGGCTCCCGCTTGTGCGCGTCAGCTGATAAATGGGTCTCGTGAGTCAGCGAGACAAACAGGGGAGGAAGAAGGGACAACGGCGTAACTCATCATTGGTGGCAGCTCTGGCGAGGCCATTGGTGCCAACTTGTTCACCTCACCCGTGCGCACCTAGTGGTACCGTCAATTTTAGCTATTACAGCAGCTAGAGGAAATGGCGATGGCCATGGCGGCGCACGGCCACGGGTTGGCTGGCTCCGGCGAGGTGATGGCGTCACGGCCCTAGTGGCCTACCCTATGAGGATCAGCATCACTCACTGGACCCAGAGCAAGGGAAAGAGGGGAACGGTAAGAGGCTTAAGCGGCACAGCCATGTGCGAGCTTGGTCGGTGGCGGTCATGGCGACCAAGTGGAGCCGCCTTCACGGTGAGCGCTACCTGAGGTGAAAATGAGATGATGGTGTGGTCACGGATGTGGAGGAGCTCACGGTGGTGCTGTGGCTCAGAGGAATTGGACAAAGGCGCTCGGTTGAGGGGTTTGGCTCGCAGCGGCCATAGCTTCTCGGTCACCGCGCTCATGGAAGAGGATGGCAGGGGTGAAATGGCGAGATGAAAGGCGAGTGAGCGAGGCGTTGGCTTTCATCTGGAGCACAGATGCACGATATGGAGATGATGGCAGAGCATGCACGCCATGCGGTGGTCAGCCCCTGAACAGGTCGGCCATGGCATCCTTCTGACGTTTTTCTAAAATGGCCGAATCGACGCTCGATGACATGACTAACAGCGTGATTTAGGCAATCTATATCTCCCAAACAGTGGCGATCTAGTTCATGGTGTAGTTGACAAAATTGAACATCTAAGTGAGGACAACAACTTTGTCAATTGGAGCTCGAGTTGGTTCGGCCTGGTTAGGGAGATACAAGGCTCCAAACAATGATACACGAAACTAGAAATCAACTCTTGGACTTAGAAAAATTCTAAGTGTGGAATTCAACCCCAAATCTGACTTGTGGGCCATGTTTGAGACTATTCCACACATTTTCATGAGTTGGTCACAAAATAACTTTTATTCCTTGATAAATTGGCTACAACTTTGGTAAAGAGTGCACAGCCATGCAAGATCTCTAGGTTGGACTTTTGAATCAGTCAAACAGTGTCACTCTATGGGTCATTCAAAGTCAAACCTCCTCTAGAGGGCAATTTTGTCATTTTTGGTCCACATGAACAATGTCCCATCAATTACCCTAAGTGTAGTTAAGGTGTATTAGACCCTAATTAACCACTCTACACAAGTGCTACACCAACTTCTAATGATCACATGTGATGAAGCAACAAAACAATCAATTTTTACTCTAATGTTGCAATTCCATGTTTCACATGTTTCATGACTTTGTTGTAATTTTAAACTCGTCATATTACTACCATGTTGCCATGTTTCAAGGTATGAGAACTCATGTTGCATTCACATGTTGCACTACTACCATTCACAAGCAATCAAGTATGAAACAATCATAATTGAGAATGTTGCATATACATGTTTCAGTACAATGGCATGATGATATAGATGATGCACATGTTTATGAAATAAAATACAATTTTGTAGAAGCCAAACACCTAGGGTGTTACATTAGGCTTCTCTCGCGCTATGATTCCACCAGGGGTCTTTGTTCAAGATCTTCTAGCGCCATCCATTAAGGAAGATAAGGAAGTTCAATAAGTTCCCCCCGTCGAGCAGCTGGTACTTACGGTACCTTCGCCACCCACCGATTAGAGGGAACAGTTCATCATGTGCCTCACCAGCACCGAAGTACCCGCCGATAAGACTGAAACCGAATGCCTAATCCATCGAAGCAAACATTATGTGCTGGTGGACGACAACTTGATTAGGAAAAGTGCCAAGGAAGGGATACTGCAGAAATGCATCACCCAAGAAGAGGGAGTGAAGCTACTTCTCGAAATTCACTCTGGTTCCTGCGGCAACCATGCAGCCTCGAGAAACCTGGTTGGCAAGGCTTTCCAAGCTGGTTTTCACTAGCCCACAGCCATCTTCGATGCAGAAGACCTCGTTCAACATTGTGAAGGATGCTAATTTTTCACCAAGCAAATACAAGTGCTGGCCCAAGAACTGCAGACCATCCTAGCTTCCTAGCCCTTCGCATGTTGGGGACTAGATATGATCAGGCCTTTCAAGCAAGCGCCAGGTGATTTCCGGTATGTATACATCGCCATTGACAAGTTCTCTAAGTGGATCGAGTATAAACCGCTCGTCTCGGCTACTACAGAGAAAGGAGTCGAGCTTTTTGAAGATATCATCCACAGATTTGGTCTCCCGAATAGCATTATCACTAACCTCAGAACTATGTTTATTGGCTATCATTTTTGGGACTTCTACGAAGATCGATGCATCTCCATCAAATACATCTCCATTGCCCATCCTAGAGCCAACGGCTAGGTCAAACGGGCAAATGGCATGATCCTTGATGCCCTCCAAAAGAGGCTATATCAAAAAGAAGAAAAGCATCCAGGCAGATGGCTCAAAGAGTTACCAGCTGTGGTCTGGGGACTACGCACTCAAGCTAGTTGCAACACCGGTGTGTCCCCATATTTCTTGGTTTACGGCTTAGAAGCCATACTACCAGCGGACATTGCCTTTCGAGCACCTAGGGTGGAAAATTATGATGAAGAGCAAGCCATAGTTGTTCGAACAGAGGATGTTGATAGGGCCGAGGATGAATGCCTAATCACCTGCGTCCACATAGCCAAATATCTAGAAGGCTTATGGAGGTACTACAACCGCAACATCAAAGGTCATTCATTTGCTGTCGGTGACCTCGTTCTTTGCAGAAAATAAAAAACTGAAGGGACACACAAGCTCTCCACCCCATGGGAAGGGCCTTACATCGTCAAAGAGGTTACCCAACTAGGGTCTTATTGCCTATGTGACTTAGACAGAATCAATGTCCCCAACTCATGGCACATCAAGCACCTTATATGTTTCTATCCTTCAAAAACTCTAGATATGTACTCTCCACTTTATGATGAATAAAGTTTTGGTCTTCATAATTTGTCTCCATTTTTTCTCCATTATGATTTAATCTCCACTTACTGTCATTGAGCTCTAAGCTACTCCTTAACGAACTCTAGTATGAGATCACCATAACTGCTCCGCCATGTTTCTCCAAATCTCCAACATATTTTGCCAGATCGCCGACCACGTTTCTCCAAATCTCCAACATATTTCGCTAGATCGCTGACCACATTTCTCCAAATCTCCAATGTATTTTGCCACATCATCGACCATGTTTCTCCAAATCTCCTATGTATTTTGCTAGATCGCCGACCACGTTTCTCCAAATCGCTAATGTATTTCGCTGACCACGTTTCTCCAAATCGCCGACCATGTTTCTCCATATCTCCAAAATGTTTTACTGACCATCGAGCAGCACACATTCTGTTCTATTCTCTATGGAGAAGACCCAGTCTCTAATCTCTCCCTACACATGCTACAAGCTCCGTGCTCTGTGTTATGGGTTGGCTGTGGTTCCTTGGTCATGCTTGTTCCTCCTACACGTGCACGGGCTCCACACTCGATGTTATGGACTATGGGCTAGCTAAGGCCAAAGAGTTCAGCAATGAACTAACTGCTCGGACGCTACTTATACTATGTATAATTGTGTTAGAGTTATTATTACAATGATTCTTCATCACAAATACCAGCAAACTACATAAACATGCACTTTATAACATTTATACTCATACATAAATGTTTTATGCACTCTCACGCGCTCTAACTACCCTCTCTAGATGTTATAGATAATATTCTTTGAGCAGATCACCGAGCTTTGCCATCGCTGTCTGTGTCGCCGAACAAGTCGATGTCGTCGGCTAGCTTCTTCGCCACATCCTCCACCTCATCCTCTAGCTATTGGGTCTCTGCCTCACCCATCCCTTTGGTGAATTCGGCCCCTATCGCCTGAAGGTCCAAGGCTAGGTCGTAGGACCATACCACCACAAGGGCATGAGTAATGGCAGTAACAATAGCATCACTGATTGAAGCTCTTGAAGTTCTCCCATGCCACCTTACACCTCTGGATGATAGTGTCTAAACATGGCGGCTTGCCATCAGGCTGAGGAGCTACCTCCTAGGTCAAAGCAGTCGAGCACCGGTTTAACTCCAGTGACTATGGCATCGAACTTGTACCTTTGGGTCCTAGCCTCCCGCACCAGCACATCAAACTATGCCTTGACCCTCTAGCGATAATTTGCAAGAATTACAAGGTTCCATCAATCAAGGAAACTACTTCAATAGTAACTCTGATGAGGAAGTACTCACCTTTTAGTTCCTCGGCCAGTTTGTCTACTCACCCTAACTCCTTCGCCTACTCCTCTCGGAGTTGCTCGACTGGCTTGGCAGCAGCTAGGTCGAGCTCTGCATCTTGCTCTATGAGCACAATAGTCATCACTAAAAATATGGCCATTCAGCAATACAAAGCACATTCACCGATATACCATACCTACTTTCTGCTTGGAATACGCTTCTGAGCTGCTCGAACTTCTTCTCCTAGTTGCATGGAAGCACTCGCCAGCTGCTTCGAACTTGCCCCACTACTGCTCGAACATAGCCACCAGCTGCTTGGATAGGACACCCTTCTGGTACTCCAGGTCTCATGTGGTGGACTCAGTAAGGTCTCGCTCATGCTAGGCCCTTTAGATGTTTTTCTCCATTAGGTTTATCGCCTCCTTGAGTTTTTCATTCTCCTCAGTGAGGGCTCCATCCTTTTGATCAGCTAGTGGCACTGCTCGGTAGTCTGAGTTATCCCCTACAAGCACACAATGACAATGACAAACTAATCTCCAACTGATCAAAGACGAGGATTCTAGATGAAGTACTGACCTCGATTTGTTTCATCACTCCAGCAATGGGCGAACTTCAGTCTCCTCATCTCCCTAGTGGTGTCCTCCTCCTTAACAACCACCACCTCGTCACCATGTCTACAGAGGATTTTGATGGCTTGGGGTCGAGACTCCTCATGTTTGATCTCTTCCACATGTTCCTCCTCCGCTGTGGCTGGAGGCAGCACTAGGGGGTTCTGTGGTTGGATAGTGGGTCCAACCATGCCCTATGATGCCTCAGGAGGCGCTGTTTGCTCCTCAGGCACAACCGGCTTCGCCGCCCTAGACTTAGGCGTGGCATTGGCATCTCCCGCATTCACCGCTAAATACCTAGTGGGTTCTGCCGTTGCCCCAGGCACCGTTGCCGACCCGTCCATCATTAGCATCAACTGTTCGCCGCCGCCAAGTTCAATAGTAGTGGCGGTTGACTCCTCCACCGGCTGTCAAGCAACTAGGGACTCTAGGATGAGAGCCACCGACATTGCCTCCACTCTGGAACCAGCCCCTGGTCGCTTGTCAGTCTGGATGGGCAGGACCAGATCCTCCATGCGCCTCATTCTGCATTGGATTAGCTCATCAATCACCAGAAAAGGATAAGGAAATAACAACCAAATAACTCCAAGACAAGGGTACTTACATAGCGGCTTTCTAGTAGATTTTTTTGAACAAACACTACCTACCCGAGGCCTTAGCCATGGCCTTGGGGTCGATGCCTATGTCTTGGGGTGGAGGTCTTATGGTCTCTGCCACTAGCCTCTCCACCGCCCATCGCTCTAGGACTCCCCTCGCCTGCTGCTTGGGGACTAGCTCCGCTCGCTGCTCTAGGACTCCCCTCGCCTGTTGCTTGGGGACTGGCTCCGCTCGCTGCTCTGGGACTCCCCTCGCCTACTGCTCGGGGACTAGCTCTGCTCATAGCTCTAGAACTCCCCTTCCCTACTGCTTAGGGACTCCCTTTGCTTGCTGCTCGGGGGATCCCATCGCTTGCTATTGAGGGACTTCCTCTCCTCCCCTTGATTGTTCCTCCTGGGCGCGTGCTATGAGGAGGCACTTTCATGCTTGGCGAAGGAGCAACTGGGACTTCGTCATCATCCAACCACTCAACATTGTGGTACTTCGCATTCGAGTGGTCTATTCATCGCTAAGCGAGATGCCACCTAGCTTGAGGGGAGTAGGCACCTGCCATCTTTCTCTTCTTTTGGGCTGACTCATCTATGGCTGCCCTCTTCCCCTGGATTTTGTCCGATACTAGGGATGGACTCTCCTGACGAGATGCTGATGGATCCCTCCTTAGTTTGCGTCAGTGGTTGGGCATCTACTCCCTACTGGCCAATCACCCCTCAGTATGCCCGAGAAGTACACCGCCCTTTCCTACGAATGAATCTTCGCATAAGTGAATCAATCCACTGCTCGGTAAACGACAAAAGATACAAAGCATCAGAAACACACAATAGAGATATTTACTTGAGGAGGCGGATTCTAGCAGTGAAAGGATCTCGTCTGCCCTGACAAGTGAAATGAGGCAAGTGGAGTGAATAGCTCTGTGGTCTGCTCCTGCACAACATCCCTCGACAGCATCATTGTCCTTTCCCGGGTACCATCAGGTCTCCCCCTTGAAGTCAAAGGCTGCTGTGAGCCGTCTCCTTGTAGGGCTAGATGCGGCACACTACAAAGCTTGCCGCCACTAATACACCATTGGCCCTCATGCCCTTTATTAAGCCTAAGGAGCTCCCTCACTTGCCCATATGAGCACTACTTGGCATCTCCGACCAGCTCTTCTAGGCTCTCCTGGTATGTGGTCGGTGTTGTAGTGGACTATAGGGTGGCTCTGCTTCATGTAGAACCACCTAGTGTTCCACCCCTTCAGCAATGTGCTTATTGGAATAGTAAGGTACTCCCCCGCCATTCCATCACTGTAGAACTGGTGATGGAAGAGATTGAAGTGTGGAAGGATTCTGAGATATGCCTCATAGAAATAGATGAAGATAGATATGTGCAATATGGTGTTTGGGTGGAGGTCGCATAGACTGACTCTCCAGAACTCCAACAAATCTCTCAAGAATGGGTGAATAGGAAAACCTTAACCCATGCCAAAAGTAGTCCTCAAATACCATAGCTTCATCAGTATGAGGCATGGGGAAAGGCTCACTGAGGGTCGGTCCGCCATTCGGCGGTGATGCAGACAAGAAGAACCCCTGCCTCCACCAATCTATTAAGCTTCGCCTCCCCTGTGCGTGATAGCACCCACTCTTCGTCACGGCTGGCTCCGACGCTCACCTTTTTTGGGCTCATTTTCTTCTGGTTCGCAGCTCCCCTCTTCGGCGCCATCTCTCAGATTCGGATGGGGACTAGAGGTAGAAGCGCACGTGGATGCGAATCTAGAAATGCTGAGGGCTAAGGAAGAAGATTAATTGGCAAAGTGGCAAAGGTGGGAGTGTGGGGTGCGGTGGCACAGTTATAAAGCACTCCCTCCACCTTTTCGCATTCGAGGGTTTTTGGGAAACCGTTCCCACGATTAGCGCCTCTCTAAATTCTCTGAAGTAGTTTAATGGGCCAATACCTAGGCCTTCACGCAACCGCAACCCATATCGCCCATTTATCACCACAATTGGTTATTATTCGCCGAATATTCGCTGACTTTGCCACCATTTATTGAGGCTCAGTAATCGCTACTGTATAGCCATTACTTTGGTTTTTTCTCCATGGTTTGACTTCTCTGATACTTCCACTTGTGGCTTGAGGACTACGCCATTACTATGACTTGTTTCTCCATGACACTAGGGACTTTCTTTGGTTTGTTTTTGTTTCTGACCCTAGCACCATGTGACTACATCACCTACTGTCAGGCTCGGGGACTAAGTGGGCACACTTCACCTTGCGATGAATGTGCTTTTATCTCATTTTGGGGCTACCCTCGAGGACTGCCTGCCTGCTCGGCTAGTCCTCTACTTTTCTTCTACTTTGGACCCTAGCACCACATGACCACATCATCTACTATCAGGCTCGGGGACTAAGTGGCCACACTTAACCTTGCGGTGAGTGTGTTTGCTTTAATCTAGAAGACTCCGTGCCTCTTGAAGATGCAGAAGATTATCTCCCTCTCTCATGGTTGGACTCTAAGTGGGCACACTTGATCCACTGCTGATGAAATTTTTTATTCTGAACTTGAGCTCCTTATGCCCTTATGGCAAGCCATACTTGGGTTATGATGCTCGACGACAATTTACACTGCTCGATGATGGCTCATGCTGCTCAACGATGGTTCGCTGCTGCTCGGCGATGGTTCACGCTGCTTGGCAACTGCTCACAACTACTAGGCAACTCATCATGGTGGTCAGACCATGAGTTTGACTACTTGGCTTTGTTCGCACCTGCTCGGACAAGCTCAAGACGACGTTGCACAATGGGTACAAGGCACTCGGGGACTAGCTGTGGGGGGTACAACCCCAGATACCCATGGCAGACCACATGGGCTATGCCTCCAAGGGTGGCCCAGCCCACAAGATGAAGCATTGCGGATCACGACTCTGCTCGGTGCCTCCTACAAGACATCCGAGAAGATATCCTGAAGATACTACAAGATCTATTAGGATACGTATGATCCCTAGATTCCTTGTAATCTATTATTACTTTTCGGTTATCTCTTAGATCTAACCGACTTGTAACCCTACCCCCTAGACTATTTAAGGTGGGCAGGGACCCCCTCTAAACTCACGCAATATCATACGATAGCCAATACAAACCAACAGAACATAGGAGTAGGGCATTAAGTCATACTGATGGCCTAAACCAGTCTAACTCGTGTGTCTCTATTGCCTTCTTGTTCTTGATTACACGCCTCTCTACCGATCAATCTACCTTCATGGGATATCCCTCAGAGGACTGCCGATGATATTCTATCGACAACTATACTGATTTGGTTCTAGCCCTTGATGTTGCTGGCGGGCATGAGCAGTGTTCTGCACAATGAGGCACAGTGTATCCTCCATTGCTCTCTAATTTCCTAGGAGCTATGCGAAAAACTCATTCACAGATGGTGATAGTGGTGGTGGTAAGTCACCATCATTGCCACCTTGGCTGGTGCCTGCTCCAGTGCGACTGCAAGTCATCTATAAAATTGCAACAATAAGTGATTATTAGGATGATGTCAAGAGATTGTAGATGAATTTTGTAATCATGCACAACTGAAATTACTAGAGAGAATCTTAAATTCATACAATAAAATAAAGGCATAATAATTCATTCTCACAACATAACATCATCAATTTGATCACTTATCATACTCACAATGCGTTAACATGCATGTCATATTTCACCATTAAAGCAAAACTAGAATTTTATCAAAGTTCAATCCGTAATGACACAACATGCAAAGTGCCAATATTACACCAAAGTTAAGTCACGAATACTAAAATTCAAACTACAAGTCCATTACATAGATAGCAGGGATACTCCTCACTAAACGACTCTAATCTTTAGCGTGCTCACTGTCGAGGTCAAAGATAGCATTATCCTCATCCTTTAGATCCACTTCTTCCTCGTAACCATCATCTTCAACTAACATCTTTGGATCTTCTTCTTCCTCATGTAGGATTGGGTGCAGTTGGTTGTTCAGATAATGCACCTCATGCTGAAGATCAACCAATATGTTCTAGTTATGTGCAAGCTACTAGCACAAGTCCCTTTTGACACGGTCCTGCTACGTGACTAAGGCTTTGGCTCTGTTTTGTGCTGCTTCTGCCATTGCTGCACGGTTGTTTGCTTGGATCTACTGGTGCATAGCGGTGAGTGCCTCGGCATGAGCAGCCTCCAGCTGCTCTTGGAGTCCTATTAGCACTTCCTGATCATCAGTTCTTGCCACTTGAGTGGCAGCTCTCTGGTGATCAACTTGCTCCATTTGAGTGTGGAGATTTCCTAATGCTACATATTCCTGATCAGTTTCCCATCAAGCCTCACTTGCTGCCTTCTTGTGCTTGCGAACACACTTCCTTAGCTTACCTTATGCAGCTTTCGCCCTCATGAGCCTATCCATGCAAGTGGTATAGGACTCCTACCAGAAGTCCCAGGTATCTTGACAAGTATAGAACATCTTCATCATAGCAAACATTACACTCATAGTGGTACTAGAACTATCTGCCCACTCATCCTGGTCTCAAATCAATGCATTGCGGTTACATTGTGCCCAAATAGCTATGGATGGATCCACCCGAGGAAAAGTACCAGCAGGCACTGCCAGTAAGCTCATCCCTGTGCTGCTGACAAATCTGGCTCAGCACCTCAAAAGCCACTACTTAGGTAGCCTCCCAAGGAGTTTTCCCTTTAGAATCCACCTTCCACTCCTGCCATAGGGGTGCTTGGGTATGAGCTGCTATGGTTAGCTGCACCTCAAACCATGGCTTGTCCTTCTAGGTATTCCTCTTTCTAGAAATAGAGGGGCTGTTCGGTATACCCCACAAAATGTAGGACCCTCCAAAGGAGGGCAGGGGTACCAAACATCTCCATGAAAGTCTCGCTCCTTGCTGGAGCTACCATCTATACCAACCAAAAATGGTGCAACTCTCATGAGAACAACGTTATCATAGAAAAGAGTTACTTAATCGAATAAGAAACTTATAAGGGGAGGAACATTGCAAGTGTGTAATGAAAGATTGATCATGATGCATGTATGTTTTGCACATCCTCACAAACTTAGGAAAATTAAACTTCTAACGACATACATGGTGGCATACATGCGTTCTCTCATATATAATGTAGCTAGTCAGGCTACATATTTCACTATTAGTGTACCTACACAAGAATTTCATTTCAGCCCAACCCCACAAGTATATATGTAGAAATAAAAATCTAGGCTCTAGGTTGTGAGCTAAATACTTCCATATATATATACCCATATATATACTTCCATATCAAAACTACCCAAAAGTAAATACGTCCCGTATATACATATAAATATGCATATATAGTCATATCAAAGCTAACCCATAATTAAATACCTCTGTATATAGATGAAGACATATATATACTTTAGTATCAAAGCTAACTCTCCCCATTAGACCGCACGCTCACATCCTGCGGTCATGCCACTATGATGATGAGTGGTATCTTACCTTGGGCATAGAGGCATTTGATCCATACATTACCACTCAAGTGAATGGCATCCATAAAATAGCACACTGTATGGACGATGAAAATAAAAAGCCCCAAGTTAGTACTTAATTAGCCACCTGAAATCCTTAACTGGACACAAAGGAAGTGATCACTGGCACACTCTAGATTCAAACTTTAGGTTTAACCACCTATATATATATATCTATCAATTGCCAAAACTGGTTTTGGAAAAACAAAAACCTTTGTTTTAAATACACATATGACAATTAAAGTTGAATCTTGCTATGATGCTAGCTGTAGTAGAACCGTCCAACTTATAAGAGCACAAGTACAATAGTAGCACATAAGTGGTCGCACTATCATACTTGAGCCCATATAAACCCGGTAGTCCATCGAGTACCACAAAGGGTCTCGATTCAACCAACATACATCCAAGATCGTACATGATTCAACATACATGTCACACGTTACATAAAGTTCACAAATATAGTTCCATACATTAGAGTATGATTAAAAGTTATTACAAACCAAGTTCAGGTAAAATAGTAGCAGAAGCAAATAGAGTTTGAAACCAACACCTCCATCATTGTTCAAATACGATGCTAGCTCATGATCACAATTCCACAAAAGCATAAGAGAGGGATTAATGAGAAACGCCTTGCCCAGGGCCCTACTCCTCATCCATGGTAGGACAAAAGTAGTTCTTATAGTAACCATGATACATCGTATTATCTACAACAATGGGAATAAACACTGAGTACGAGAAGGTACTCAGCTAGACTTACCCGTCATAAACCAAAAATAAAGTGACTCCAAGGATTATGCAAGGTTGTATAGGTGGAGCTAGCTTGATAACATTTTGCATAAAAAGCTTACCAATTCAAGTATATAGTTATAGTTCGGTCATCAAGTTAATTACAGCTATTCATCTCTAGATTAGCAACTAACCTATGCCAAACATGTGGTATATCATTTAGTAGCATAACAATAATAACCATAGCCAGTGTAGTAATTCCATGTTCTTCATAACCATCATTCCATAATACACTTACTACGATGTTGGAGGTAGCCAAGTTTCTCACTATCCAGGAGAGACTGGCGATTTGAATCAATTTCAACCAGCTAGGAATTTATTCCTAACACAAACCTAAGTAGACCAGATCAACAGTCACCTTTGGTACAACTTAGGTCCACATTTGAGGGTTTGACCAGCTGCCGCACAATTAGGGATAACTAGCTGCTAGGACGTTTAGGCCTGGCCTGCCCTTGGGCTCACATTTGGCTCCCTGCACATCCTTACTACCATCTACAGTGCACACTTTTATAGAACAAGGACTAGCCTGAGTTGAGCTACTCGGCTTCATAGTCAGAATGAGTTATATGGCTAGCTAAGTGAGAGGCATGCGTTCAATCTCGACAGAAGTGCCAATAATGATATGGTCCTTAACCGGCATAGACAAAATCACATGAGTCAACCTACACATAGACTCCACCCGGCCTCCAATTAAATTACCTCATGGTTCTGTTCCACGATAGCAAATATAGCCTATATCTCACCTATATCTCGTAGGTGATAGGAAATCACCCGACTTCTACCAGTTTAAGCATGGCTAAGCATATATTCAATCCTAGACCTACATAGGGTTAAAGGTATATTTATCTAGACAAGGTAGTTCTATGCATCAAGTGTTTCCAATTCAACTCTTATAACCTAGTGCATCAAACATAAAGGACTCAAGTGATATTTTGTAAAACATGGGAGACTTAGAATGCTCTAGGGCTTGCCTTTGATAAAGATGTTGGCCTATGGTCTGGGCACTTGGTTAAGTCTTCAAGAGTTTGCTCCTCTCCTTTTAGAGCTATGGCCTAAGGTGCCTGCTGTTGTTCCTTCGGCTCTTCTTCGAACTCCAACAGAGTTATCCCTTCGGATGATCCTATATGCATGAGCATAGAATAAGATATCATGGATGCATATATAATGACAAGTAGCATTTGATATAGTGTGATGAAATGCATCCTCCTAAGTGTTCTCAACTAGCATTACCTTAAGGTGATAACAAGTTACAGTTTCTTTTACTGAGTAGGTGCATATCTCTTCTCTAGTAACTTAAACAAACACTTATATAGATCATTTTCTGGACTACAAGATAGTAGCCACTTGTTTTAACCATAACTAGAGTTATACACATCAAAATAATATGGCTTTGGATATTCTAGAAATCTTATGAAATTTTCTACAACTTTCTTTTAATCATCTTAATGTGATTCAGTAGTTATCTAGGTCAAACAATTCAATCTTTTAGATCTATTCAGAGAGCAAGTATTTCTAATAGTAGATTTCTGACCACCATAATTCTCAAACCATAAGGCCTATGAATACGAAAAATTTAACACAAGGTAGATAAGTAAGTTATCTACAACTTTGTTATTAACCATCTTTATAGAAAAGATCATCATCATCATGAAATCATCACCACAACTAGAAACTACACATGCAGTCATCTAGTTGAATTATGAAGCAATAATGAACTAGTTGCCTATAAACAAATACTTCTAAGCCTCACTAATAGTATCAACAGATTATATGCATCACACACACCACAGAAAACATCATGGTTAAGCCTAACTAATTTATTTATATTCATTTATTAATTTCCATATATAATAAGGTGATTAACAGAGTAAATATTTCTAGTGCTAAATAAATTCTTAGAAAATTATAGTAGGCTACACATGACCCTTGTAGTCTACTTTACAAATTTCATGCCATTTGGACAAGTATAGCTACCTCTACAAAAATGACAAGTTACATATGCTTATTTTAGCAAAAATAGTTTAGCATAGTAAAAAGTGTCAAGCAATAGATTTAATATTTTTCTTACTTTCCTCCTACCATGAGAATACTGTGTAAAAATTTGTATGATCATATGTTATGTATTTTTACCCCAATTAATTTCACTAGAATCTTGCAATTAATTAAAATTAAATAGGAAGACCATATTACAATTATGTTAGCTGTAGGTCTAATATTTTTCCTAGCTAGAGCATGTCAACACAAGACCAGCAAAATTGGAATCACAATTTTATCACTATCCTAGCTCAAGTTATGCTTTTTACAAGATATAAACTACTATAAAAGCACTTATCTTGCTCAATTTAATTCTCCTAGAAACATACCCTAAGTAATAGATTTAATATTTTTATCAAATAGTACACTTCAATATGAATCTAACAAAATTTGGTTCACCCCATTTAGATACTCCTTGCTCTAGATATGACTTTTTGAAGTTTGTATTCAAATCTGTGAAATTAATTCAAAAACCAACTAAACCCTAAATGCTATGTACACCCGGTCTACTACACCCACAGTGGCTGATAGCGGGGGGCCCTGTAGGTCAACCCTGGCCCCATGCACTAGTGAGACCAAGGCAGAGGCGGTGGTTGACCGGTGAAAAGCTCACCGACGGCGAGGTTGCCGGTGGTAGCGTCACCCCAACATGTTCCCCAACCCATTCCGCATCTATGGGTGCCCTTGGTTGGCTTAGAGGCTCGTCAAAGCTAGCTTGATGGTGGCCATGGCGGGCGGCAGCGCTGCACTTTGGTGGGCTCATCGTCTCCAGTGACGGCAAGCCAAGACGAGCACTGATGCGTCTTCAAGGCTACCTACTGAAGACCTAGGGTTAGGTGAGGGCGATGGTGGAGTGGTGGTAAAGCTTGGCCACATGCATGGCATGGCGGCGGCAAGAGCATGGCAGTGAGCAGCCATGTTCCAGCACCGATGTGCCAGCATCGGTGCTCTGGCTAGGGCGTGGCTATCGCAAACTCACCCTTATGCATTTACCTTGTCTCAGGTTAAGGCAATGGGTGGTCAACAAGGTGGAGGAGGTCATGGCCTAGCGGTGCACATGAGCAATCGGACAATGGTGCGGTGGCGGTAGCGAGCGAGCTCGGCGGAGGTGCGGTGATGATGGCAGCACTGTGGTTCCACTTTGATGAGCGCAAGAGCGATAGAGAGGAAGAGAGTGAGGGCGCAAGTGAGTGGAAATGGGAAGCAGCCGGCTCACTCTCCCTTTTGACATGGTGATGCACAAGCAGTCAAGCGGTGACACGCGGCGCGTGGCATATGAGTCGGTCGGCCATGATTAGCGCACATCCGGCTGGTTTGAAAAGGCCATCAGGCCGACTAAAATGGCCCTGTTCACTAACCTTTATCTCCTAATCCATGGTGAATCAGCAAAAATAGTATTAGTGAAAGTTGTAGAGCTATGTGAGATCTCCAACTTTGCTTTAGGTAGTAACATCTAATTTGTCATGGTTTTCAAAATGCAAAGCTCCAAAGTAGTTCACATTGAAACTAAAATCGACTTGTGACAACAAATTTTTCCAAGTTTGAAAATAGCATTTCATTGCTACCTATGGGCTATATTTGACCTTGCTAGGAACTAAATTAGCTCATGACCCTTAAATAAAGTTTGTTACCCGTGATGTGAACTACAACTTTTATTTAGGTCACACAGCCATGCAAACACTCTAAGCTACTATTCAACTTTGGTTAAACTAGTATCATGAAAATGGTATTTCAAATGAAACCAACACTGTTTATAAACATTGTTCCATTTACCATCCTAGATGTGTCTAAGGTGTTTTCATGACCTCACAACCATTTCATACATTAGTCATACATGATTACAAGCATATGCATATATATATATCAACATCACATGTGATAATGTATAAAGAATGAAATGAAATTTCATATGCTCAAGCTCATGAAATGCAAGTGCCAATGCAATGCTTAACACTAGGGTGTTACATTGCTGAGTTTAGCATTGCTCAGCGATGAGCAAAGGTTAAGCTTAGGGGAGTTTGTTGACGATAGTTAACACTCATTATAAACCATCAACATATCCTACATATATACTAAATTCCATTACCAAACATAGGTATAGGGGTTTAAACTAATGAGTTTCATAAGTTTTGGTGATTTAATAATTGCAGGAGGATTTAATCAGAAAACCATTAATGTGGACCTATTCGTCAGAGCAAACCACATCCAATCATGATGAACCAACTTGGAAGGACCTAGAACCATCTAGAAGACAAACTCATCGAGACCCACGCCAAACTATCAGGGTGTGGGGCTGGCTAGCCCCACCTGTAGGCTGGCTAGCCTATGGGGCCACCTATCAGCCCCTCCTCGCTATGTCAATTCTCCACCGCCTTAAAGATCAAATCTATGCTGTTGCTCAAGGTTGGTTTGATTTGAGGGTCGAAATTTGACTGTTGCCATGGATTCATGGGCCCTACAGGACTCCTAGTGCCCCTATATAAGTCCCCCATACCTCCTCCCAAAGGGCATCTCTTGAATCCCCAATCTCTAGAGAAATCCATCAGAGATCAATATCAAGACACACCATGAGGATTAGGTCTAGACTCTCCAATGTAGTAGATTAGTATCTTGAGAGTTAGGGTCAAGTGGATTCATGTCTAGATTCTAGATCTGGTCTCAAAGGCTTGGTAAGCCACTGTATCTACACTTTCATATCTTATGAGACTACAATGCTTCATGTTATATTCTTATTTACAAGGTTATGCTTATGATGTTTATATGCTTAGAAGTAGTTAAAGTTATCTTTATATTCATGCATAGGTTTGTATAGCGCTCAACCTAGCCATGATTAATTAGGATTGAGTGGCCAACTATGTGTAAGTGGGGTGCTTATACATTGGTTTGCCTATGGATTCACCCTGCATTCTAGACTGGTGGTAGAACGTGAGGGTGACTATAACCTTGTTTAGTCCTTTGTAGTCCACCTCCTGTCCATTGGCCAAGCAGGACCCGATTGCGATGGAAAGCATCCACTATTGGTGTCTTTCCCTAGTAATGTCCCTTATGTATGAACATAGAGTTGATCTTTTACTATAACTAAGTACATATACTTCCAGTAAGAATATCATAGGAATCTACTTCACCCGCTATACACTCAAGTTATTACATCAATCATTAATTGTCTATCCTCTAAGTGTCATTTTGCTTAATTCATATCATTATATCCACCCCTGCTCTAGCCATGCTGGTTTGTTGACTGATAGATATTCTATTGTTACTCAATAAATCTTTATTCCATTGTTTTCCTATGGTAAAATCTAAATAATGATACCTAGTGAAATGCTACACTGATGTTCTATGCACTTGCGGAATCCTTAATATTATATTTCCATTCCCAAACTTCAAAAGTTGTTGGGACTCAGGTTAAACATCGAGAATGGGTCGGACCGCCATCAACCGGTAGCTCCCTTGGCGCAAACCTAAGCACCACCCATGCCACCTTGGTCAAAGACTCCTCTTGGAGGTGGTCATCCACCACCGCGGATTGGTCCCTCGGCCTGATGTACTCCCACATTGGGGCTGGCCTTGCCCTCAATGGGAGGACATGGCGAAGCAAGAACACATAGAGCACCGTCAAGCTAGTCACCCTGGCATCCTTTAGGGCAGTGACCCGATTCAACAAGTCATCAGCGACTTCAAGGGTGGGCCCTTCTAGGGTGCTCTTCCAAGACAGCGGTGCCACCAGCCCTAGATGGTCGAGGGAGTAGGCCGAAAGAGATCCAAAGGGGTTGGAAAGATAGCATAGTTAGATGGCAGCAGCACCAATCCGTTGTGCAGATCCACTACTATCCTTATTCAAGGACAACCGGAAAATCCTTCGCCATAGATCAAAATGGGGCTCGATCCCCAAATAACACTCATAGAGGGTAATGAACATCGCGAGTTGCATGACCCCATGCGGCATGAGATCAAGGAGCCACAACTTGAAGTAGCGGAGGAACCTCCGCACAAATGGGTACATAGGAACCCTGAACTCAGCAATCTGGAATGGGATGAAGGAGATGACCTATGATTCTCTAAGCACAGGCTTTGTTGCTTCTGGGTCCAACAAATCCCACCTGAAGGGTGGGAGGATCAGCCATGCCTAGGCCATCTCCAGCATTTTGCCCTCGGCTCTCGAAGAGTCCCACTCGACCATTGTGAAAGAATGAAGATGGAGACAAGCAAGCTCAGATGCGAGGCAGAAGGAGGCACATGATGGGAGAGTTGAAATGGGAGGTATGCCCACACTCCGCCCCATTCGTCCCCTTCTATATCTGGAGCCCATAGGAGTGAACTTGAGCTAGGAGCCCAACACGCTGCCCACTCTGTGCATGTCTTCTCATGAGACTTTGTCACACTCGGTTTCCCAAAGAGAACCAAGCTCTCATCATATGTGTGCCTAGGAAGTCCATACATTCAACAATAGAATAGAATTATTAGAAAACAATGTTATATAGCAGAAAACATGCTTATATTTAACACCTATGATTATCAGAGTATCACGGAATGGTAGGCTAAACTCCTCCTTGGGCTCCATTCTTCTCAGGGATGGCTGACTAGGGGCTCCATACGCCAAGCACTTCTAATAGTCTTCTAGAAAATCCATCGCATCTTTGTCCTTCTTCTGAGTAGCACTTTACTACACACTAGGGTGTAGGGGGAATAGCAAGGGTGAGTCCATGTCAAACTCAACAAGTATAGGTGAAAAGTATATGACATGCAAGGCAATAACAATGGAAGGCTAACTCAGTTTAACTATAGGTTAGCATTTTAGTTGGTAAGCTTTTATTAAAGCAACCTATTTACTAAGGTGGGTGAAAAATCCTAACCATTAATTAATAGAGTAAGTATAACATTTTTATTATCATCATGTAACCGAGGTAGCAACCTCAAGATTAACCAAGGGGTAGCAACCCCAAAAAGTAACCCAGGGTAGCAACCCCAAATAAGAACGTAGGATAGCAATCTCGCCAAATCATGAGGTAGCCACCTCAAACCACATAACCATATCCATTGTCCATGTGTGTCATATTCTAATCATGTGAGAGTCTAGGCTACTCGTGTTCATGAGCATGGCTGATATATCAGTTTTAACTCTCTAGAGGTGTACACTTTTACTTCAAGTCATGATTCCCATTTGCCCAGGGTCGTGACTCCCCAAAACACTACCAAGGTGAGCAGGTAGGGTTTCACTATGAGACTATTCACAGTTCCTACTAGTAGGTAGCAAGCCATTAAGGATTCCCCAACAGAAGGTAAGATCCCTCCTCCAAGTGGCGACTAACAAGAAATCCAAGAAAACCAAAATGCACCCCCTTGGCAGGCCAAGATCAATCCAATTGGGGCCCCTCTTTGCTTCTACCTAATAAACTGCCACAAATAAGCAGAAGGTCTGCTACTACATGAAGCCAGAGCCATGTGGCTTGAAGCTATACTGTAAGTCCTAGGTGGCCACTCCATGAACCGGTCCTTAGGGAGGGTAGACACGGGTACCCCCAAAACTGGGCCAAGCTCTAGTATGCATTCTCCCTTTATCACCTTAACCATGATGCTATAAAACATCCTTACTTCACCATCATTGCATTATCCATTAATCATCATTATAGTAATTGTTAATGATCATTACTTTCATTAACATGCAATAGTTGTGGGAGGAGTAGGTAAGCATAACTACACTACCTAGGAATGAAACCCAGGTAAACAAGGAATGTAGTAAAGAGCTAGTCATGTCCTTAGGGTTTACATAATTTAGACACATGCAATGAAATGTAAAGTGTATTAAAGTTCATAGGTAACAACATGATCAAAGGGAGCCGGCACTTGCCTTTTTCTCAAAAGTCTAGCTGCTTAGAATCTTTAGCTTCTATCTTTTGGTCTCCAACATCTGTTGCACTTGTCGGGACTCATCTCCTGGTCTTCAGCGCTAATGGACCGCTCTTCTTCTACTCACAGCAACCAAGCAAGATAGACAACACAAACAAACACAACTTAGAACAACAAACATCAAACAAAAGAGACACTTGAAAAGAGTGCACTAAATGGCATGGCTCATGGCTACAATCATGAGAGCACAAGAATGACTAAGAATGGAGCTATCGTTATCGATGACACATCTATCGAGGTTTGCAACATAATGGAGAAGACAGACTATAAGCTTGATGCATTTTATTTATCAAATTAAGGTGATAGACATTTTGGAGAATTATCCTAAAGTTGGTTAACCAATTTATATTGAATTTTACAAGCCAGAGTTAAAACTTAGTCATATTTTATTTATAAATAATCCATAGTATTTAAGTCATTTAATAAACATTTATAATTTAGAAAGCATAGAACTTGTGAGAGCAGCTATTCAAATCATCTCATGTTTCATAGTTGATCTAAGCAGGTCTTATTTAAAAAGGAATTTATGTTGATATTAATCATGTCAACATTTATTTATGAAAGACCAAAGTATAATCCTAAGTTGTTTTTATAATTAAAAAAGGGCATTAAATTAATCATTAATCATATTATATTTATGTTGAAATTCAAAAGCATAGAACATAGTAGGCATTGTTGCTAACACATAGCTTATGTCAACATGGAGCTAACCCGACAAGAACATACTAAAACGGAGCTAGGACGCGCAAGATATGGCTAAAATGGCTTCTAGGGACCTATCTACGAAGAAAACACTAAATCTAGGGCCTAATAGTCAAAATCAAGGGCTAATTGTGATTAAACATAGGCATCGAGGGCTAACTCACAAAACAGATGAGATAGGATGGTGGGTTCTATTTTCTAAAAGCTTAAGGGCTAAAACAGAAAACGCATGGGCCTAATTTTAATTATTATTGAACTACAACGTACCGTGGGTTGATTTTGATCAAATGCAGGGGCTCTATTGCAAAAACATTAGGGCTGAGTGGGGTTTGACTGGTTGACCCGATCTCCACTGATGTGGCACTTATGTGTCATACACGTGGTGCTGACTGGCAGCCACATGGCTCGGTTGACCTAGCATTGACTGATACACCAGATCTAATCTAGACCGTTCAAATTGAATTGGGTAGCTAGGGTTGGCCTAGGGGCTTTGGGTAGCTAGGACGGCATGGCCACGGTGGTGGCGGCCATTGCCGGTAATGGGTGTTCACCGGAGCACGACGGTGCTCGTAGTACGGTGCTCGCCAAGGCAAGGCGAGGGCACGGGAACATCGAGCTCGACCTCGCGAAGTCAAGAAGGGGGATCTCGGCGACGATAGCCACAGCGAGGTGGGTTGGCATAATGGGGCACCATGGACACCGGCAGAGCTCACTGGCATGCAGCAGAAATAATGCTATAGGGCCCTAGGGTCTATGCCGATAGCACAAGAGCTGAGCGCGCGGGACAATGAGGTCGATGGGACTAACCCTAATGACCAGAGATGGCCAGAGGTGGCAGCATGTCTATAGCAAGGTCATGCAAGCACAAGAGAATGAGAGAGAGGGTAGGAGAGATGCTAGTGGCTTGCTCACCTCGAGGCGAAGCCCGTAGGTTGGTTTTTGCCGGCGGAGACGCGACGATCGAGGAGATCATCGGCGGTGGCTCCAAGCTCGTTGGTGCTGCTATGGTTGCGGTGTGCTAGGGCTAGCGAGGTGGTGACTGTGGCTTCTAGGGTTCACAGGGGCACCATGCATTGGGCTAGGCCCTTTATAGGCGGTGGAGATCCATGGGGTGCGGGCATAGAGAGATCAAGCGACGGTGGCTTGCTTTGCCTGATGTAGAGCGCTCGGGAAGAAGACCCTTGCGGCGGATGGGTGGGGCTAGGCTAGCAGTGGCTAAGGCTAGCTAGTAGGTAGGCCCACATGGTAGTGGCATAGGGTGGGGCATGGGAACACGCAGGCCATGGCTCCACTGGGGGCTGGGCTGCTGGCGCTACTGCTGTGGAAGGCCGATGGGCCAAGGCCCATCACCCAAGTGCTGGCGCGCGTGAGCTGAGCAGGCCAAGCGCTGGGCTATAGGAGCACGGGGCAGATGCAGGCCGAGCTGGGCTGGAAGCAAGAGGTAGGTCGAAAAGCAGGAAAGGGAGGGAAAAAAGAAAATAAAAGAAAAGAAAAGGGTTTTTTTTATTAAAAGGATTTCAAACTACTTTTCTAAAACAATTTTCAAACCATTTTGAATTCATTATTTTGAGATTATTTTTGGAACATGTTTTTAGACTATTATTGAAAGTCAAAACCACTTCTCTTTTAAACACATTTTTAAAATGCTGTTCAAACTCAAATTTGAATCAGTTTTCAAACAGAATTTTTGAAGTTTTATTTATTTATTTTTTTCAAAGACCAAAATGGATCTAATTGTGTTTTTCTTGAATTTTAGAAATTCATTTTTCTCCACAACAAAGATAAAGCAAAGGCACACAAGCAAACAAACAAACCACCCTTCATGAGGTTTGTAAAAGTTTTTTTATAAATCCACGTTTTCCTCATTTTGCAATGACGACCATTAATTAAATCATGGAAAATTTTAGAAAAATTATTAAATCCTTTATTTTATTTAGTGTTTTCTAATAACAACCCAAAATAGAAATTTTGGCGTGTTATAGACTTGAGGGGATCCAACTTCCCTTAGGACCACCGGCCGCCATCAATGGCCTAGATCCACGCGCACCAACTACAGCACCCTCTCCACTAGATCTGCTCCACGTGGCATGATGTCCCATCTCCCTGACAAAGTGGGATGGCGCTTGAGTGCATGCCATAACTCCTCTAGCAAGCGCGGCAACCCAGGTGCCCCCAACCACCTACGCGAGATGTTAGAAGGTGAGGCATGTCCAGAAACTGCCTCGCTCGTTGACAAGAAGGCCCCACGATAGCCTCAGGGGCTATGCCAACTCCCCAGACAGAGAACCCGACCTCCCGATCGACAGGCACTCGGGCGACATGCCCCAAAAAACTAACCAACTCTCTAGAGTTGGGTCAGGAGCCACTGAGCAGTGGACCCAATGAGGGCTCTATTAGTATTTCTTAACGCAAACAGAAAGATTCCACAATCCCATAGAATTACCGTTGTAGCTTTCACCCGGAAGCAGTGTTTGCCTAAACGAATTAAACGGTCGTTTAAACGGCTAATAAATGGTAAATGGTGGTAAACTATTTTGTTTAGGAGGTAAACGGAAATTAAACGGTTGACCGTTTAAATGGTCAAAAAACCAAAAAAAGGCCAAACAGCCTAAATGGAACGGAGATAAACAGCATTAAACGGGCTAAACAGCTGTTTAAACGGCCATTTAGGTGAACATGAGGTAAATCTAGTTTAGTTTTGTATGGATAAATTTATATACTTAGGTTTATTATATTTATAAATGTGTACACTTGATATGTTACATGCATAAATATCTATATTTGGTTCTTTTCACATGCAAAAAGATATATACATACCAAAATAATTGATTTTTACTTGGATAAATATGTATAAATGATAGAATACTTGATTTTTTACATGCACATATATAATTATATGTATTTTTTTTAAAAGTACAAAACTATTTAGACCGTTTAACTTTGTTTAAACACCGTGTAAATAGCCTAAACGCTAAACGAAGGGCGACCATGTAAAGACCATTTATAGTTTAGGAAAACATTGCCTGGAAGTATTTAGGGTATCGTATTTTCCACAAGGAATAGAGGTTCTTTTTCTAGCTAATTCATCCAAGGACAACACAAGGGTAAAGTTGGAAAGGGTAGAGAAGGATTCCGATGGCTTTTGGGTAGAAGGACAGGTAAACTTTACTCCTACTTGCTTACTTTGGGCACTGGCGTACACCTAGTCTACCAAGCGATACCGGCCTATGGCTCTATGTCATACCCAAACATGGGGGATTATAAGGGATGGATAGGGCTATCACCACCTACCGCCTACCGCTCAACCGTGGGGCATGAGGCAAACAAAGGTAGCCATCAGCCTAGACACCACATCTATGCTATTGACTACTACTCTAGCATGCGCAGGGTTATCCATCTTTATCAGGGCCCTCTACTAGAGTATCCGCCATGGGGACGGATGATGAACCCACAAATAAGTTTGAATAAAGCTTAACTAACCAAAAGACTTAATGCCATAAGAAACCCGAACACTTACTTAGCAAATATTCCATCAAGGTACAAGTGTTTGCCGAGGAATAAGTTCGGGGACACACCAACAAGTCTGGAACTTCCTGATACTCTCCCTCACATCTCTCCCAAACCAAGTCTACTAGCTAGCTAGGGCCTAGACCCTTTGGAGTGATACTCTTGTGGTATAGCTCTTTCCTTGGTGTGTTGTTCTCTAATGAGAAGGAGGGAGCCTCCTTTTATAGGTGGAGAGTAGGGGGGTCTTTGGAAAAAGGCTTCATCCCCACATGGCAAGCACCAAACTGACCTCAAGGTATGTTGAATCTGCCTGACACCCTATGAACTACCTTGAGAACGTCGGTTTGAACTAACCTGGCAAGGTTGGGCCCAAGGTGTGCCACCTAGGGTGCGGCCGCACCCTGATTGGCCCAGGTTAAGTCCATCTTCATTGGGAGTTCTCCTCTGATCTTCTAGACTTGGCCCATGGTGGTATTGCACAGAGTTTAGTTGGCTTAGTTTGGGTTTTGGCCTTATTCCCCTCTTGTTTGGGCCCTGATTTGTCTGGTAATGGGTCTGCTCTTCCTTGGGCTTATGTTGCTTTGCACAATATGGTGTTACGCTTTGTTTCTTTGCGCATTTTCAGTGTATTTTCTATGTATTCCATAAATGCCCTCCTACAAAAGGTCAAACACCAAAACTTGTGGAAAGTGTTAGTTTTAAAGTCCTATTTCTAGGTTTGGTGTTTGTATGCTATGATTTTATGTGAAAGTTGGCGGTTGAAAATGTGAGTTAAGGACCACCAACAACTCCCCCACACTTAGCCCTTTGCTCGTCCTTGAGTAAAGTTTAGGACTAAGATGGATCATCTCCTTGATATGATATTTGCATTCAAGTTATTCCAACCTTCACCAAAACCTATGAACATTGAAGTGTCTACCACATTATCTTGGGTGATTGGATAATGGAACAGCATGGATTCAAATCCCCTTGCATAAATTAGTTTTGAAACTTAGGTTTATATGTGATTTTGAAAATGTAAACATAGCTTAGCTCCTCAAATGATTCTCTCAAATCACTCATATATGTGTTTGGTTCCTCACCAAGGCATATCATAGTGTTGCCTTCTTTCTTTCTTACCTCTAAAAAAAAGCTAATATGGATCTTTGGGTAGGAAAAGATATGAAGGCTTATTTACTCTGCATATTTTTTTGAGTCAAAGCTCAGATCTGAGGAGAAAGATGGCATACCCTTAGATCAAGAAGTGCAAGTGTGTGGATAAAACATTTCTAAATCTATACTATACTCCTTTTGTATGAGTGATCTCACTCTAGCTTTTTATTTTGAGACATGGCTATCATTTCATCATTTTTTTCTTTTTTATGAGCCTTCATGTGCTCATCTTTTTTTATTCAATTCCTTGGGACCTTCATGTGTCCCTATTTTTTTCTTTTTCTACTTGGACCTTCATGTGTCCATATATATATTTTTTTATACTTTTGCATAGCCCATGTCTCTTAAACCACATATTGAGAGAGATCACTATCTTGTAAAACATGGAGTATTTTCCTAACAAATATTTTTTGTCTACTCCTAGTGTAGGAGCAGAGTTTTGGGTGGATGGAGGCATGTTTTGGTGTATTCCCAGTGTAGGAATAACTTTTGTATGTGGGTGTATGTGTTCTTACTCTTGGGGGCATGATCACTTTCTCAACAAAGGTCAAAAAACTTGACAAAACTCAATGTAGGAATAAGTAGCATAATTTTAGAGGTTTTAAGTTCTATTCACTAGATATGGCTTTGGTAGGAATTTGCATATCATTGAGGAGCATGCTACTTGAATTTTGATTTTGTAAAATAGATCCCAAGTTCTTTACTTGAGAGAGCAAGGTTCATTTTCATCCTACTATATCGCATATTTGAATTACTTAGATAACATGGGGTCCCTATGATAAATAGTCCACAAGTTTAGGAATATTAGCAAGCAATAAAGAGTATGCAAATTTTAATTCAAGGATAGCATTGTAACAAATTGGGTTTTTGGAGAAGCCAAAAATATGAACTTTTTAAAAATTTTCCTGCAATGTGTGAAGCATGTAGACGCTAGGTCAAACTAAGAACAATTTATAAATAAATTGTTGCATGCATATAGAATTACTTGTAGGAGTTTGTCAGAGTTCTTTTGTTGGTTTAGTGTTTTGTGTTGGGGAGCACAAGTCTGTAGCAAATCCTTTTGATCCCTTCTAGAATGTCTTATGAATACCTTTTCCTCTCTCAATTCATCTTTTTGCTTTTGAACCTCATTTGAATCCCTTGATCTAATTCATAAAGTCAATCGACCTTCCTTGTAAATCAATGCCCATCGATGCCGACTCTTGGCATTGGATTCCGAGACCCGTAGTAGACCCTAGTGGACCTCACCTGAGTGAACACGTGATAGGCGACACATGTATACCAACCTAGAGCTCTTGGAAGTAAATATAATGGAGCAAGAAATAGAAAAGAAATTAGAAAAGGAAAGGAAAATAGGAAAGCCAAACTGGCCCAACCAGCTCAGCAGTTTGGCCTACTCATGCCTGACCGGCCTAGCCCGCCCCGCTAGCCCACTCGCCCTTCCTCTCCCTTGCGGCCTGCCTCGCGTGCACAGAGAGCCTAGCTACTCGGCCCAGTAGTGCGGAGGCCCACTCGCGCACACCCGGCCAAGCAGCCCAGCAAGGCTAGCCTAGCTGCCTCCTTGCGGCCGCCCCTTTCACTGAGCCCCCCTCTCCATGCCCAGCCAGCCCAAGCCACCCCTCAGGAACCCTAGGCAAAGCATGCACATGACCTAGCTCCCACGCCACCGCCGCTTGCTCGCTGTGAGCTTGCGTGCGTGCAATGCTAGCCCCGTGCCCCTCGCTCGATGCGCGTCGCGTGGCCGGGCAGCGCGGACCCTAAGAATCGCCGCCATCTGCGACCCCTGGCTGCCCTAGCCATGAGCATAAATAGTCGAGCCACCGCCGCTCCTCTTCTTCTTCCTCCAAGCCACCACTGTTCCTTTCTTCCTCCTCCACGCTGGCCACCGCATCCACGCTGCCATGCCACGGTGACGTCACCCATAGCCACGGCAAGCACCTTCGCCGCACTGCTCTGAAGCATGCCGAGCCAGGGCCACTACCGAAGCCAAGGCGCCGCCCACGACGCCGTACTTCTCGGCTGCCCGACGAGCTCCGTCTTAGACCTGAGGCTGAGCCCGAGGCACCATCCTCGCCACGACGCATCCATAGGGATCACTAGTGGAGCCGTGACCGCGTCAAGCTTCGCCCAGTCCCCAAGCACCACATCCATGATGACCCACCGAGGCCGCGTCCATGCTTCATCGCCCTCTACACATCGCCCGCATCCTCACCGAATGCTATGACCATGTTGCCACGCATGCTTTCATCCACGACGCCTAGAACTACAGAAGTCGTTGCCCTTTCCGATCCCGCAGCGCACGCCTTCGTCCATGACGCCCGAAACTATAGAAGCCGTCGCCCTTTTTGATCCTACAGCGCTCGCCGACTTTTGTCCACGACGCCCATGCATGCTGCATCGGCACCCTTTGCTTCTGCCCATACCACGAAATTGAGTCGAACCGCTACGTTGCCTTGTCTCGGTCACCTTCTGCTCCAAGCCTTCGGATAGCAGCAGTAGCCCTTCCTTGCTATGCACCACCAACCATGTCACTAATGGACCGCGACATCTTCCTGGCATCGACTGTCGTCATCTTCTGTGACCGGCCTTTGAGCCGTGTAACTCTATGTGTAGGGAAGAAGCCGGCCCCTTGCGGCGTCTTTCGTGAACCATGGCCGAGCTCTGTCCAACAATCGCCACCTCTTTGGCAATCTATATCCTTCCCACTTTAGTGAATGTGTGTCTATCCTTCATTCGCACATGACCATCATCTATGAATCATCTATCTATCCATGATTAGTAAATGCCTATGCCGACCATCGCCGCCGGTCTACTCCTTTGTTTCCATTTCCCTTCATGACAATCTATCTATTACGCATGTCTATCTCTTGTACCTCGAATTCTTTTCCCTAGTGCTTCGATTAGGTGCTACATCCTCGTCGCCCGATCACCCGGATGAGCCAAAGCCGTTGGACGACCATAGGTGCGACCAACTACAAGCTCTGCCAAGATCACGATACTGAGCAATGCAGGTCATGTCCTTCCACTTCGACAAACCTCAGTGAGCCACCACCGTGTCCCTCTTTCCAACCCCGACTTTGCTTACTAGCCATGGCATTCCAACCATGGAACGCGTAGACCGAGGCCACCTCCAGGCCTTTGGACACACAAGCACACACACACATGACTAACCCAAGCCAAATCGAACCACTAGAGTTCCAAGAGCACTGATATGGTTGCCGACCACCATTGAAGCATTCTCTAAAGCCATGTCTCATCCACCATGAACCATGCCCGATTGAGTCAAGCCTTGATCTGCCATCTCTGACATTACAATGGAGCTCTACCGCTCCTAAACACGCCCGCACTCACTAGCACGAGACCAGGCTTAGCCAAACGGATCCACGGCAGTAGGAGACGCCGAAAAGGACTTGTCTCTTGTAAAACCTGTCATGGCCAAGCCATGCCACGGCGAAGAGTTACCATGACCTCATCATGAGCCCCAAAGTCGTAATTGGACCATGTGGTATTGATCGCCACATCATGGACTGCAGGATTCCCTTTTTGGTTGCCCTAATAGCTCCGTGGAACCCTGTGCCCATGTTTCACCACTATTCCAGCTACCTCGAGTCACAAGGACATGCTGTCGAGATCTACCGGGACTCGCACTGCCTTTGAAGTAGACAAAACATTGCACAACTCACGGACAAAGCCCTAGTATGCACCGCATGACCTAGCATCATGCCGTCGTGGTATTGAGTCCGTTCCTGACATTCCGGCTGCCTCGTTAAGCGAGGGCAAGTCATTGCGAAACTGTGTGATCCCAAGCATCGTACCGATGACAAGTGGAGTCTTTCCGACATCTTGGTCGCCTTGCCTTGCAAGTATGTGCCATTGAGGAGATATCATGACCCCATCTACTATGAGCCATAACCTCTAGACCATGAACCCTAGTCGTATGTCTTGTCGAGACCATGGAGAGCCCCATCTCGCATCTTTCCATATATGCATATCTACCTTGTTGGGCCCTATTCTTACGACCTATCTGTCCATGACTATCTTATAGGAATTCATCTATCACCTAGCTATGGAATGTGCTACTCCGTAGTCATGTCAAGTTGTTGCGTCCTTCGGTCGTGTTTGGTTCTTATTGCTGATTATTGGTGTTGTTGACTAGTGTGCCGAGCCTTCGAGCCGGCTGAGGGATCATACCATGTTCGGATGTTACGATCGCGAGATCTATCTTGCCATGATCGTGATGCCAAGTGTAACTCGACCCCTCACTTTTTAGATGACTTCATAGTACCACGAGTGTTAGCTCCTGTCTTTGGCCCTAGAACATGGTCGTGATGGATTCAATGTCGATACTAACATCAATGCGGATATCACCCACACGCCTGGAGCCCACCAATGACCAAGTCCTATGGGAGATGACCTAGGAGATAACAATCGTGGAATGATGGATGCCAACATGTGTTGATATAGCTTGTGGCTGCGACTCCACCTCGCCATAACCATGGAGCTACGCCTCTCTTTCGCTTTTGGTTGCTTCTTCATGCTCAAGCCCTTGTATGCTTGTACCCCATTTGACCATCACGTTTCTCTGATTCTCGCGGTGACAACCGCACCGCTTCAAATCCAAGAGATATCTTAGTGCTAGTACACCTAGGTCGGGTACCCTACGAGTGGCTTACGCACTTGGTTGTTCTTGCTCTTATTGCCCCGATAGCCTGCTCTGTTCGATTCCATCTTGCCCATGACGATTAGATCAAAGACCGGACTATTCCCTTTTGTTAGCGAAGCTATGGTCAATGTCATACCTCAGACCGTGCATGTTGACCTGATCGACCATCTAAAACCATCTTCCCCAAAGATGTGTCTAGGAACATAAGATGGATGTGCCTAGCTAACCCCGCATCTTTAGCCGTGTTGAGCAACCCTCTTCTCGATTCCCAACGTTATTGTGTCGTGTGGATCGAGGGGAAATGTTGATGTCCAATCTCTTTGCGCTACCACTTTCTACCATAGCAGGCGAGCCAAAGTACGTTGGAGCCAAGTCACAATAGTGTCAATCGTACTTGTTTGCTACTCATGTCCAATTGTGACTTGTGGGATAAGGCTATAAGAGTCGAACCCCATCATTCTTATTTCTTGGGGCCCGACTTCCAATCCCCGTCAATTCAATGACACCAGATCGAAAGATCATGAGTCGTGGTGTTTGCTCTGGATAAGCTCTGGCTTAAACCGTTTATCGTAAAGCCATACTGGCTTGGCAATGACTTAAGATTGTGCTCAGCATACCACCACTCATGTTTCTTTGGCCCAAGGGAATCGGACAACCGCCAAGAGGGCCAAGCCATGTATCTTTTATTGTCTCATTGGTGTTATTGGATCTTCCTACGCCTTGTCGTCTTTTCGGGTGTCGAGTGTTCTCTTGCCTTGCGTGACGCTTAGCGGAGTAGCTGGTGATCAGACCAAGAGAACATGGACGACGATAAGGACTGCGGAATGGAGTCAACACAGGAGGAGGTGACCCCGCTAATGGGACACCAACAAATGGAGAATTGTACCACTACTACCTCTACATCGTAGGTGTCATGGTAGCACCCTCTTTTAGAGAATCCTATTAGACATTGCATAATATCTAGAACTGCTAGCGCTTTATAATTATTCCTTTGCTAGTACTTTGATGCATGCTACTACCTAAGCCATTATTACCCTGATGCAACCCACTCTACCACGTCACCCTGCTTTGCGCATTCAGCTCGCTTATGTATGCTTACTTGCCTGCTTGCTTGCATATTACACCACTATACTTATTATTAACTCCACTTTGCATTATATTGGGGATGTGATGCTGGTGGTGAACCCCCTAGGAAGGGTTTGGCTATGGGTGCTGGACTTGGTGGTGTGTGAGCGTGCTGCATGTGTCTTGGGTGCATGGAGAGTGAGGGTTGTGTCGACCGAGCTGGAATAACGACGAGCCTAGGGTGAGTCTTGCCATGTGGTGCTACCTGGGCACTTGGATATGGGATACCTATGGTGGGTAAATGGTAATTGGAGGTGGCCTTGGGTGTGAACCTCGGAGAGGTGGAGCCCGGGGTAGAGGTGCTGTGGTGGCACGTAAAATGGAAACCCTGATGAAGACATTCTGGCTTGGTCAATCCCTAAGGACTTACTAGTACTCAGACTCACCGGGAATCCTTTACATCCCACTCAGCCCTATATGGTGTGGGATGGTCAGGACTACTTGGTAGAACTAATCCACTACTAGCTAGGCGAACATGTGTGCAAGGAGGTACGGGGCACAGCGGTTTCCCCCACACCCTTCTGAGACTTTAGGAGGACTTGTGGACCTAGCTCTTGACATCCGAATGGCCCCGGCTCTGTCTACGACTCATAGTATCAGCCATCCCATACTAGACTTGGGATGTTCTAGGGCTGAGAGGTAGGGTGGCATCGTTCTAGGCTAGAAAGCGGCCAGAATCTGCCTAGACTGGGGCACCAGTCGAGGATGGCTATCTTGTGGGTATGTAAAACCTCTGCAGAGTGTATGCTTGATCGATTCGATACATATACTGACTTAGTCGGCTATGGACCTTTCCTGAGTTTTGCTTAAACTAGATAGGAGATGAGTCCTTCTTTCCTCCCTCCAAGGTTTGGGGTATTTTCTGGTCATGAGCCTAGGGGGCTACGGGCCATTGAGACAAGGCCGAAGAGGGAGTTGGCCTGTCGACCTGAGTGTGTGAGATGAGATGTGGTGTGGTGGTGTGGAGATGGATTGGGATGGATGGTTCGCAGATGGATATGGATGGTGTGGTGGTGAATGTGTTAAAAATTGGATATTACAATTATATTACTAATGTTATTTACTTCTCATGCGCTAAAGATGCAAACCACAGCCAAATATTAGGATCGCCAGATCCCTTGTTTATCTCTTCCACTAAAGCTCATCGGTGCTGACCATGGCCTGCACACATCTGGCGGTGTGCAGATTTCTTATTTCTCAGAGATGCTGACTTTAGAAGGATCAGAAGGTCTCATGCCTACGCTCAAGTTTGGTTTGGAGATGGAATCTACGCTGCACTACGCCAACTCTGATGATGCTTGTGAAGGAGGAGCCTTCACTCGACAGTCTTCCGCTAGATTAACTCTGTAATAGGTGTGTTCCCCAGTGATGTAATATCTTGTATTCTTGAAATCTTACGATGTATGACTGTGACATCGACTGAAATATGATAATATGATGGAATTAGTTCTTGGTTTTATCATATTAAAATTCATTCTGTGGATTTTCCCTTCGAGGAAAATTGAGGATGTTTCAGTTGGTATCAGAGCCATACTTGATTCCCCGTATCTATCAGTAGTGGAGTCATAGCTACTAACACTTGATTCCCCGTATCTATCTTGAGTTCTACTATTAACTGACTATCCCTGATCTGAAAAGTTGACCACTAGGAAATGATTCCCTATGTTGCCCATGCAAGATCGATAGATGTGTGAGACTCAAAGGCTTAGGAGTCGCCTTAAGTCAACACTATGCATATTGGAGTTGTAATGCTGCTTGAGTGCTTGGATCTTTTTGCTTCTTATGCTTCTTGTGATTATATTGCTTGAGTGAAGAATATAAAAGCTATTTTATTTACATGTGACTCCAGGACCTTGGCTAACCCAGCAGGCTTTGAACCAAGACCGCCATATGACTAGACAAAACCTCTAGAGATCCTTGGACACCCCATACAAATTTGGATTGAGTTATCGAAGAAAACAAAAGGATGACAATTCCTTTTACAAGGTTCTATGGAACAACTACCTTGATCAAGAAGCAACACGATAGGAGTTTGGACTTCGAAGGTAGCACCCTGCCTCATCACTGACCGAGCAACACCTTAATCTCGAGGATGAGATTCCTGTAAGGAGGGTGGACTATAACAAACCGGGTTTTTGGAGAAGCCAAAAATACAAACTTTTTAAAAATTTTCCTGCAATGTGTGAAGCATGTAGACGCTAGGTCAAACTAAGAACAATTTATAAATAAATTGTTGCATGCATATAGAATTACTTGTAGGAGTTTGCTAGAATTCTTTTGTTGGTTTAGTGTTTTGTGTTGGAGAGCACAAGTCCATAGCAAATCCTTTTGATCCCTTCTAGAATGTCTTATGAATCCCTTTTCCTCTCTCTCAATTCATCTTTTTGCTTTTGAACCTCATTTGAATCCCTTGATCTAATTCATAAAGTCAATCAACCTTCCTTGTAAATCAATGCCCATCGATGCCGACCCTTGGCATTGGATTCCAAGACCCGTAGTAGACCCTAGTGGACCTCACCTGAGTGAACATGTGATAGGCGACACATGTATACCATCCTATAGCTCTCAGAAGTAAATATAATGGAGCAAGAAATAGAAAAGAAATTAGAAAAGGAAAGGAAAATAGGAAAGCCAAACCAGCCCAACTAGCTCAGCAGTTCGGCCTACTCGTGCCTGACCAGCCCAGCCCACCCCTGCCAGCCCACTCGCCCTTCCTCTCCCTTGCGGCCTGCCTCGCACACGCAGAGAGCCCAGCTGCTCGGCCCAGCAGTGCAGAGGCCCGCTCGCACACACCCGCCCAAGCAGCCCAGCAAGGTCGGCCCAGCTGCCTCCTTGCGGCCACCCCTTTCACTGAGCCCCCCCTCTCCTTGCCTAGCAGCCCAAGCCACCCCTTAGGAACCCTAGGCAAAGCACGCATGCGACCCAGCTCCCACACCGCCGCCGCTCGCCCGCTGCGAGCTTGTGTGCGCACAACACCAGCCCCGCGCCCCCTCACTCGATGCGCACCGCGTGGCCAGGCAGCGCAGACCCCAAGAATCACCACCGTCCATGACCCCTGGCTCCCCTAGCCATGAGCATAAATAGCCAAGCCACCACCGCTCCTCTTCTTCTTCCTCCAAGCCGCCGTCGTTCCTTTCTTCCTCCTCCACACTGGCCACCGCATCCATGCCGCCTCGCCATGGCGATGTCACCCACAGCCACGCCGAGCACCTTCACCACGCTGCTCTGAAGCACACCGAGCTGGGGCTGCTGCCGAAGCCGAGGCGCCGCCCACGACGCCGTACTCCCTGGCCGCCTGACGAGCTCCGTCCTAGACTTGAGGCTGAGCCTGAGGCACCGTCCTCACCACGACATGTTCGCAGGGACCACCGGTGGAGCCATGACCTTGTCAAGCTTCACCCAGTCCCCAAGCACCGCGTCCATGATGACCCACTAAGGCCACATCCATGCTTCGTCACCCTCTACGTGTCGCTCGCATCCTCGTCGAATGCTACGACCATGTTGCCGCGCACGCTTTCATCCACGACGCCCAGAACAGCAGAAGCCATCGCCCTTTCCGATCTTGCAGCGCATGCCTTCGTCCACGACGCCTAGAACTACAGAAGGTGTCGCCCTTTTCGATCCCACAGCACTCGCCAACTTTCGTCCATGATGCCCACGCATGCTGCATCGGCACCCTCTGCTTCTACCCGTACCATGAAATCAAGTCGAACCGCGATGTCGCCTTGTCTCGGTCACCTTCTGCTCCAAGCCTCCAAACAGCAGCAGCAGCCCTTCCTCACTATGCACCACCAACCACATCGCTAATGGACCGCGACATCTTCCTAGTGTCGACCGTCGTCATCTTCTGTGACCGGCCTACGAGCCGTGTAACTCTATGTGCAGGGAAGAAGCCAGCCCCTTGCGGCGTCTTTCACGAACCGTGGCCGAGCTCCGTCCAACGGCCACCACCTCTTCGGCAATCTATATCCTTCCCACTTTTGTGAAAGTGTGTCTATCCTTCATTCGCACATGACCATCATCTATGAATCATCTATCTATCCGTGATTAGTAAATGCCTATGCCGACCATCACCGCCGGTCTACTCCTTTGTTTCCACTTCCCTTCATGATGATTTATCTATTACGCATGTCTATCTCTTGTACCTCGAATTCTTTTCCCTAGTGCTTCGATTAGGTGCTACATCCTCGTCGCCCGATCACCCGAATGAGCCAAAGCCGTTGGATGACCATAGGTGCGACCAACTACAAGTTCTGCCAAGATCACAATACCGAGCAACGCAGGTCATGTCCTTCCACTTCAACAAACCTCGGTGAGCCACCACCGTGTCCCTCTTTCCAACCCCGACTTTGCTTACCGGCCATGGCGTTCCAACCATGGAACGCGTAGACTGAGGCCACCTCCGACCTTTTGACACACAAGCACACACACACATGACTAACCCAAGCCAAATCGAACCACCGGAGTTCCAAGAGCGCCGATGTGGTTGCCGACCACCATTGAAGCATTCTCTAAAGCCATGTCTCGTCCACCGTGAACCACGCCCGATTGAGTCAAGCCTTGATCACCATCTCTGATGTTACGATGGAGCTCTACCGCTCCTAGACACGCCCGCACTCACTAGCACGAGACCAGGCTTAACCAAATGGATCCACGGTGTAGGAGACACCGAAAAGGACTTATTGCCTGTAAAACTCGTCGTGGCCAAGCCATGCCGCGACGAAGAGTTACCATGACCTCATTGTGAGCCCCGAAGCCATAATTGGACCACATGGTATTGATCGTCACATGATGGACTGTAGGATTCCCTTTTTGGTTGCCTTGATGGCTCCGTGGAACCCTGTGCCTGTGTTTCACCACTATTCTGGCGACCTCAAGTCATGAGGACTTGCCGTCGAGATCTACCAGGACCCGCACTGCCTTTGAAGTAGACACATTGCACAACTCACGGACAAAGGCCTAGTATGCACCGCATGACCTAGCACCGTGTCATCATGGTATTGAGTCAGTTCCCGACATTCCGGCTGCCTAGTTAAGCGAGGGCAAGCCGTTGCGAAACCGTGTGATCCCTAGCATCGTACCGATGACAAGTGGAGTCTTTCCATCATCTCGGTCACCTTGCCTTGCAAGTACGTGCCATTGAGGAGATATCATGACCCCGTCTACTGTGAGCCATAACCTCTAGACCATGAACCCTAGTCGTATGTCTTGTCGAGACCATGGAGAGCCGCATCTCGCATCTTTCCATATATGCATATCTACCATGTTGGGCCCTATTCTTACAACCTATCTGTCCATGACTGTCCTACAGGAATTCATCTATCACCTAGCTATGGAATGTGCTACTCCACAGTCATGTCGAGTTGTTGCGTCCTTCGGTCATGTTTGGTTCTTATCGCTGATTGTTGGTGTTGTTGCCTGTGTGCTGAGCCTTCGAGCCAGCTGAGAGATCATACCACGTTTGGACGTTACGATCATGAGATCTGTCTCGCCATGATCGTGAAGCTGAGTGTAACTCGACCCCTCACTTTTTAGATGACTTCATAGTACCACAAGTGTTAGCTCCTATCTTTAGCCCTAGAACATGGTCGTGATGGATTCAATGTCGATACTAACATCGATGCGGTATCACCCGCACGCCTTGAGCCCACCAACGACCAAGTCCTGTGTGAGATGACCTAGGAGATAACAATCATTAAAGATGGATGCCAACAAGTGTTGATATAGCTTGTGGCTACGAGTCCGCGTCGCCATAACCATGGAGCTACGCCTCTCTTTCGCTTTTGGTTGCTTCTTCGTGCTCAAGCCCTTGTATGCTTGTACCCCATTTAACCATCACATTTCTCTAATTCTCATGGTGACAACCGCACCGCTTCAAATCCAAGAGATATCTCAGTGCCAGTACACCCAGGTCGGGTACCCTACGAGTGGCTTACACACTTGGTTGTTCTTGCTCTTATTGCCCCGATATCCCGCTCTATTCGATTCTATCTTGCCCGTGACGATTGGATCAAAGACCGGACTATTCCCTTTTGTTAGCGAAGCTATGGTCTATGTCATACCTTGGACCATGCGTGTTGACCCAATCGACCGACTAAAACCATCTTCCCCAAAGATGTGTCTGGGAACATAACATGGATGTGCCTAGCTAACCCTGCATCTTTAGCCGTGTTGAGCGACCCTCTTCTCGGCTCCCGACGTTATTGTGTCATGTGGATCGAGGGGAAACGTTGATGTCCAATCTCTTTGCGCTACCGCTTTCTACCATAGCGGGCGAGCGTTGGAGCCAAGTCACAATAGTGTTAATCGTACTTGTTTGCTATTCATGTCCAATTGTGACTTGCGGGATAAGGCTATAAGAGCTGAACCCCATCATTCTTCTTTCTTGGGGCCTGACTTCCATTCCCTGTCAATTCAATGACACCGGATCAAAAGATCGTGAGCCATGGTGTTTGCTCTGGATAAGCTCTGGCTTAAACCGTTTATTGTAAAGCCATACTGGCTTGGCCATGACTTAAGCTTGTGCTCAGCATACCACAACTCGTGTTTCTTTGGCCCAAGGGAATCGGACAACCACCAAGAGGGCCAAGCCATGTATCTTTTATTGTCTCATTGGTGTTATTGGATCTTCCTGTGCCTTGTCATCTTTTAGGGTGTCGAGTGTTCTCTTGCCTTGCGTGACGCTTAGCGGAGTAACTGGCGATCGGACCAAGAGAACATGGACGACGACAAGGACTACGGAATGGAGTCCACATAGGAGGAGGTGACCCTGCTAATGGGACACCAACAAATGGAGAATTGTACCACTACTACCTCTACATCGCAGGTGTCATGGCAGCACCCTCTTTTAGAGAATCCTATTAGACATTGCATAATATCTAGAACTGCTAGCGCTTTATAATTATTCCTTTGCTAGTACTTTGATGCATGCTACTACCAGAGCCATTATTACCCTGATGCAACCCACTCTACCACATCACCCTGCTTTGCGCATTCGCTCGCTTATGTATGCTTACTTGCCTCCTTGCTTGCATATTACACCACTATACTTATTGTTAACTCCACTTCGCATTATATTGGGGATGTGATGCTGGCGGTGAACCCCCTAGGAAGGGTTTGGCTATGGGTGCCAGACTTGGTGGTGTGTGAGCGTGCTGCGTGTGTCTTAGGTGTGTGGAGAGTGAGGGTTGTGTCGACCGAGCTAGAATAACGATGAGCCTGGGGCGAGTCTTGCCATGTGGTGCTACCTGGGCATAGGATATGGGATACCTATGGCGGGTAAATGGTAATTGGAGGTGGCCTTGGGTGTGAACCTTGGAGAGGTGGAGCCCAGGGTAGAGGTGCTGTGGTGGCATGTAAAATGGAAACCCTGATGAAGACATTCTAGCTTGGTCAATCCCTAAGGACTTACTAGTACTCAAAATCACCGAGAATCCTTTACATCCCACTCGCCCTATATGGTGCAGGATGGTCGGACTACTTGGTAGAACAATGCCACTACTGCTAGGTGAACATGTGCAAGGAGGTACGGGGCGCGCGGTTTCCCCCACACCCTTCTAAGACTTTAGGAGGCCTTGTGGACTTGGCTCTTGACATCCGAAGGGCCCCGGCTCTATCTACGACTCATAGTATCAGCCATCCTAGACTAGACTTGGGATGTTCCAGGGCTAAGAGGTAGGGTGGCATCGTTCTAGGCTAGCAAGTGGCTAGAATCTGCCTAGACGGGGCACCGTCGAGGATGGCTATCTTGTGGGTATGTAAAACCTCTGCAGAGTGTATGGTTGATCGATCGATACATATACCGACTTGTCAGATATGGCCCTTTCCTGGGTTTCGCTTAAACTAGATAGGAGATGAGTCCTTCTATCCTCCCTCTAGGGTTTGGGGTATTTTCCGGTCATGAGCCTAGGGGGCTATGGGCCGTTGAGACAAGGCCGGAGGGAGTTGGCCTGTCGACCTGAGTGTGTGAGATGAGATGTGGTGTGGTGGTGTGGAGATGGCTTGGGATGGATGGTTGGCAGATGGATATGGATGGTGTGGTGGTGAATGTGTTAAAAATTGGATATTATAATTATATTACTAATGTTATTTACTTCTCATGCGCTAAGGATGCAAACCACAGCCAAATATTAGGATTGCCAAATCCCTTGTTTATCTCTTCCACTAAAGCTCATCAGTGCTGACCATGGCCTGCACACATCTAGCGGTGTGCAGATTTCCTGTTTCTCGGAGATGCTGACTTTAGAAGGATTAGAAGGTCTCATGCCTATGCTCAAGTTTGGTTCAGAGATGGAATCTATGCTGCACTACGCCAACTCTGATGATGCCCGTGAAGGAGGAGCCTCCACTCAAAAGTCTTCCGCTAGATTAACTCTGTAATAGGTGTGTTCCCCAGTGATGTAACATCTTGTTTTCTTGAAATCTTATGATGTATGACTGTGACATCGACTAAAATATGATAATATGATGGAATCAGTTCTTGGTTATATCATATTAAAATTCATTCTATGGATTTTCCCTTCGAGGAAAATTGAGGATGTTTCAGTTAGTATTAGAGCCATACTTGACCTTAGGACAAGACTTTTAGTACCAAACACTAGTTAGAAGCCAAATATTCTATCAGTAGTGGAGTCATAGCTACTAACACTTGATTCCCCATATCTATCTTGAGTTCTACTATTAACTGACTATCCCTGATCTGAAAAGTTGACCACTAGGAAATGATTCCCTATGTCGCCCATGCAAGATCGATAGATGTGTGAGACTCAAAGGCTTAGGAGTCGCCTTAAGTCAACACTATGCATATTGGAGTTGTAATGCTGCTTGAGTGCTTGGATCTTTTTGCTTCTTATGCTTCTTGTGATTATATTGCTTGAGTGAAGAATATAAAAGCTATTTTATTTACATGTGACTCCAGGACCTTGGCTAACCTAGTAGGCTTTGAACCAAGACCGCCATATGACTAGACAAAACCTCTAGAGATCCTTGGACACCCCATACAAATTTGGATTGAGTTATCAAAGAAAACAAAAGGATGACAATTCCTTTTGCAAGGTTCTACGGAACAACTACCTTGATCAAGAAGCAACACGATAGGAGTTTGGACTTCGAAGGCAGCACCCCGCCTCATCACCGACCAAGCAACACCTTAATCTTGAGGATGAGATTCCTGTAAGGAGGGTGGACTATAACAAACCAGGTTTTTGGAGAAGCCAAAAATACAAACTTTTTAAAAATTTTCCTGCAATGTGTGAAGCATGTAGATGCTAGGTCAAACTAAGAACAATTTATAAATAAATTATTGCATGCATATAGAATTACTTGTAGGAGTTTGCTGGAATTCTTTTGTTGGTTTAGTGTTTTGTGTTGGAGAGCACAAGTCCATAGCAAATCCTTTTGATCCCTTCTAGAATGTCTTATGAATCCCTTTTCCTCTCTCTCAATTCATCTTTTTGCTTTTGAACCTCATTTGAATCCCTTGATCTAATTCATAAAGTCAATCGACCTTCCTTGTAAATCAATGCCCATCGATGCTGACCCTTGGCATTGGATTCCGAGACCCATAGTAGACCCTAGTGGACCTCACCTGAGTGAACATGTGATAGCCGACACATGTATACCAACCTAGAGCTCTCAAAAGTAAATATAATGGAGCAAGAAATAGAAAAGAAATTAGAAAAGGAAAGGAAAATAGGAAAGCCAAACCGGCCCAACTAGCTCAGCAGTTCGGCCTGCTCATGCCTGACCAGCCCAGCCCACCCCGCCAGCCCACTCGCCCTTCCTCTCCCTTGCGGCCTGTCTCGCACACGCAGAGAGCCCAGCTGCTCGGCCCAGCACTGCGGAGGCCCGCTCGCACGCACCCGGCCAAGCAGCCCAGCAAGGTCAGCCCAGCTACCTCCTTGTGGCCACCCCTTTCACCGAGGCCCCCCTCTCCTTGCCCAGCCGGCCCAAGCCGCCCCTCAGGAACCCTAGGCAAAGGACGCACACGACCCAGCTCCCACACCGCTGCCGCTCGCCCACTGCGAGCTTGCGTGCGCACAACACCAGCCCCGTGCCCCCTCACTCGATGCACACCGCGTGGCCAGGCAGCGCAGACCCCAAGAATCGCTGCCATCCATGACCCCTGGTTCCCCTAGCCGCGAGCATAAATAGCCGAGCCACCACCGCTCCTCTTCTTCTTCCTCTAAGCCGCCATCGTTCCTTTCTTCCTCCTCCACGCTGGCCACCGCATCCATGCCGCCTCGCCATGGCGACGTCACCCATAGCCACGCCGAGCACCTTCACCATGCTGCTCCGAAGCACACTGAGCCGAGGCCGCTGCCGAAGCCGAGGCGCCACCCGTGACGCCGTACTCCCCGGCCGCCCAACGAGCTCTGTCCCGGACTTGAGGCTGAGCCCGAGGCACCGTCCTCACCACGATGTGTTCGTAGGGACCACCGGTGGAGCTGCGACCACATCAAGCTTCACCCAGTCCCCAAGCACCGCATCCATGATGACCCACCAAGGCCGCGTCCATGCTTCGTCACCCTCTGTGCGTCGCCCGCATCCTCGCCGAACGCTACGACCATGTTGCCGCGCACGCTTTTGTCCACGATGCCCAGAACTGCAGAAGCCATCGCCCTTTCCGATCTCGCAGCGCACGCCTTCTTCCACGACACCCAGAACTACAGAAGATGTCACCCTTTTCGATCCCACAGCACTCACCAACTTTTGTCCATGATGCCCACGCATGCTGCATCGGCACCCTCTACTTCTGCCCGTACCATGAAATCGAGTCGAACCGCGACGTCGCCTTGTCTCGGTCACCTTCTGCTCCAAGCCTCCAAATAGCAGCAGCAGCCCTTCCTCACTATGCACCACCAACCACGTCGCTAATGGACCGTGACATCTTCCCGGCGTCGACCGTCGTCATCTTCTTTGACCGGCCTACGAGCCGTGTAACTCTATGTGCAGGGAAGAAGCCGGCCCCTTGCGGCGTCTTTCGCGAACCGTGGCCGAGCTCCGTCCAACGGCCACCACCTCTTTAGCAATCTATATCCTTCCCACTTTTGTGAAAGTGTGTCTATCCTTCATTCGCACATGACCATCATCTATGAATCATCTATCTATCCGTGATTAGTAAATGCCTATGCCGACCATCGCCGCCGGTCTACTCCTTTGTTTCAATTTCCCTTCATGACGATCTATCTATTACGCATGTCTATCTCTTGTACCTCGAATTCTTTTCCCTAGTGCTTCGATTAGGTGCTACATCCTCGTTGCCCGATCACCCAAATGAGCCAAAGCCGTTGGACGACCATAGGTGTGACCAACTACAAGCTCCGCCAAGATCACGATACCGAGCAACGCAGGTCATGTCCTTCCACTTTGACAAACCTCGGTGGGCCACCACCGTGTCCCTCTTTCCAACCCCGACTTTGCTTACCGGCCATGGCGTTCCAACCATGGAACGCGTAGACTGAGGCCACCTTCGGCCTTTTGACACACAAGCACACACACACATGACTAACCCAAGCCAAATCGAACCACCGGAGTTCCAAGAGCGCCGATGTGGTTGCCGACCACCATTGAAGCATTCTCTAAAGCCATGTCTCATCAACCGTGAACCACGCCTGATTGAGTCAAGCCTTGATCACCGTCTCTGATGTTACGATGGAGCTCTACCGCTCCTAGACACGCCCGCACTCACTAGCATGAGACTAGGCTTAACCAAACAGATCCATGGTGTAGGAGACGCCGGAAAGGACTTATCGCCTGTAAAACCCATCGTGGCCAAGCCATGCCACGACGAAGAGTTACCATGACCTCATTGTGAGCCCCAAAGCTGTAATTGGACCACATGGTATTGATCATCGCATCATGGACTGTAGGATTCCCTTTTTGGTTGCCCTAATGGCTCCATGGAACCCTGTGCCTATGTTTCACCACTATTCCGACTACCTCAAGTCATGAGGACATGCCGTCGAGATCTACCGGGACCCGCACTGCCTTTGAAGTAGACACATTGCACAACTCACGGACAAAGCCCTAGTATGCACCGCATGACCTAGCACCGTGCCGTCATGATATTGAGTTCAGTTCCCTGACATTCCAGCTGCCTAGTTAAGCGAGGGCAAGCCATTGCTGAAACCATGTGATCCCTAGCATCGTACTGATGACAAGTGGAGTCTTTCCAACATCCCGATCACCTTGCCTTGCAAGTACATGCCATTGAGGAGATATCATGACCCCGTCTACTACGAGCCATAACCTCTAGACCATGAACCCTAGTCGTATGTCTTGTCGAGACCATGGAGAGCCCCATCTCGCATCTTTCCATATACGCATATCTACCTTGTTGGGCCCTATTCTTACAACCTATCTGTCCATGACTATCCTACAGGAATTCATCTATCACCTAGCTATGGAATGTGCTACTCCGTAGTCATGTTGAGTTGTTGCGTCCTTCGGTCGTGTTTGGTTCTTATCGCTGATTGTTGGTGTTGTTGCATGTGTGCCGAGCCTTCGAGCCAGCTAAGAGATCATACCACATTTGGACGTTACGATCATGAGATCTATCTCACCATGATCGTGAAGCTGAGTGTAACTCGACCCCTCGCTTTTTAGATGACTTCATAGTACCACGAGTGTTAGCTCCTATCTTCGGCCCTAGAACATGGTCGTGATGGATTCAATGTCGATACTAACATCGATGCGGTATCACCCGCATGCCTTGAGCCCACCAACGACCAAGTCCTGTGTGAGATGACCTGGGAGATAACAATCGTGGAATGATGGATGCCAACAAGTGTTGATATAGCTTGTGGCTATGAGTCCGCCTCAGCCATAACCATGGAGCTACGCCTCTCTTTCGCTTTTGGTTGCTTCTTCGTGCTCAAGCCCTTGTATGCTTGTACCCCAGTTTGACCATCACATGTTCTCTGATTCTCATGGTGACAACCACACCGCTTCAAATCCGAGAGATATCTCAGTGCCAGTACACCTAGGTCGGGTACCCTACGAGTGGCTTACTGCACTTGGTTGTTCTTGCTCTTATTGCCCCGATATCCCAGCTCTGTTCGATTCTATCTTGCCCTGTGACTGATTGGATCAAAGACCTGGACTATTCCCTTTTGTTAGCGAAGCTATGGTCTATGTCATACCTTGGACCGTGCAGTGTTGACCCGATCGACTGACTAAAACCATCTTCCCCAAAGATGTGTCTAGGAACGTAACATGGACGTGCCTAGCTAACCCCTGCATCTTTAGCCATGTTGAGCAACCCTCTTCTCGGCTCCCGACATTATTGTGTCATGTGGATCAAGGGGAAACGTTGATGTCCAATCTCTTTATGCTACCGCTTTCTACCATAGCAGGCGAGCATTGGAGCCAAGTCACAATAGTGTTAATCGTACTTGTTTGCTATTCGTGTCCAATTGTGACTTGCGGGATAAGGCTATAAGAGCCGAACCCCGTCATTCTTCTTTCTTGGGGCCTGACTTCCATTCCCTATCAATTCAATGACACTAGATCGAAAGATCATGAGCCATGGTGTTTGCTCTGGATAAGCTCTAGCTTAAACCATTTATCGTAAAGCCATACTGGCTTGGCCATGACTTAAGCTTGTGCTCAGCATACCACAACTCGTGTTTCTTTGGCCCAAGGGAATCGGACAACCGCCAAGAGGGCCAAGCCGTGTATCTTTTATTATCTCATTGGTGTTATTGGATCTTCCTGTGCCTTCTCATCTTTTCGGGTGTCGAGTGTTCTCTTGCCTTGCGTGACGCTTAGCGGAGTAGCTGGCGATCAAACCAATAGAACATGGACGACGACAAGGACTGCGGAATGGAGTCCACATAGGAGGAGGTGACCCCGCTAATGGGACACCAACAAATGGAGAATTGTACCACTACTACCTCTACATCATAGGTGTCATGGCAGCACCCTCTTTTAGAGAATCCTATTAGACATTGCATAATATCTAGAACTGCTAGCGCTTTATAATTATTCCTATGCTAGTACTTTGATGCATGCTACTACCTGAGCCATTATTACCCTGATGCAACCCACTCTACCACATCACCCTGCCTTGCGCATTTGCTCGCTTATGTATGCTTACTTGCCTGCTTGCTTGCATATTACACCACTATACTTATTGTTAACTTCACTTCGCATTATATCGGGGATGTGATGCTGGCGGTGAACCCCCTAGGAAGGGTTTGGCTATGGGTGCCAGACTTGGTGGTGTGTGAGCGTGCTGCATGTGTCTTAGGTGTGTGGAGAGTGAGGGTTGTGTTGACCGAGCTAGAATAACGATGAGCCTAGGGCGAGTCTTGCCATGTGGTGCTACCTGGGCACAGGATATGGGATACCTATGGCGGGTAAATGGTAATTGGAGGTGGCCTTGGGTGTGAACCTTGGAGAGGTGGAGCCCAGGGTAGAGGTGCTGTGGTGGCATGTAAAATGGAAACCCTAATGAAGACATTCTGGCTTGGTCAATCCCTAAGGACTTACTAGTACTCAAAATCACCGAGAATCCTTTACATCCCACTCACCCTATATGGTGCGGGACGGTCAGACTACTTGGTAGAACAATGCCACTACTACTAGTCGAACGTGTGCAAGGAGGTATAGGGCGCGCGGTTTCCCCCACACCCTTCTGAGACTTTAGGAGGCCTTGTGGACCTGGCTCTTGACATCCGGAGGGCCCCGGCTCTATCTATGACTCATAGTATCAGCCATCCTAGACTAGACTTGGGATGTTCCAGGGCTAAGAGGTAGGGTGGCATCGTTCTAGGCTAGCAAGTGGCCAGAATCTGCCTAGACAAGGCACCATCGAGGATGGCTATCTTGTGGGTATGTAAAACCTCTGCAGAGTGTATGGTTGATCGATCGATACATATACCGACTTGTCGGCTATGGCCCTTTCCTGGGTTTCGCTTAAACTAGATAGGAGATGAGTCCTTCTATCCTCCCTCCAGGGTTTGGGGTATTTTCTGGTCGTGAGCCTAGGGGGCTACGGGCCGTTGAGACAAGGCCGAGAGGGAGTTGGCCTGTCGACCTAAGTGTGTGAGATGAGATGTGGTGTGGTGGTGAATGTGTTAAAAATTGGATATTATAATTATATTACTAATGTTATTTACTTCTCATGCGCTAAGGATGCAAACCACAGCCAAATATTAGGATCGCCAAATCCCTTGTTTATCTCTTCCACTAAAGCTCATCAGTGCTGACCATGGCCTACACACATCTGGCGGTGTGCAGATTTCCTATTTCTCAGAGATTTTGACTTTAGAAGGATTAGAAGGTCTCGTGTCTACGCTCAAGTTTGGTTCGGAGATGGAATCTATGCTGTAGTATGCCAACTCTGATGATGCCCGTGAAGGAGGAGCCTTCACTCGATAGTCTTCCGCTAGATTAACTCTGTAATAGGTGTGTTCCCCAGTGATGTAACATCTTGTATTCTTGAAATCTTACGATGTATGACTATGACATCGACTAAAATATGATAATATGATGGAATCAGTTCTTGGTTTTATCATATTAAAATTCATTCTTTGGATTTTCCCTTTGAGGAAAATTGAGGATGTTTCAAGCATGGAGATGAAGCGTTATTGTTTTGCATTTTTAAATTTGTTCAATTTTTAATTTTCAAAATTCAGGAGAGCTGACAGGTATTGTTGCACAAACCATCATTGTAGAGGAATGAGTTAAAGGATTCGGATGTGGTTTGGCTAAACCAGAGGTTCAACCAATCCTCTCTGAAGTTTTCTGTCCTGTCCTTCTACATGCTTAATCGTTGATGTTGTGCAACATGTTGGGGGGAGATCTTGAGTATGTGGTTGTTATGCTTGAGAGATCTCTCCCACACTTATTCTTGTACCTACTTTTATTCAACAAGAAAACAAAAGTGGAACAACAAGGGCTCTACTGGTTTGAACACCAGGGAGCCTAAATCTTATTATTATTATTATATTATTTTTTTATTTGTTTGTTCACCTAGAATTTTGTACTCATGCAAGGCTAAGGTAAAGATGTAGTGTATTTCTAGCCTTGACTTATCTCCATAATTAGATTACTTCCCTTGTGTATGAAAATAAATACTCAAAGTTCATTAATCAAATTTCAACACCATGTCAAATTTTGATTAAAGAAGGTCTTTTTAACCTAAGCACCATTCTTAATTTTAAAAACCTATGGATGTACCAGCTGGATGCATCCAAACTAGAACATATGACATAAACAAGAGAGGCATGCATTTGTATGATCTCATGGATACAAGTATGAGTAAAAGAGTTTGGTGAATTTTTATTTACCTTTACATACTTGAGTGTATTTTCTGGCAGCATACATGGATGAATCTTTTGGGCCTGCTATAGTGGTGGCATGGTCACATATGGTCCAACTCAGGTGAGCAGCAAGGTTAAGCCACATACACAATTAGTGTGTATAGGCCATAGGCCTTGGTGGTCGCAACAAAGGTCTAGAGGAGGAGCACCCATCTTGTGGCTCCTTCCCCCTTTTTTCTTCTCTCCTTTTTTATATCTTTTCTCTCTTTTCTTTTTCATATATTTTCTCTCTTCTCTTTTTTTCATCATCATTTTTTATAATGATTATTTTATATATATATAGCAAGGTAGAGCTATCATCATATTTTTCTTTTTAACCCAGGATGGCCTTTGGTGTGGATGGAACTTTGTAGTGAGATTTTCACCACCCTCCCCCACACTTGGACTTTTGTGTAAAAGTGAAGTGTGCAATGTTGGGGTCTCCCTTTGAGTGTGTCCCACCACCAAAGAACATCGACATGTATGGTTGATATGGCTCCAATGTTCTTTAGCATCATATGAACCATGTTCTTCTTAGTCTCAACCTGAAAGGGTTAGCAACCAAGAATACCCTGAAGGTGCATACTAACTTGACAATATGTTCTTGCTTTTATTAAAAAGGAAAGTTTTTTATGATAATCATTATTATTAATTCAATTTTTTTGGGGTATCTCCCAGCAGTGTTTAATTTATGGTCTTCAGCTTGACCATAGGAACTTTATCTTATAGCTATCAATGGTGGTATAGTTCCCTAGCTTCACCACCAAGCATTGTGTTGACACAAAAATGTGGTGATGCGATCAACACACAATAAGCTAGAAAATCTGAGTGGAACGAGACCAGAGATCTGCTTGGCTTCAACACAGAACCAATCGATTATGAAAACCCAATGACGTGCTAGTCAATTTGACCTACAATTGACAAGGAGAGAAAATCTTATTAGTAATTTAAAGTAGAACATGTCAGGTTTTGCACCAAATAGTTCCAAATGTACGCTAGGTAGCTGATTCAATGAGGCTATCGACTAAATAGTCGATATCCGGCGCATCCATAAGAAGCGATATAAGAAAGCATCATTGGCTAAATGGAACATGATCGATATAAAATGTCGAGCCGATAAGTTTGATGAAAAGAGTATAACATGCGAACAAATCGACTGTTTAATATAAATGAATCTACAAACAGTTTGAATCTAATCTATTATCATCAACAGTGAGGTTCGATTAGATCGATGCAGCTATGATAATGATAATAAACTAAAGCCAAAGAATCTATAAAACCATCTATATGTTGACAGATTCATGAAAATATGCTATATACGTGAGAGTATAGGCAAATCGGCTAAAATAGCTGATGCAGTCATAGCAAACAAACAGAGTACATATCTTGATCATGAACAAGACCACTAATCGATAATTTATAATCTAAAGTCTTACTAGTGAGGTTTGACCAGATCGATGCAGGTATGGTAGTGTCATTAGATTAGATCTCATTAACTTGTGAGTTTATTCAAGATTGAAACATGTCTTTGGATACATACTATTTTGACTAGAATAGAGATAAAACAGCCGATTTAGCCGAATTAAGCTGTCAATTCTAAGATTTGAGGCACGAACAAATCAAAAGATGACCAATTCAGATGATATGATGCCGGTCTATCTCTATCTCAATGGGGTGATTTTGTTATAATTAATAAAACATTAATTATAGCAAGATCGATAACTGGTGAATCTACCAAAAACAGTAAGGAAAATCTTACTAATTTTAGCAGACTCGATAATCGGTGATATTGTATTAAACAACAAGTTATTTAACTACAAGATCGATAATTTTGATCTATATTATGATTCATAAGAGATCAATCAGCTGATGCAACCTTACAAACTACAATACACATCGATAACTAATTTATATTATGGCTCATAAAAGATCAATCAGCTGATGCAGCTTTACAAGCACAATACAAGTCGTGATGGTACTCACAAGCAAGCTAGAGGTCGATCAGTCGATGCAGCCCTGTTTGTTGAAGAACTCAGTCGAGATCTATAGTACTCCTACTCTTAATGCGATGGCGAAAGCTAGAAAGATTGTATTGATTGAATGTTCGTGTAATTTTACAATAACCAGGGTCTAATATTTATACCTAGAACCTAAACATGAATTCTACTCAAATACAACTCATTACAATTTTTGGAATAAAAGAAAACTTCCTGAACTTAATAATAACTTGGACCCCAATTTTCCTTATTGGTAGAGTTCCGACACATCTCCCTAGCGCCACTCAAGTATAGCTCATTGACGCCATCTACTAACGTCATCCATAAAATAGCCGATTCTGACATTACATCTAAATCAACTGATATCTATTCTCTTCCAATCGATTCCTTGATGACACAATCTTGGAAGCTTCGAGTTCCCACGTTCTTCTTCCCAAATTTTGGTGTAAACACATACCCCTAATTTTGGGATAAAATGATTTTATTCCAAAATTCATATTCATCTGTTCCCCAGTGTTGCAACCACTCATTCCAAAATAAATGCATGGCTCTTGACTTCTCGGGTCAAATTCTATATAATACCCCAACAGTATCATTTCTAATTCGCTTGGCCTGCTTACTTTCCCCTTCTTTCTCGAACAAACTTCAACAGCCAAAGCCACCACTACCAAAGCCTTAACCCTAACAAATCCTCTGCTCTACCAAGCTACCATTCAAGTAACTTTCCTTAGATTCAAATCCATTTTAGCTACAATGGCAACCAATGATCATGTTCCCAAGGTATGCCTTCAAACTTCTACCTTTCAAGTGTTAGCTGCTACTCTGTATTTTCCTTTTTTCTTAAATTCATCCGAATTGGTTTCTAGGAAATGAGGAATGAAATTCTGATTCCATCAGCTATTGTTCATAATGCCTATTATCTTAGGACCCATGGGTGACCCTAATCCATCTAATTTCATTAATCAAGAAACCAACCGAATCCCCTTCAAACAATCTGTAGTAGATTTGTCTTCTTGGAACACCAAAACTCCCTTTAGAAACTAGCCCAAAATGCCTAAGGGATGAAGGGATTGGTTCCGTAGGGTATCAGAGAAAAAGGCTGGAGGTTGGGAAATTTATGACTTGAATCAATGCCTGATACTCTCACTGTCTGGAATGGAGAGGAATGACTCACTTCTGTTTTCTACATCTTACTTTTGGTCCAACACTTTGAAAGTTTTTATTTTTAGTCATGGTCCAATGACCATTACTTTGGGTGATATTTACATGTTGACCGCCCTTAGAATAACCGGATCAATGCAACCCTATGATTTCTTAATTGCTATGTCCAAGAAAATAGCCAAAATACCAGACTGCATAGGATGGGCAAGCTATATTCAGAACCACATTGGAGATGGATCGATTGTGGATGAAAGCGAGCATGTAGCTTTTATGAACATGTGGCTAGAAAAATTCATCTTCTATGGGTCATTTTACTAGACCAATCTTATAATCCTAAATACATGGCAGAACATCTAGCAGCTAGTAATGAGATCCCCTTAGAAAATATCTACTGGGGTCTGCTTATCACCTAATGCACCAAGTGTCTGTTCAATTACTAAAAGATGAACCATGCATACCATCAGTGGCCCTTGGTGGTTAATACAATTGTGGCTGAATCTGTACATGCATAAATTTGTAAGACCCAATCTCAGGAATCTGAGCTTCCCTTCTTCCAACTTTGCTAAGATTATAAAGGAAAAGAAGAAAGAACTCGATAGTTTATGAATTATGGTGAAGCTACATCAGCCATAACAATTGTTGTTGATATAGGCCACCTTTTCAAGAAATTTTTTAGAGAGTTTGATGCAAACATCTTGACTTGGCTGTCTTATGATGAGGATGAAGACAATGAACCAGTTCTGCAAGTCAAATTTTAGTTTGAAATAGGTTGCTCAAATGAAACAGCTGCTACAATCTTTAGTTGTATTATCAAACCTTGTGTACTGCCAGCTGAATTTCACCATGGCCGTGCCAAAATGGCTACTAGTTCTTTTCTCCTAGATAACCTTCCAACTTATAAATTCTATAATCCTTCTTTTGTGGCCCATCAATTTGGCCTTGGTCAACTACCTCCTCGGCTATTCTTTAGGAACACTCTAAAGCTAAGAGAAGGTATTAGTGAGATGATGGAAGCTTCTAGAATTTTTCAACTAGGATCAAATCTTCCTTCTCTTTGCCTACATGAATGGATAAGAGCTATCTTCTCCTCAAATTTGTTTGATTCCTGGTGGCAAGAATGGCACTCTCACCTCTTCTATAGTCCAACTCATCCCAACTGTTTAGCCCTGGATGAAGAATTTGCTTCTAATAGTGAGGTAATTTACTACTTTTTCTTTTAGAAGGATTATCTAACAAGTTCTCCCATAAATTCATCTAACAAATTCTTTTGTAGGATACCAAACTTGATCCACCAAGCGTGGACAGGAAAGGGCATCCCATAGAATATTATCCACCATGTCTAGCCTCAAGAATGGGATCAACTGCACCCACTCTAAAAAGGTTAATGAAAACCCTAGCTGCCCCAACAATACTCACATATCAGTCTTCAAAACACAAGGCAACCCAAGGTGTAACTCAAAAAACCACCACTGGGAAGAGACTTCGCAGAACAAAATCATGAATTGCTCAGGTAACTTAACTTATCTTCCCTCTTAAGATAATATCCAACTTCTAATTCAATCCCTTTCTTGTAGTCATCGACTATTGCATCTCAATCTGCCCTAGGTGCCGAATTGTTATCCTAGGCATCTGAATCGGTGTCTACCAACCTCTCATCAGCTAATCCTCCTAAGGAGCTGATTACAACTGAAATAACCAATGCTTCTGATAGACCCAAAATAGCAGAAGATAAGAACCTCTCTACATCACCTCCTAATGCTACCAAGGTATCTCCTCAACCCTTTTAATCTTATGTAATCCTCACTCTTCTCTGATCATTCTCCTTTATCAGACACCACCTAAGAAAACATCTGCACAAGAGCAAAGGTCTAACATCCCAATAGTTGAACATGATCCTATTGATGCTGATACCCAAACTGTTGATCCTCCAACACAATAAATAGTCGATGGTAAGAAATTCATATGCTCATTCCTATCCTTCTATAACAAATATAAATCGAAAACTTCTTGATGCCTGCAGACACTAGGATCAAATGTCCAGAGCTGATTCAACCAAATGTTGAAAAAGATGTTGGCACATCATCGACTATTCCTTCCCCTCAGCCAGAGCTTCTTCTAGAAAAGGTGTTGTGTCCTCCTCACCATTCATCTCATTATCAACTTATTTGCCATTTCTAATAAGATTCCTTTTGTTCACATGTAGGCACTTAATTCTCTAGCTCTGAGCTACTCCTTCAACTTTGAAGAATACATAGACAAAAGTGAGATTAGCTCATCAGCCATTTCTTCCTAAGAGGCTTTATAAGATGAGACCAAAAATCAACTAAAAGATATGCTGCCAATGCTTGAGGGAAATATAGCCGATTTGGTATAGGATGTAGACCCAATAAGAAGAATCTGCTTGGCCATCAAGGATAATTTGACCCCAAATCTTGCTAAAGCCTTGATACTTATATCCAATATCGAAAACCAAGCTCCCAAGGTGAAAAAGGCTTAAAGAAATCTGATCGACCAGTGAAGCTTTGATGGCCAAAAATAATTCTAATAAACAGGAAGCCAAAGAATTAGCACAACTAATCCACAATATGAAGAACTCTTCTTTCAAAATTAAACCAGAACTAAATCAGATAAGAGTTAGGCATGTTGAGCTTGAAAAAGTACTAGAAAGTGTGAAAGCCACCATCGAACATCATGAGTCCAACTTGATTCAGATCCCCAAAGCTATCAAACAGAAGAAGGAATGAAATGCTGACCCAGGTCAAAGAAGGCAAAGCTATTCATAGCAATCTTGAGAGCATTCCTGGATCAGCCGAAGAAGATAAACAACAAATTGCAGAAGTTGATGCTATTTGGCTGAAAGCACTATGAGCAATTCATGATGCTCTGAACTTGTAATTTACATTCCAATACCTATAGCACATAAACCTGATGATCACTATACTTTTTGGTTCGGCTAGAAGAGCCGATTTGAATTAGCCAATTTTCGATTTCTGACTTCACTCTGACTTAAATGAATCTAAAACTAGCTTTTATCACAAAACCCTTTGAATCCCTTCTCAGTTATCAACATTGCGTTCCCCTCGGTATTAGTGAAGCGGTGCTTCCCCTTCCATTAATTGAGGTTACTTTCACACAGTCCTAAGATATCTACTGTCTTGCCTTCATGGCTATAAATACCAGCCAAGGGCTTTGGCCTCAAGCACATCTACATTTGCAACTGCTCTCATTCTCTTGCATCCTTCCATCTTCACAAACCTTGTAGCAATTTTCTCTTCTCCTCCCAAGATCTAATAGCACTCATGGTAGGCGAGGACAACTATGGTAAGCAGTGTGGTAGAAAATCTCCTAGAGGAGGAGAAGTCGATGAGCCAGCGACTCCGCCTGCATGAGGTAGGACCAAACGACTCCTGCTCCTATCAATAGATTACATTTTGACATGTTTGTAGGTTTGTCTTGAACAACAGGCTTCCTTCTCCTCCTAGGGCTAGCAAGCCCATAAATGCAGAGTCTGCTGCTGCCCCCATGCTGAACTTGTCATCGTACTCCTCTAACTCCTACACTGGTGATGATGCTCAGCGCTTCCTCCAAGAATGGAGGATGGCCAAGGACTATTACTTCGAGGCAACTTGGGAGAATGTTCAGCTTGAGATCCACCTTGAGGCCACTCAAGGTGCCCTCCTCACCACCGAGGAAGAAACCAACACCGCTCAGGTGCGGTTGGCTGAGTCTAATGCCACTGGTGGTGGGTAAGATGGATCCCAAGAAAACCTCTATTCTTTTTATTCTCTACCTTTGTCTTGATAGTTTCTTTGTTTCTGTGATAGCAGTGTAGTTGGAGAACCTCCAACTGGCGGTGAACGTGGCTATGGCGGCCATCAATGCTCGTGGCCCCTTACTCAGCAACCGCCTGCACAATGTCCCAGCACGTGCCTAGGAGATCGCCCTCCATGGCGTCCAACACAAAGCAGCAGTAGCCCTGGCCACGGCTGCAAGTCTAGATCGGGCATGAGCTCTGCATAATGGAGGCAGGCTTACCGATGGCCTAATGACCCCGACATACATGAGGACTTGATTGAGGACTTTGATGATGCAGCTACGGCCATCATGGACATTACATCTGCCCAGGATGTAATCAATAAAGTTTTTGATTCATTTGTACTTGGAACAAACTATCAATGAATAAAATTTCTACGTCTCTTTATGAATACATTTATGAATCTGCTGAGATAAAAATCTGATTGTTTTTGTGTGTGTTTTTGCTCTATAGGCGATACATATCATATTGGCTTTTCCCCTGAGGGCTAATTTTTGAACTAAAAGCAAAACCCTCCTGGTACCGGCTATTAGAGCCGACGACTAAACAAATTAGCTATCAAGTATTAATCCAAACGCTAGGATAATACTTCTTTAGGAATTTTCCATTGATTGGTCTATCAAATTCCTCTTCCCCTTCTAGCACTTCCAAAATATAAGCATTACTAGGCGCACAACGCTTAATCTGATAAGGACCTTCCCAATTAGGCGACCATTTACCAAACCTATTGTCTTTAGACCTAATCAGCAATCTTACTTTCTGAACTAACTCTCATTCGCAAAACTATCACACCCCAGTGTTAAGCTTTGCATTTGGTACTTGCATTTCATGAGCACAAGCATCATCCAAGCATTCATGAACATGAGCATATGAAATTTTATCTCATTCTTATACCTTATCACATGAAATGTTGATTTTATATATATGCTTATGATTGCAATCATGTATGATGAATGTATGATACACCTTAGACACATCTAGAATGATAATTGGAACAATGTTTATATTCATGACTTAAGCCAATTTTGCTTCTAAGTGTTGGTTTACTTTGAAATGCCATTTCATGATGCTAGTTTGCCTAAAGTTGAACAATAGCTTAGAGTCGTTGCATGGCTATGTGACCTAAATAAAAGTTGTAGTTCACATCATGGGTAACAAACTTTATTTAAGGGTCATGAGCTAATTCAGTGTCTAACATGGTCAAATAGAACTCACAAATATCAACAAAATGTTGTTTTCAAAACTTGAAATTTTTCTAAGCTGTTTTCAGTTTCAAAGAACCTCACTTTGGAGCCTTGTAGTTTGAAAACCATTGGGAATTAGGCCAAACTCCTTTAAGCATTTTTTGTAGTACTCACATAGCTCAACAATTTCTATTAACAAAGTTTTTGCTAAATCACCACGGATTAGGAGATTTAGGAGCTCAAAGTAGCATTGTTAGACGGACTGAATCGACCGGCGTTGTGGCTGGCCAGCCATAGGCCGTGGACTGATGCATGGCATGCACATGCCAGGGCTAGGGCCACATTGCGGTCGAGCACGTGCTCAAGAGTACGCCGCATGTCCCTACCCTCACTCACTCTAGCTCTGTCTCACTCGATCTCACGCCCTTAGCAGCAAAGCCGAGCATTGCCATCGCCATTGCCAAGCTCTGCCACGCTCGCACACCAACCACACCGCACCACCATCCAATCCATCTCACTCATAGCTCCGCCATCATCTCCTCTACCTCCCTGAGCCACCATTACCACTGTTAGAGCCCAGGTAATGCGACATTTTACATCACCATTGCCTGCCATGGTCATACAGCGTTGCTGAGCTCCAAGCTCAGTTGTGGCAAGCCCTATCCACCGCTCCTCCAATCTCTCTCTCTCTTGATTCATCTTCGTCATAGGTCCTAGAAGCTATAGTCATAGCTTGTTGAGCCACTACCGCGTCGCCGGTGCCAGAACACGAGCTGCACCGCCGTGAGCCGACAGCGTCGCTACCATGCACGTCACCATGGTTGTGCCTGTCCGGATTGCTGTTCTCTCTCGTAGTTAGGGTATTAGGGTTTAGCCTTAAGACGATGATGCTCACAGGGAATATGGATGCATGCTTGTGACACCTTTCCCACCAAAACATCACTATGCCATCATCGTGCTCACGCCGCCATGCCTGCCATGCACGTGGCCAAGCTTCACCACCACTTAACCATCGCCATAACCTAACCCTAGAGCTTCGCTAGGACCTACCGATGTTGTAGCCACGCTCACCTAAACATGCTATCGCTGGAGACGATGAGTCCGCCACCGCATGCCACCATCGAGCCACCATGCTTGCTGGCGAGGTCACTCTGGTGATCGTCCAAGCAAACCGAGGGTACCTATAGGTGCAGAATAGTATGGGAAACACGTTGGTGCCGACCTCGTCACCGGTGACCTTGCCAGTCTACGAGCTTTTCACCGGTCAAGCTAGGTGCTCTGCTCTGTCTCTCTATCGCGTGGGGCCAAGTCATCAGTCGTAGCGGGGTGATATAGCGGGTGCACCTAGCTATAGCGGTCGATTTAAAATTTGATTTTCTTTATTAATTTTTTCACAAATTTAGTTATAAACTCGAAAAATTCATATCTAGAGCTAGGAGTATCCAAATGTGGTGAACCAAATTTTTTTAAATTCATCATGAAGTGTACTATTTGATAAAAATATGAAATCTACTATTTAGGGTGTTTTTCTAAGAGAATTAAATTGAGCAAGATAAGTGCTTTTTAAATAGTTTCTAGCTTGAAAATTGCATAATTTGAGCTAGGGAGCTGATAAAATTGTGATTCTAATTTTGCTAGTCTTGTATTGACATGACCTAGCTAGGAAAAGTATTAAACCTATAGTAAGCATATTTGAAATATGGTCTTCCTATTTAATCTTAATTAATTGCTAGTTTCTAGTGAAAATAAATGGGGTAAAAATACATAACATATGATCATGCAAATTTTTACACAGTATTCTCATGCTAGGAGAAAAGTGAGAAAAATAAAAAATCTACTACTTGACACTTTTCACTATGCTAAACTATTTTCGCTAAAATAAGCATATGTAAATTGCCATTTTTGTAGAGATGGCTATACTTATCCAAATCATATGAAATTTTTACAGTAGACTATTAGGGTCATATGTAGGCTACTATAATTATCTCAGAATTTATTGAGCAATCAAAATATTTACATTTAAATCACCTTATTATATAAGGAAATTAATAAATGAATATAATAAATTAGTTGGGCTTAACCATGATGTTTTCTATGGTGTGTGTGATGCATATAATCTATTGATACTGTTAGCAAGGCTTAGAAGTATTTGTTTATAGGCAACTAGTTAATTATTACTTTATAGTTCAACTAGATAACTACATGTGTAGTTTTTGTTGTGGTGATGATTCCATGACGATAATGATCCTTTCTGTAAAACTTATTAATAACAAAGTTGTAGATAACTTAATTATCTACCTTGTGTTAATTTTTTATAGTTATAGTCCTTATGGTTTAAGAATTATAGATGTTAGAAGTCTACTGCCAGAAATGCTTGCTCTCTAGGCAGATCTAAAAGATTGAATTTTTTTGACTTAGATAACCACTGAATCACATTAAGATGATTAAAATAAAGTTGTAGACAATTTCATAAGATTTCCATAAAGGCTACAACCATATTATTTTGGTGTATATAACTCTAGTTATGATCAAAACAAATGGCTATTGTCTTGTAGTCTAGAAAACTTGCTTGGATGAGAATTTGTTTAGTTACTAGAGAAGAGATATACACCTACTCAGTAAAATATGATGTAACTTGTTATCACCTTAATACAATGCTGTTGAAAACACCTATGAGAATGCATTTTGTCATACCCCACCATATCATACATGTCGTTATATATGCATCCACGATATCTTATTCCATGATCATGCATATATGATCATCCAAGGGGATAACTCGTTTGGACATCAACTGAAGAAGAAGAGAAGGAACAACAAAGACACCTCAGCCCATATCTCCAGAAGGAAAGGAGCAAACTCTTGAGGACCTCCCTGAGTGCCTAGATCATAGGCCAACCTCTTTCCTCAAAGGCAAGCATCGGAGCATTCTAAGTCTCCCATGCTTTACAAAATATCACTTGAGTCCTTTATGTTTGATGCATTAGGTTATAAGAGTTGATTGGAAACCCTTGATGCATAGAACTACCTTGTCTAGATATATATACCTTTGACCCTATGTAGGTCCAAGATCAAATATATGTTTAGCCATGCTTAGACTGGTAGAAGTCGGGTGATTTCCTATCACCTATGATATATAGGTGGATACCGAAGCATGGTTGGCTATATTTGCTAATGTGGAAAAGAACCATGGGGTAATGTAAATGGAGGCTAGCTAGGAGTCTATGTGTAGGTTGACTCATGTTATTCCATCTAGTGTCGGTTAAGGACCATACCGTTGTTGGCACTTCGGACAAGATCGAACGCATGCCTCTCACTTAGTTGGCTGGATAACTCGTTCCAACCATGAAGCCGAGTAGCTCAACTCTGGTCGGGCCCCATTCTATAAAAGTGTGCACTCTAGATGGTAGTGAGGATGTGTGGGGAGCCAAACATGAGCCTAAGGGCAGGTCAGGCCTGAATGTCCTGGCAGCTAGTTGTCCCTGATTGTGTGGCGCTGATTGAACCCATGAAATGTGGACCTGAGTTGTACCAAAGGAGACCTAAGACTACCTTGGCATAGGTATATCTGGGTTTGTGTTAGGAATAAATTCCCAACTGGTTGAATTCGATTCGAATCGCCATCTCTCCCGGACAGTGAGAAACTTGGCTAGCTCCAACATCGTAGTAATTGTATTATGGAATGATGGTTATGATGAACATGGAATTATTATACCAGCATAGGTTAGTTGCTAATTTAGAGATGAATATCTATAATTAGCTTGATGACCGAATTATAAAATGTATAGCTAAATTAGTGGCTTTTTATGCAAAATGTTGTTAAGCTAGCTACAGTTATAAAGCCTTGCATAATCCTTGGAGTCACATTATTTTTGGTTTATGATGGGTAAGTCTAGCTGAGTACCTTCTCATACTTAGGGTTTTATTCCCATTGTTGTAGATGGTACAGTTTATCATGGCTATTGCGAGAACTGCTTCTGTCCCACCATGGATGAGGAGTAAGCCCTGGGTAGGCATCTCTTATTAATCCCTCTCTTATGCTTTTGTGGAAGTGTGATCGTGAGGTGGCACTATATTTAAACAATGTTGTAGATGTTGGTTTCAAACTTTTAATTTGCTTCCACTACTATCTTACCTAAACGTGGTTTGTAATAACTTTAATTCGTACTCTGATGGATGAACTATATTTGTGAACTTTATGTAATGTGTGACATGTATGTTGAGTCATGTACGATCTTGGTTGTACGTTGGTTGAATCGAGACCCTTCACGGTACTCAATGGATTACTGGGTTTATATGGGCTCAAGTATGACAGTGCGACTACTTGCGGGCTGCCATTGTACTTGTACTCTTATAAATTGGTCGGTTCTACTATAGCTGGCATCAGAGTAAGATTCAACATTAATTGCCACATGTGTATTTAAAATAATGGTTTTTATTTTCCAAAACCAATTTTTAGCAACTTATAGCTATATGTATAGGTGTTTAAAACCTGGAGTTTGAATCTAAAGTGTGCCAGTGATCACTTTCCTTTATGCCCAGTTAAGGACTTCTGGTGGCTAATTAAGTACTAACTTGGGGTTTTTTTCAATTTCATCGTCCATACGGCATGCTATTGTATGGATGCCAATCGCTTGAGTGGTAATGCATGAATCAAATGCCTCTATGCCCAAGGTAAGATGCCACTCATCATCACAGTGGCATGACCACAAGATGTGAGCGTGCGGTCTAATGGGGAGAGTTAGCTTTGATACTAAAGTATATATATGTCTCATATATATACGGGGGTATTTAATTGTGGGTTAGTTTTGATACGACTATATATGCATATTTATATGTATATATGGGACGTATTTACTTTTGGGTAGCTTAGATATGAAAGTATATATATAGGTATATATATGGAAGTATTTAACTTACAACCTAGAGCCTACATTTTTATTTCTGCATATATATACTTGTGGGTTGGGCTGAAATTAAATTCTTGTGTACGTACACTAAGAGTGAAACACGTAGCCCGATGAGCTACGTTATATATGAGAGAATGCATGTATGCCACCGTGTATGTCATTAGAAGTTTAATTTTCCTAAGTTTGTCAGGACATACGACACGTACATGCATCATGATCAATCATTCATTACACACTTGCATTCTTCCTCCCCTTATAAGTTTCTTATTCAGTTAAGTAACACTTTTCTATTATACCGTTGTTCTCACGAGAGGTACACCATTTTTGGTTGGTACAGATGACAGCACCAGCAGGGACCGAGACTTTCCTAGAAATGTTTGGTACCCCTGCCCTACTTTGGAGGGTCCTGCATTATGCGGGGTATACCAAACCGCCCCTCTATTTCTAGAATGAGGTATACCTAGAAGGATAGCCATGGTATGAGGTGCAGCTAACCATACATGCTCGTACCCAAGCACCCATATGGTAGGAGTGGAAGGCAGATTCCAAAGGGAGAACTCCATGGGAAGCTATCCAAGTAGTTGCTTTTTAGGTGCCGAGCCAGTTATGTCAGCAACATAGGGATGATGCTATCTCCAACCTCGATAGCGAGCACGTTGAAGAGTAGAGCAGTCTAGTGACTAGTTCAATGCGCTAGATATATCCCTACTATCTTTGGAGTGGACTTGTAGTTTGAAATTCTAGTTTTGTTTTACTGGTGAAAAATGACATGAATGTTAACTCGTTATGAGTGCGATAAGTGATCAAATTAGTGATGTTATGTTGCAAGAATGGATGATTATGCCTCTATTTTTATTGTATGAATCTAAGATTCTCTCCTAGTAATTTTAGTTTGGCATAATTACATAATTCATCTACAATCTCTTGACATCATCCAATAATCACTTATTGTTGTAGTTTTGTAGATGACTCACACTCGCGCTGGAGCAAGCACCAGCCAAGGTGGCAATGATGGTGACTTACCACCACCGTTGTCACCTGTCTATGAATGAATTCTTTGCATAGTTCTTAGGAAATTAGAGAGCAATGGAGAATACACTATGCCTCATTACACAGAACACTGCTCATGCTCACCAGCAACATCAAGGGCTAGAACCAAATCAGTATAGTTCATTCAAGGACTTCTAGGACATCAAGCCTCCTATCTTCAAAGAGGCCGAAGAACCGCTCTAGGTGGATGAGTGGCTTAACACGATAGAGTAGAAGTTCTATCTATTGAGGGTTACTGAGCATCAAAAGCCAATATGTGTCCCATCAACTACAGGGACTAGGTAGGGATATGGTGGACTTGTTTCATTTCTTCTCTACCTGCAAACGCACAGGTCACATGGGATCAGTTCAAGCTAGCCTTTAGGGTACTTCACATTGCCCTAGGGCTGATGCGCATGAAAGCTGTCGAGTCCATGAGACTCACCCAAGGGACCAAGACCCTTATTGAGTGCTTGCATGCCTTCAACAATCTATCTAAATATGCTCTAGAGTTTGTCAACATAGAGGAAAAGAAGATAGAGAGCTTCAAGAGAGACCTTGGCACCAAACTAATGAAGACCATGGCCAACTCAAGGTGTGCCACTTATAATGACTTTGTCAGCGATGCCTTCACCTAGGAGAATAAGAACAACTTGTACATAGTAGCAAAGGGCCACAAGAGAGCAGCTAAGGTAGGCGCCTCAGGATCATCTCAGTCTAGAGCTCCAATGGTAGCTAGGCCACAATTTCCTCCATCGGTGCCTAAGTATAGGCCTCCTCAGCCTAAAGCTCAGGCTACTCGCCCCCATAAGACATTTCACAGAGCATTCACCATTGCCATACTTAAGGGCAATGCAGGCTAGGGAAGCTCAGTAGGACCAAGGAATAACTAGCCATGCTTCAACTATAATCAGTTGGGTCATTAGGCCAAGGAGTGCCCCCATCCCAATAAGAATGTTAATCAAAACCAAGGTAATCAGAAATAGGTCAATCCTAAGGCATGTCCTGGATACATGCACTACATCATGGTGGAAGAAATTCCCATAGGGGAAGTTCTGACCGCCGATATGTTTCTTGTTGACAAACATCCTGCCATTGTTTTATTTTATTCTGGAGCTTCTCATTCATTTATGAGCCCAACATTTGCATCTAAGCATGATCAGAAGATAATTTAGGTAGACAAGGGTGGTTATAGTATAAGTTTAGCTAGGGCTACTATTTCTACAAATCAAATAGTTAGAGATGTGCTCATCTCCATACAAGAGAGGGAGTACACTATGGATCTGATAGCATTGCAAGGATTAGCCATAGATGTGATCTTGGGCATGAAATGGATGAGTGGACACGGGGTTCTCATTGACATGTCCACTAGAACCATTATGTTGAGGGAACCTAAGGGGGAGGGTGCTTTTCTAGTGCCACTTCCTAGAAGTTTTGATCTTCAAAACTTGTCTTGTGCTATCCAAGCTACTACTCTCTATAATATTCTAGTAGTTTGTGAATTTCTAGATGTGTTCCCAGATGAGTTGCCTGATTTACCGCCTAATAGGGATGTGGAATTTAAGATTGAGTTAGTGCTAGGTACAACACCTATCTCAAGAAGACCCTATAGGATGCCACCAAATGAGTTAACCAAACTTAAAATTTAGCTATAGGAACTGTTGGACAAAGGTCTCATTTGACCTAGTTCGTCTCCATGGGGATGTCCAGCATTATTTGTAAAGAAGAAGGACAAATCCATGAGAATATGTGTGGACTATAGGTCGCTTAATGCTGTGACCATTAAGAATAAGTATCCTTTGCCTTGCATCGATATCCTATTCAATCAACTAGCAAAAGCAAAGGTATTCTCTAAGATTGACTTGAGGGCAGGTTATCATTAGATTAAGATCAGGCCAGAGGATGTACTTAAAACAGTTTTCTCCACTAGGTATGGCTTGTATGAGTATTTGGTCATGTCTTTTGGACTAACAAATGCTCCTGCCTACTTCGTGTACTTGATGAATTTAGTATTCATGCCTGAGCTCGACAAGTTTGTGGTTGTGTTTATCGATGATATCTTGATTTACTCGGAGAATGAGGTAGATCATGCAGAGCATCTAAGGATTGTCTTATCTAGATTGAGGGAGCATAAATTATGTACCAAATTTAGCAAATGTGAATTCTAGTTGAAGAAAGTACCTTTCTTAGGTCACATCTTATCAAAAGATGGAATTTTATAGACCCATCTAAAGTACAAGAGGTCATGGATTTGAAGGCCACGACTTCGGTTCATGAAGTTTAGAGTTTTCTAGGGTTAGCATGCTACTATCGTCATTTCATTCTAGGTTTTTCCAAGATAGCTAAGCCCATGACCTGACTACTCTAGAAGGATGAAAAGTTCAATTGGACTCTAGAGTGTGAAGCTGCTTTTCATGCCCTACGGACATTGCTAACTATAGCTCCTGTTTTAGCACAACTCGACATTGAAAAGCCTTTTGATGTGTTCTGTGATGCATCGGGTATAGGTTTTGGGTGTGTGCTCATGAAAGAAGGCCGAGTTATTACCTATGCTTTTTGGCAATTGAGAAAGCATGAAGTCAATTATCCTACACATGATTTAGAGCTTGCAACAGTTGTTCATGCCTTAATGATACGAAGACATTACTTGTTGGGAAATGTATGTCACATACACACTGACCACAAAAGTCTCAAATACATCTTTACTCAACCTGAGCTAAACATGAGACAACATAGATGGTTAGAGCTAATCAAGGACTATAATTTGGAAGTGCATGTGCACTACCATCTAGGAAAAGCTAATGTTGTAGCAGATGCACTTAGTCGGAAATCTCATTGTAACACCTTGGAAGCCTTGTTGGAAGATGGATTTAATTTGTTACATCCGGCTATGCTGCATAATATCAATGTTAGTTGCTCACTTGAGAGCAAAATCATAGATCTACAAAAGATAGATGTAGGTGTATTTCACATTAAGAGAAAGATGAAAGAATAGGAAACCAAGCATTTTAGGTTGGATGAAAGAGGTGTGTTATGGTTTGAGAACCGACTTGTGGTACTGAAAGACCGAGAACTTAGAAATCAAATTTTAGATGAAGCTCATTCATCCAAATTGTATATCCATCCGAGTAGTAGCAAAATGTATCAAGATTTGAAAACCCATTTTTGGTGGACCAAGATGAAGAAAGAGATCGCCGCCTATGTCGCTAGGTGTGATAATTGCAGTAGAGTCAAGGCTGTTCATTTGAAATCCACTAGATTACTACAACCTTTATCTATCCTAGGCTAGAAATGGGAGGAAATAAGTATAGACTTTATTATAGGCCTCTTGCTGACACAACAAGGTGACAAGTCTATATGCGTCATTGTAGATCGCCTTATGAAGTTAGCGCATTTTATATCGGTTAACACGATGTATCACACGAGGAAGTATGCTAAGCTGTACGTTTCTCAGATCATGAGGCTACATGGAGTACCAAGGACCATAATCTTAGATCATGGACCATAGTTTATAGCTTGCTTGTGAGAACACTTGCACTAGGCATTAGGAACTAAACTAATCAGAAGTTCAGCATATCATCCACAAACTTCAGGACAGACCGAGCGAGTGAACCAGACCTTAGAAGATATGTTGAGAGCTTGTATAATATCTTCTAAGGGTTCATGGAAGAAATGGCTACTTTTAGCTGAGTTCTCCTACAACAACAGTTATCAAGCGAGCATCAAGTTGGCTCCTTTTGATGCCTTGTATGGTCGGAAATGTAGAACTCCCTTGAATTGGATTGAGCCTAGAGAAAGAAGATATTATGGCATTGACTTTGTCACCAAAGCAGAAGAGCAAGTACGCATTATCCAACAGCATATGAAAGCAGTTCAGTCTAGATAAAAGAGTTATGCTGATAAAAGAAGAAGACCACTAACTTTTGAAGTGAGAGACTATGTGTACTTAAATGTGTCACCCATGAAGGGAGTGTAGAGATTTGGAGTAAAAAAGAAACTTGGGCCTAGGTATGTAGGACCATACCAGAGTATTGAACAAAAGGGAGAGGTTGCCTACAAGTTACAACTTCCTCTAGAGATGAGTGCTATATTCAATGTCTTGCATGTTTCTCAGTTGAAAAGATGTCTTCGCATACCTGAGGAAGCCATTGCACCCACCAACATTAAGCTCCAATCAGATTTGACTTATGAAGAGAAACCAATCCGAGTGCTAGAAGAAATGGAAATGGTAACCTAGAGCAAAGTCATTAAATTCTACTGAGGTGGTGTGGAATAACCACAGTGAACAAGATGCCACTTCAGAACAGGAGGATTATTTATGTGAGGTTTATCTCAGCTTTGTATGAGGAATGGTAGGTCTTTCAAATCTCAGGGACAAGATTACTATAAGGAGGAGGGGCTATAACACCCTAGTGTTAAGCTTTGCATTTGGCGCTTGCATTTCCTGAGCACAAGCATCATCCAAGCATTCATGAACATGAGCATATGAAATTTTATCTCATTCTTATACCTTATCACATGAAATGTTGATTTTATATATATGCTTATGCTTGTAATCATGTATGACAAATGTATGAGATGGTTGTGAGGTCTTGAAAACACCTTAGACACATCTAGAATGATAATTGGAACAATGTTTATATTCATGACTTAAGCCAATTTTGCTTCTAAGTGTTGGTTTACTTTGAAATGCCATTTTCATGATGCTAGTTTGACTAAAGTTTAACAGTAGCTTAGATTGTTTGCATGGCTGTGTGACCTAAATACAAGTTGTAGTTCACATCATGGATAACAAACTTTATTTAAGGGTCATGAGCTAATTCAGTGTCTAGCAGGGTCTAATAGAGCCCACAAGTATCAACAAAATGCTATTTTCAAAACTAGAAATTTTTCTAAGAAGCTGTTTTCAGTTTCAAAGAACCTCACTTTGGAGCCTTGTAGTTTGAAAACCATTGAGAATTAGGCCAAACTACTTTAAGAATTTTAGTAGTACTCACATAGCTCTATAATTTATATTAACGAAGTTTTTGCTAAATTGCCACAGATTAGGAGATTGAGGAGCTCAAAGTAGCATTGTTAGACTAGACTGAATTGGCCGGCGTCATGGCTGACCGGCCATAGGCCGTGGACGTCGCATGGCATGTACACTGCCAGGGCTAGGCCACGTTGTGGCCGAGCATGCGCTGAAGAGACCACCGTGCGTCCCTACCCTCACTCGCTCCCCTCACTCGCTCTTGCTCCGTCTCTCTCGCTCTCACGCCCGCAGCAGCAAAGGCGAGCGCCGCCGTCACCATTGCCAAGCTCTACCGCGCTCGCACGCCAACTGCACCACACCACCATCCAATCCATCTCACTCATAGCTCCGCCATCATCTCCTTTACCTCCCTAAGATGCCATTGTCACCACTAGAGCCCAGGTAATGCGACATTTTATGTTGTTGTCGCCGCCATGGTCATGGAGCGTCGCTGAGCTCCGAGCTCATCGTGGCTAGCCCTATCCACCACTCCTCCAATCTCTCTCTCTTGATTCATCTTCATCATAGGTCCTAGAAGCTATAGCCATAGCTCGTTGAGCCACTACCATGCCGCCACCATGCACGTCACCATGGCCGTGCCTGTTTAGTCGCCGTTCTCTCTCGTAGATAGGCGTTAGGGTTTAGCCTTAATATGGCGAACCTCGCAGGGAATACGGATGCATGCTTCCATCACCTTTCCCGTCGGAACATCACCATGCTACCACCATGCTCATGCCGCCATGCCACCATGCACTGCGGCCAAGCTTCACCGCCGCTCCACCGTCGCCCTAACCTACCCCTAGAGCTCCTCCAAGACCTGCTAATGTTGTAGCCATGCTTGCCAGGACATGCCATAGCCAGAGACGATGAGTCCACCACTATAGGCCATCGCCTGAGCCACCATGCTCACCGACGAGGTCGCTACTGGTGATCCTTCGAGCAAACTGAGGGTACCTATAGGTGCGGAATAGTATGGGAAACACGATGGTGCCGACCTCGTCACCGGTGACCTCGCCAGTCGGTGAGCTTTTCGCTGGTCAAGCCTGGTGCTCTGCTCTCTCTCTCTCACACACATGGGGCCAAGTTGACCGCAGGACCTAGTCGTTAGTCGCAGCGGGGTGTATACACCGGGTGCACCTAGCTGTAGCGCCCGATTTGAAATTTGATTTTCTTTATTAATTTTTTCATAGATTTAGTTACAAACTTGAAAAATTCATATCTATAGCTAGGAGTGTCCAAATATGGTGAACCAAATTTTGTTAGATTCATCATAAAGTGTACTATTTTATAAAAATATGAAATCTATTGTTTAGCGTATTTTGCTAGGAGAATTAAACTGAGCAAGATAAGTGCTTTTAAAATAGTTTCTAGCTTGAAAATTGCATAATTTGAGCTAGGAAGGCGATAAAATTGTGATTCAATTTTTCTAGTCTTGTGTTGGCATGATCTAGCTAGGAAAAATATTAAACCTACAGTAAGCATATTTGAAATATGGTCTTCCTATTTAATCTTAATTAATTGCTAGTTTCTAGTGAAAATAAATGGGGTAAAAATACATAACATATGATCATGCAAAGTTTTACACTATATTCTCATAATAGGAGAAAAGTGAGAAAAATATAAAATCTGCTACTTGACACTTTTCACTATGCTAAACTATTTTCACTAAAAGAAGCATATGTAACTTGTCATTTTTGTAGAGATGGCTATACTTATCCAAATCGTATGAAATTTTTACATTAGACTATTAGGGTCATATGTAGGCTACTATAATTGTCTCAAAATTTATTGAGCAATCAAAATATTTATCCTTTAAATCACCTTATTATCTAAGGAAATTTATAGATGAATATAAATAAATTAGTTGGGCTTAACCATGATGTTTTCTATGGTGTGCGTCATGCATATAATCTGTTGATACTGTTAGTGAGGCTTAGAAGTATTTGTTTATAGGCAACTAGTTAATTATTGCTTTATAATTCAACTAGATGACTACATGTGTAGTTTCTATTGTGGTGATGATTCCATGATGATAATGATCCTTTCTGTAAAACTTGTTAATAGCAAAGTTGTAGATAACTTAATTATATACCTTGTGTTAATTTTTCATAGTTATAGTCCTTATGGTTTAAGAATTATAGCTGTTAGAATTCTGCAGCTAGAAATGCTTGCTCTCTAGGTAGATCTGAAAGATGGAATTGTTTGACTTAGATAACTACAGAATCACATTAAGATGATTAAAATAAAGTTGTAGCTAATTTCATAAGCTTTCCATAAAGTTTACAACCATATTATTTTGATGTGTATAACTCTAGTTATGATCAAAACAATTGGCTGCTCTATTGAAGTCTAGAAAACTTGCTTAGATGAGAATTTGTTTAGTTACTAGAGAAGAGATATACACCTACTTAGTAAAATATGATGTAACTTGTTATCACCTTAATACAATGCTCTTGAAAACTCCTATGAGAATGCATTTTGTCATACCCCACCATATCATACATGTCGTTATATATGCATCCACGATATCTTATTCCATGATCATGCATATAGGATCGTCCGAGGGGATAACTCTTTTGGAGTTCAATGAAGAAGAAGTGGAGGAACAACAGGAGACACCTCAGACCATAGCTCTAGAAGGAAAGGAGCAAACTCTTGAGGACCTCCCTAGGGTGCCTAGATCATAGGCCAACCTCTTTCCTCAAAGGCAAGCATCGGAGCATTCTAAGTCTCCCATGCTTTACAAAATATCACTTGAGTCCTTTATGTTTGATGCATTAGGTTATAAGAGTTGATTGGGAACCCTTGATGCATAGAACTACCTTGTCTAGATATATATACCTTTAACCCTATGTAGGTCCAAGATCAAATATATGTTTAGCCATGCTTAGACCGGTAGAGGTCGGGTGATTTCCTATCACCTATGAGATATAGGTGGATACCGATGCATGGTTGGCTATATTTGCTAACGTGGAAAAGAACCATGGGGTAATGTAAATGGAGGCCGACTATAGTCCATCTATATGTTGACTCATGTGATTCTGTATGTGCTAGTTCAAGACCATGCAGTTGTTGGCACTTTTGACAAGATTGAACCCATGCCTCTCACTTAGCTGGCCAGATAACTCATTCCGACCATGAAGCCGAGTGGCTCAACTCAGGTCAGGCCCCATTCTATAAAAGTATGCACTCTTGATGGTATTAAGGATGTGTGGTGAGCCAGATGTGAGCCCAAGGGTAGGCTAGGCCTGAACGTCCTGGCAGCTGGTTGTCCCTAATTGTGCAGTGCTAATCGAACCCATGAAATGTGGACCTGAGTTGTACCAAAGGTGACCTAAGACTACCTTGGCGTAGGTATATCTAGGTTTGTGTTAGGAATAAATTCCCAGCTGGTTGAATTTGATTCGAATTCGCCATCTCTCCTGGACAGTGAGAAACTTGGCTAGCTCTAACATCGTAGTAATTGTATTATGGAATGATGGTTATGATGAACATGGAATTATTGTATCAGCTATGGTTACTATTGTTATGCTACTAAATGATATACCACAAGTTTGGCACATGTTAGTTGCTAATCTAGAGATGAATAACTATAATTAACTTGATGACTGAATTATAAAATGTATGGCTAAATTAGTGGCTCTTTATGCAAAATGCTGTCAAGCTAGCTCCACTTATAAATCCTTGCATAATCCTTGGAGTCACTTTATTTTTGGTTTATGATGAGTAAGTCTAGCTGAGTACCTTCTCATACTCAGAGTTTTTTTTCCATTGTTGCAGATGGTACAGTTATGATGGCTATTGCCAGAACTACTTCTATCCTGCCATAGGCGAGGAGTAAGCCCTAGGCAGGCATCGCTTATTAATCACTCTCTTATGCTTTTCGTGGAAGTGTGATCGTGAGCTAGCACTATATTTAAACAATGTTGTAGATGTTGGTTTCAAACTTTTAATTTGCTTTAGCTACTATCTTACCTGAATGTGGTTTGTAATAACTTTAATTCAAACTTTGATGGATGAACTGTATTTGTGAACTTTATGTAATATGTGACAATGTATGTTGAGTCATGTATGATCTTGGTTGTATGTTGGTTGAATCAAGACCCTTCGTGGTACTCGATGGACTACTGGGTTTATATGGGCTCAAGTATGATAGTGCGACCGCTTGCGGGCTGCCATTGTACTTGTTCTCTTATAAATTGGTCGGTTCTGCTACAAAAACTATTTATTCTTGAGCTTTTTATTATAATGCCCTGCAACCCTTAATTTATTAGACTTAATATTTTCAAGAGCATGCAGCCGATGACAACTTAAATCCTCCAAATCATCCATCATAAGGTTTTTATAGACTCTAGCTGTCAAATCATTTTGCAATGTGACATGTCTTGATCTAGTTTGAATCTCCCAAGGAAGAACTGCATTATGCCTATATACTAACTCATAAGGTGATGATTTAATTGATCCATGGCATGCCATCCTATATGCCCACAATGCTTCATTAAGTGTCAAGTACCACTTCCTTGGTTGCTCTTCAATTTTTTTCTTAAACAACTTAATCAAAATTTGATTGGATGCCTCTGCCTAGCCATTAGCTTGAGCATAATAAGGAGAAGAATTTAGTAATTTAATTCCCATACTGGCAGCAAAATCTCTGAATTCCTCTAATGTGAACATTGTCCCTTGATCAATAGTAAAGGTTTGAGGAATCACAAAACAATAAACAATATGCTCCTTGACAAAATCAACCATATTCTTTAAAGTTACTATTTTCAAAGGAGTCGCCTCAACCACTTAGTAAAATAATCTATTGCTACCAATACAAACTTATGGCCTCTACTTGAAGATGGAAAAATCTAGCCAATTAAATCAATTCCCCAGCCTCGGAATGGCGATGGCTTAATTATTGGGTTCATAGCCGATGCAGGCGATTTCTGAACATTACCAAAATGCTGACAATCCTGACACTCTATGTAATATTCAAAACAATCTTCTAATATTGTTGGCCAAAAATATCTAGACCTATGAATAACCCATTTCATTTTATAAGTCGATTGATGAGCTCCACATATTCCTTCATGTACATCTCCCATCAATACTCTTGCTTCTTCTTGACTTAAACATTTAAGCAACACTCCATCAACTATTTGGTAATACAACTGATCATCCAACAAAACATACTTAGTTGATTTATATCTCAATTTTTTGGTAACCTTCTAGTGATGAATTCTTGAGCTCATTGGCTATTTCAACTCTCCAATCATTAGCCAAGGTCTCACTACTTAAGATTTCTTAGAACACTCGATAGCCTGACGCATTTTGAGCTAACCGATTGGCCTCTTGATTCTGTGCTCTTGGAATATGCTGAAGAGAAGTAAGAGGAAACCCCTCAAGTAACTTTCAACATTCATCATGGTAACCTCTCAGAGTATCATCTTTACTTTCATATAGGCCAATCAACTGATTAATAACCAGCTGTGAATCTCCAAATATTTTAATTGACTCAGCCTTTACTTCTTGAAGAAGCTAAAGTCCCTTAAGAATACCTTCATATTCTTCTTGATTATTAGTGGTCATTGTTTTGGTTTGAAAGGCAAACTCAAAACTTGCCCTCGAGGCGAAATAATAACAATACCAATACCCCACCTTGCTTGCACGATGACCCATCAAAGAATAGTATCCAAAGCATAGCTTCCACATAGCCAATGCTTGGTTTATGACATTGAGTAATAAAATCAGCCATCATTTGCCCTTTGATGGCTTTAGCTGATTCATACCTCAAATCAAATTCTGATAATGCAAGAGTCCACTTTCCCATTCTCCCATTTAATATCGGCATTGACAACATGTGTTTGATCACATCAGCTTTAGACACAACTGTACACTCAGCCGATAATAAATAATGTCATAACTTAGTGCAGGAGAAATACAAGCATAAGCATAACTTTTCAATAGGAGAATATCTTGTTTTTGGATCCAAAAGTCTTCTACTTAAATAGAAAACAACCCATTCCTTTCCTTCAAACTCTTGCACCAAGGCCAATCCAATCGTTTGGCTATCGGCCAACACGTACAACTTAAAAGGCTTACCTTGTTGAGGAGGAACTAGCATAGGTAGAGATTTCATATACTCTTTTATCTCCTTAAAGGCTTTTTGTTGCACGTCACCCTATTTAAATTCTTGATCATCTTTCAACTTCAACAAAGGAGAAAAAGGCATAATCCTTTATGACATATTTGAAATAAACCTTCTCATGAAATTAATCTTACCAAGCAGAGATTGTAATTCTATTTTCTTAGTTGGAGGCACTACCTCATCAATTGCTTTCATACTTTTCTGACCAATCTCAATTCCTCTCTCGTGGACCATAAAACCCAAAAATTGTCTAGCTGACACTCCAAAGGCACACTTATTAGGATTCATCTTTAAACCATGTTTTCTTGTGCACTCCAAAGTCTCCCATAGATCAGCCAGATGTTCTTTGTACCTTATGGATTTCACCACCACATCATCAATATAGATTTCAACAATCTAGCCAATCAACTTTTGGAAAATATAATTCATTGCCATCTGATAAGTTGCACCAGCATTCTTCAATCCAAAAGTCATCACAACCCTTTCAAATAAACTGATTGCACCGGGGCACCTAAATGATGTTTTTGCTATTTCTTTCTCAGCCATAAAATTTTGATTATAACCTAGCATTACGATCCATAAAACTAATTACCTTGTGTCCAGCTGCTACATCTACCAACATATCAGCTATTGGCATCGGATAACCATCCATCGGTGTAGCCTTATTCAAATCTCTAAAATCAATACAGACTCTCAACTTCCTATTTTTCTTATACACAGGAACTACACTCGATATCCACTCTGCATATCGGCAAGGTCAGATAAATTTTGTTTCTAGTAGTCTTTTAGTCTCCTTCTTAATATCATCAAGAACATTTGGATTAAATTTTCTTGGAGCTTATTTAAATGGTCGATATCTAGATTTTGATTGGCAACCGATGTTCAACAATTGACCGATCTAAATAAGACATTTCATAATATTCCCAAGCAAAACAATCTTTAAATTCCTTTAACAAATCTATCAATTCTTGTTTATACTCAGGATTTAATTTAGCACTTATATATGTTGGCCTAGGCCTATCTCTAGGACCAATATCTATTTCTTCTAACTCATCGGTCGATGTAAAGCCATGTCCTAGTTTACCATTTGTACTATCTATTGGATTATCCATTAAAACAAACTTTTAGAGCCGACTGCTCGGATTAGCTGTTGGTCTTCATCATTGACCCTAATGAAGCCTCCTTTCCATTGCTTGCCAGAAAAACACTCAAAATCTTCTAGTTTCCAATACATTGGATCAGTTATTGCTATACTCACAGAATCATCAGCATGAACTCGCTAAACATTGTCTCCATGCCGTTGAATCAAACATTGATGCATAGTTGATGGTACACAACAATTGGCATGAATCCAATCATGACCAAGGAGTAAATTGTATGAATCCTTTCCATCAATGACAAAGAATGTAGTGAGCAAAGTCTTGCTTCCAATTGTTAATTCAACATTTATTGCCCCCTAGTCTTGGATGCATTACCCCCAAAATCCTTAAGCATCATGTCAATCTTAATCAGATCTTCTAGTCCTTTACCAAGCTTGTGAAAATTAGTATAAGGCATCAGATTAATAGAAGCACCTCCATCAACCAACATTTTACTCATTGGCTTCCCATCGACAAAACCTTTCACATATAAAGCCTTCAAATGCCGATGCTTAATTGGTTTATCAAATATAGCTTTCTATATCAATGTCAATTGGGCTGTCATCTCTTCATTCTCTGATTCATCAAAATCCGAATAAACTTCTTGATCTGCTGGAGCTTTAAATTCATATGGTAAAAGAAAAGCCATTTGAATATTAGCCGATGGTTGACCATCATCGGTTGTTTGTTTAGCACGCCATACTTGCGGTTTAGATTTCTGGGCTAGTTCTAATTCGAAGCTCCTTAGGCATTGTACTCTACTCTTTTGACTTCTTGTTAAACCTCCTGGACATCACTGTCCTTCCTACTAGACATACTCTTCATAATTAGTCCAGTTCTGATCGACAACTCGCTTCTAAGGCGATCATGAATGCTTCTTTTTTTTAAGCGCCGATCCACATCATTACATTGATTTTCAATTCGATCATGGATATACTGGTGGTTGATTTGAGATTGCCTAAACTCCCAATATTGTTTGCTACATTCTGGGCAATTATTTCTAGTGGGCAATCTCAAACCTTTGTTCCAACAATGTCTAAAGAAAGGGCAATTCCAATGTGACTCAGCTTGTTCCCTTTCATATCTCTCTTCTTCTTGTTGACATTGATATTCCTTCTCTTCTAACCAGCGCTGATAATCTTTCTCCTTCTGTTGTTGCCATTTATTCAAAAAAATTCAAGATGTAACACGTGGTCTCATCGCACCATCTCTCGATGTTTCTCCCTACTCATATCAGCTCTTTTATTGGTCATGACACCTTTTAATTTCTCTATATTCATCAGCCAATATTTGTATCTCTAGATCAACTATTCTAGTTTATTTTTGCCCTAGATGATGTTAAAACATTAGCTTTCCCTTTGAACAACTTAGCATCAACCATATTCTGATCCTTTAGGAAAGGATTGTCATCAACTTTCATTTTCTGAGCTGTATGAAATTTAAGCTTCCCTTGTTGAATAGCCCTCTGAATATGCTACCGAAAAATCCTGCAATCATTAGTAGTATGAGAAGTAGTGTTATGGTACTTGCAGAACTTCTTATTCTTCAACTGATCAAGGAGGTAATATAACATGATTGGTAGGTAGTTTAATCTATCCCTTCTCAAGCAAGAAATCAAAAAGTTTGTCTACTTTTGTAACATCAAAATCATAACTCTCTTCAACTTCTTTTCTCCAAGGATTTGGAGCCATTACTATCTTTTTACCCCAATTCCATTCAGCTACAACAATTTCCTCTTTGTCATCATCCTCATCGACTAAATATGGATTATAAGCTTCAGTGATTACAACATCCTTCTGGAATCGGGTATCTCTACGCATATTCTGGAATTAGCTATTAAGTGCTACCAACCATTGAGCCAATTGACCTAAATTGTCAAATTCTTGCCCAAGCAATTTTTCTCTCCATCTTGGCAACATTCCTTGAATAGCTAATGCAGCTAGCTGATCATTAATCAAATTCAACGAAAAGCATAAGTTTCTTATTTCTCAGAACCTTTGAAGGAACTCGGCACCTAATTCATTAGATCTCTGTTTTATAGTTGTCAGATCTATGATTTTTCTTTCCCCTATCCCAGTGTAGAAATATGTATGAAATTTCTTTTCAAGATCACTCCAACTGGCAATAGAATTAACCACTAATTATAAAACCAAGTGAAAGCTGGTCCTGACTAGGGACAAAGGGAAGAAACGAACTCGATGTGCCTCCTCAATAGAGGCTTCACCCAACTAAATAAGATATCGACTAACATGTTCTATTGTACTTGTGCTATCTTGACCAGTGAACTTAGCAAATTCTAGAAGTCTGTAATTCGTAGGAAGGGCCACTAAATCATACCACTCTGGATATGGATATTTGTACAAAAAGGTCTACCCTTTTGGTTTTAAACCAAACTAATTTTTCATCATTTCGGTTACTCTGAGAAACAATTCATTAGCATTTGAGTTTGAATTTATTGGCAACTGCTGACCCATGTGTAGATTGAAATTCTAAGAGGCTTGATATCCTGGATTTGGAATCATATTGAGAGTATTATAATCGGAACCATAATGATATCCTTGTGGGATCTCAATTTGTCGAGCCCCTTGCTGATTTACTTCTTGAAATCTCTGATTGAAACATTAGGATCTATATCTCTATGAATCATTTGAACCGATGGTGCTATTTTTTGAGCTGATGGTGGTATTTGGCCTGATGTACCAAAATTAACCATCTGATTCTGAACTTGCCCTATCGGCTATTGCACATGGTGCACTGATGATCTAGGATTATATTGCATTTGATTAGTAGTAGCACCCTAAATTTGCTTAGATGAATTCTGAATTGCCTAGGCATTATCACTCTTAGCTAGTGCTATTTCCTGATGGCTAGTACCGGCTTGATTAGTCCCCTAAGTCAACAGATGTGGAATATTGTAATAAGTCAGCCCAACCTAATCAAGTGGAAATCCATGAAACACCTCCTTCATTGTATTGTGGAATGTATTCAAGAAAGGTGTATTATGATTTAGCATTGCATCATGAACAAATTTGTTGATAGCTTCTACAAAGAAACGCATATCATCAACTTCATCTATATCTGACTATCTATGCATCAAAACTCTTGGTAGTGGATATTTTTGAATAAATTTATTGTCACGTGTTTTGGTGTATGACAATAAACACTTGTTCTGAAACCCCTCTATAGCTTTACCAATGACATCTTTATCCTCAGCAGGCAAGTCTTCATAAGGTACCATAAGAATGTCCTTGTTGTTGTGAACCACCATGACGATTGTGGTCCCACTGGGTGTGCCAAAAAGTGTGTTGAAACAAAAATATGACAATGTGATCAACACACAGCAAGCCGGAAGATCTGAGTGGAATGATACTAGAGATTTGCTTGGCTTCAACATAGAACTAGCCAATTCTAAAAACCCAACGACATGCCAGTCAATTTGACTTACAATTGACAAGTAAAGAAAATCTTATCAGTAATTTAAGGTGGAACATGTCGATTTTGCACCAAATAGTTCCAAATGTATGGCTAGATAGTTGATTCAATGAGGCTATCGACTAAATTGTCGATATCCAGTGCATCCATAAGAAGCGATATAAGAAAGTATCATCGGCTAAATGGAACATGATCGATATAAAGTGTCGAGCTGATAAGTTTGATGAAAAGATTATAACATGCGAACAAATCGACTATCTAATATAAATGAATCTACAAACAGTTTGAATCTAATCTATTATCATCAACAGTGAGGTTCGATCGGATCGATGCAACTATGATAATGGTAATAAACTAAAGCCAAAGAATCTATAAAACCATCTATATGTTGACAGATTCATGAAAACATGCTATATGCATGAGAGTATAGGCAAATCGGCTAAAATAGCCGATGCAGTCATAGCAAACAAACATAGTACATATCTTGATCATGAACAAGAACACTAATCGATAATTTCTAATCTAAAGTCTTATCAGTGAGGTTCGACCAGATCGATGTAGCTATGGTAGTGTCATTAGATTAGATCTCATTAACTAGTGAGTTTATTCAAGATTGAAATAGGTCTTTCGATGCATACTATGTTTGACTAGAATAGAGATAAAAACAGCCGATCTAGCGGAATTAAACCGTCAATTATAAGATTTGAAGCATGAACAAATCAAAGGACAACCAATTAAGATGATATGATGCCGATCTATCTCTATCTCAATCGGGTGATTTTCTTATAATTAATAAAACATTAATTATAGCAAGATCGATAACTGGTGAATCAACCAAAAATAGTAAGGAAAATCTTACTAATTTTAGCAGACTCGAGAACCGGTGATTTTGTATTAAGCATGTAACACCCTCGGTGTTAAGCATGCACTTAACCTTGACATTTCATGATCACAATCATCATTGAGCATTCATGATCATGAGCATCAGTCATGCATTTATGAGCTTATATCATATGAAACATGTTTTTGAAACATTGCAACATATCGTTATGTTTCATGTGTGTTGTTTCCTTTATAAAATGAAAAGTGTGCAACACTTAAGTGCAACATGTGCTACTCACTTTAGTGAAACAAAGTTAGTTAATACTATGCAACAAGATCATGAAACATGTGAAACATGGCTATGAAACATTTGTAACATTTCATGTGTTTTTCATTGTTTCAGTACATACCTTGCTTGATTCTTGTATGACCAATGTATGGTGTGGCTAAAAATCCTTTTAAGTAACTTAGTTACACTTAGAATGTCATTTGGGACATTGTTCATGTTGATCACTTTGACTAATTAGGTTCCCAAGTCATGGTTTGACCCATTTTGACCCCTTAACACTTTGGTTTGACTATTTAAAAAGTGTAGCTTAGGATGTTTGCATGTCTGAGCAACCTAAAACAAAGTTGTAGCAAATTTGATAAGGAACAAATTTTGTTTAGAAGCCAAGTCATGAAAATGTGCACAACATGTTCAAAAATGGCCCACAAGTCAGGATTGAAAGTTGTTTCAACAATTGAAATTTTTTCTAAGTGTTATACTAGATTTCAGTTTCATGAACTCGACTTTGGCTTGTTATAACTTGTAATCCTTTGTGAATTAGACTTTGATCCTTGAATAGAAGTTGTAGATGGAAGGTAGCTCTACAACTTTCATGTTTATTGCTTCCACTAATACGCCACGGTTTTGGAGTTAATCACTGTCAAAATAACGCTGTCAGTCGGTTCATTTGGTAACTGAAACTGAAAAATTCAGTCTGCTACAGTGCACTGCCGGTTCAGAGCTAGTTGGCCGCGTGGCGCCGCGTGTCACCGGACGCCTGACCGCGCGAGCCACGTGCTGTGGCCGTCCTGGCACCGCTGCCGCTGTCCACTGCAAAAGCCAGCGCTCCTCTGCCCTCCCATTCACTCTCATTCACTCCTCCGTTGCCTTCCCCGTTCACAGCCGAAGCGCAGCAGCAGCACCGCCGACGCCATCAGCTCCGCTGAGCTCGCTCGAGCTCGCCGCGGCACCACAGCCACCACCATCCCAACCACAGCTCCGCTATCGCCTCACGGACCTCGTCAACGTCCTCGCTAAGCCATCCCAGCTTTAGGCGAGCGGCATTGCCGAACCGCGCACCACCGCGACATGGCCGCCATGGACGCCGCTGTATTCCTTAGCTCCGGCGATAGACCTAGCTAGATGGCTCGGTAGATGCGCAATGTCGTGAGTAAGCTTGTAGCGCCAGTGTTGTCGCCGGAAAAGTCGCTGCCGGCGAACTCCGGCCGATTCCGCGCCGTCCCGCGCGGTGCTCTGTTTTCCGTCGCTACAGTAACCTAGTTCAAATAAAGCTAGTTCATTTGTCCAGATTTGATGCAAACTTTGAAAAATGATAAGTAGAGTTCTAGAGCTCCAATTTTTGTGAACCAAATTTTGTTGTGTTCCTTATTAAGTGTAGTTGTTTATAAAAATATATAATCTGTTGTTTGACACTTTTCTATAGGGTTTACTATTTTTGCTAAAATAGACCTTGCTGGCTTGTCATTTTTGTAAAGAAGGTTATACATGTTAAAATGGTATGAAACTTTTGCAGTAGTATATTGAGGGAACTTGTAAGCCACTATAATTTTCTGAGAATTTATTATGCACATTTGGTATAGGTTTATTATTTAACCTAATTATCTAAATAAATTAATAAAGGCAATTAAATCAATAGTTTGGGCTTTGCCATTAGGTTTTCTTGAGTGTATTTGATGTCCCTAAACTGTTGGTGTACTTGGCGGTGCCAAATTTTGAATGCTTACATGTAGTAGAAATATTGTCGCTTTATAATTCGATTTAACAGGTTTTCGGACCGATTCTGTTGCTTGTTATGTTGCATAGTCAAAATGATGTTTTCTGTAGAAATGGTTAATAACAAAGTTGTAGGTAACTTCTTCATCTATCTTGTGTTAAAATTTCAGATAAATAGGCCAAAGGGTTTAGGAGTTCTATCGGTTTAAAGTTAGTTTTTCCGAATTGCTTGTTCTCTGAAATTTCTGGACAGCACTGCATAGATTTCCTATTTTGTCTAGGATAGATTGTGATTCAGCTTTTGGTGAGTAAATAAGAGTTGTAGACAATTTTATAAGCTTTCCAGAAAGTCTAAGATCACAACAATTGGATAAGTGTAACTTCAGTTATGATATAAACTTGTAACTGTCATGTGTAACTTAGATATTGCTTTGTGTGAAATTGGTAAATAACTAGAGAAGAGATATGCACCTACTAGGCAAATAAGGAGTTAGCATTGTTATCATTTTGCTACTTAATATCATTGTCACAGCATTTACATTCTGTTATCACATCCTCCGTGATCCATCTTATGCATTCATGGCACTTATTTATGCATATGCATGCAATAGGTGCAACAGAGGAGATCACGCTAGTGGAGCTCGACGTCGACCCGCAGGAGGAGAATCAGGAAGTTCAGCACCTGGAGGTTCCCGGTGAAGGAGAGCCTGAAGCCGATCACCTTCCCGAGTGCCCCGATCACCAGCCTTCGACGTTTGTGAAAGGCAAGCCTCGGAGCATTATAAGTCTCCCTATTTTATTAATGTCACTTAAAGTTATTCGTATTGCTGCATTACGTGACAGGAGTTGTTTGTAAACACTTGCTGCATACTACCATTCCTTGACTAGATATATCTACCACGGATCCTATTTAAGTCCAGGAACGTTTGTCATGCTTAGCTCTGCTTAGACCAGTAGAAGTCGGGTGATTCCCTGTCACCTGCGAGCTATAGGTGATAACTTAATCACGGTTGGCTATATTGTGCTATCGTGGAACATAACCTGGTATTGTTGAATAAATGGAGACCGGGTGGAGTCTTATATGTGGTATTGTAATGACTCCACCTGTGTCGTTTAAGGACCAGACGTTGGAGGTCATCTTGTCATGTTGAACGCAGCCTCTCACATAGTTGGTTGGATAAGTCATTCCGACCGTGAAGCCGAGTAGCTCATCTTAGGCCGGGACCACGAGCAGTTCAAGTGCGCACTCTGGATGGTAGTATGGATGTGTGGAGAGCCATTGGCATAAGCCCAAAGGTGGGTTAGAGTCCCGATCACCCTTGGCAGAGTGGTTCTCTGATTGTGCGGTGCTGGTCGTACCCACGAATTTGGTTCCTGATTTGTACCAAAGGTGACCTAAGGCTACCTTCGCGAGGTATGCTTGGGTGTGTGTTAGGAATATTTCCCCAGCTAGGGTAGGAATCGAATTCGAATCGCCAGTCTCTCCCTGGATAGTGAGAACTTGACTTGAGTTCCTTTCATCGTAGTAAGTTATGGAAAGGATGAAAATGATGGTTATGAGATTATGCAAGAACTCAACTGGATATGGTTATTATTGTGATGAATTAATGGTATCAACATGTTTGGCATAGGATAGTTGCTAATCTAGTATGAGACAGGATTAATAACTGGTGATTTCCAATTAAAGAGATGTTGGATAACTTATGCTTTTCTGCAAATAATGTCTACCAGCTCTACTTATAAAGCCTTGCATACTCCTTGGTGTCTTAGTATATTAGTTGGACGGGTAAGTCTCGCTGAGTACCTTCTTGTACTTAGGGTTTTATTTCCCTTTGTTGCAGATAACGTTATGTTTCATGGCTACTACAAGAACTGTCTTGCTCCTGCTGTGGATGAGGACTAGGACCATGGGCAATGGTCATTCTGTTTTTCATCTCACCTTTGTGCTTTTGGTTGGAGATGACTATGACACTGGCTTTGTATTAAACTACGTGTGATGTTTATGTTAAACTACTTTACTTCTGCTACTTTCAAACTTGGTATGTAATAATTATTCAAACTCTGATGTATGAGACATATTTGTGAACTGTGATGTAACATGTGACTGGTTGTGTTGAATCTCTACGATCTTGGTTTGTATGTTGGTTGTTTGAGATCTTTCGTGATTCCGTTGGACTACCGGGTTTATATGGGCTCAAGTACGACGGTTTGATTATTTCGGTGATTGCTATTGTACTTGTGCTCTTATAAATTGGACGGTTATGTGACAAAGCAACAAGTTATTTAACATAAGATCGATAATTTTGATCTATATTATGATTCATAAGAGATCAATCAGCTAATGCAGCCTTACAAACTACGATACAGATCGATAACAAACTTATATTATGGCTCATAAAAGATCAATCAGCTGAATGTAACTTTACAAGCACAATACAAGTCATGACGGTACTCACAAGCAAGCTGGAGGTCGATCAGTCGATGCAGCCCTAGTTTTCTAAAGAACTCATTGAGATCTACAGCACTCCCACTGCTACTACGATGGCAAAAGCCTAAAAGATTATATTGATTGAATGTTCATGTCCTTTTACAATAACTAGGGTCTCATATTTATACCCAGAACCTAAACATGAATCCTACTCAAATACGATTCATTACAATTCTTGGAACAAAAGAAAACTTTCCTAACTTAATAATAACTTGGACCCCAATTTTCCATATTCGTAGAGTCTGACACATCTCCCTAGGCGCCACCCAAGTATAGTCCATTGATGCTGTCTACTGTCGTCATTCATGAAATAGTTGATTCTAACATTACATCAAAATCAGCTGATACCTGATTCTCTTCCAATCGATTCCATGATGACACAATTCTAAAAGCTTTGAGTTCCCACATTCTTCTTCCCAAATTTGGTGTAAACACATTGGGCATTTTTGTTCAAGCTGCAAGGTTAGTGCCACATTGCAACTATGGGATCTACAGTACTTGTGATAAATGAACACATCTACAAGCTATAGCACCCGGTTTTAAGAACAAAACTAGATGCACACCATATGTGAGCTCAGGAAGTCAAATGTCACATATAGCTACAAATAAGGGTAATATCATAAGACAATGCTTATTACATAGCGTATTAGTATAAAGAATACAACCTCAAAGTATAGACAGTGGAAAGACAACTCCGATCTTCAGGTGAAGACTCCACGTTCACAGGGACAACTGACTGGTTGATCACAAGCCTAATTCCTCCAATCTCTAGTAATCTAGTACCCATCTAGGGATTTTTCCAAATATGTGAAAATAAAGCAAGCATAAGTACATGTCCTACTCAACAAATATAACATGGAGTTCATGAGGCTCAAAAGGCTGACACTGGTTTACTGCAATTAGCTTTTAATGAGTCATCTTTTAGCAATTGGGTGGCAACAAGTTTATCACAAGCTCATAAACATATGATCAGGTAAACAAGAACAATGAATAGCATAAACTAGTAATAATTAGTGAGCATCTTTATTATTAGTATCATCAGTGTTGATCATCTATTCCGTAAATATTCCAAGGCCACTCGTGACCGTGAGCACAACTGATATACCAGTTTTACACTCTGTAGAGGCTATACACTTTCACTGTGTGTCGTGATTTACCCTTTGGCCCGAGGTGATCAGCCACTTGACCCACTACCAAGGAAGGTCGACAGGGTTCACTATGAAGCCTTTCAAAGGTTCATCTAACAAGTTAGGGCTGCTAAGGTTTCCCTATCAATAAGCATGAACCCTATCCAAGGAGTGACTAACAAAATACAAAGAAACCAAAGTGCACTCTCTTGGTAGGCCGAGATCATACAAATCGGAGGCCCTCTTGCGCCATAAAGGTAACCACTAATAAGCTAGAAAAGGTCCTCATACTAAGCTAAAGCCAGAGCCATGTAGCCCTCATAGTTGTACTGTAAGTCCCGGATGACCACTTACAGATAAGTCCTTAGGGAGATGAATCTAGAGCACCATAAAAATAGCCCAATGCTCTAGCCCCTAATTCCATGTTGCTAAAAAGCATCTTTTAGTGTTTATTGCATATACCATTAGTCAAGTTACAAGATCATGGTTTTAGTTGAGAACTAGCATCATACTAACCAATGCAATACCCCATAGGTGACAAGGAATCCATGACATTAACTAGCTAGGAAAATTACTACAATTGCCAAGGTAGACACATGTAGAATGAATTAAATGATTAAAGGAGTATAGGACAACAAGGAAAGATCCCAAGCTATACTTGCCTTAAACTCAGATCCTTCTTCTATTGAATTGTAACCTCCAAAAGACTTCTTTTGGATCTCCAACTTCTTTTATATCACCAACGCAAAGCTCATCGACTGGACATGATCATAAAGCACCACACAAGCATCCATTACAATCATACACGAAGCAAACAATAGAACTAAATTAGAACAGTACACCAAACATTTGAAACAGCAAGTAAAATGGTTTTAAAGATGTTCTAGATGTCGCTACGAACACACAGACATGAAAAACACGCTAATCAGAACTACAGGTTGTAAAGAAATGACTACAGGGTTTTATATTATAAAAGAAAAGAGAAGACTATAAGCTTGATTTATGTTAATTAGGAAAAACTATGTGACTAGCATTAATTTAGATTAAACAAATCATATTTATACTTAAAAACTAAGTTGAAGCTAATCATATTTTATTTATAAATATTTTGATATCATTTATGCCAATTCAACTTTAACTTGAAAATACTAACTAACATGTGAGAACATCTAATCAAATTTGATATGTGTGTTTGGACTAAACATATTATAATTTAGAAACATATTTATGTTAGCAACTAGTCATGTTAAAACTTATTTGCAAAAGAGCAGTTGTATATAATTATGTTGCTTTTATTTATAAAACTAGTTGCATGCATATTAATCAAATTAATAGTTAAGCACATATATAAAAGTCACTTGACATGAAAAATGATGACACTAGCATGTAGATCACATCGATATGAATCTAACGCAATTGGAACGACTCAAAATGGACTTAAAATGAATATACGACGACGATATTATGAACTGGTGGTAAATTTTGTAATTACCTTATCTTCATCCTTTGGCCTCCCGTACAGCCACCACACGGCCATGGCAATAGCAGCTACGTGTGGGGGTGGGCTCGACTTGTTGCACAAAGGAGAGGATGGAGGGGCTAGGCAGTGCGACGGCGAGAAGAGGAGAAAAATCTAATTTACTACATGAGGGATTTCCCAAACTAGGGGCTCCCCTTATGGTAGTTTTGGTGTGCTTTGCCCAAGGAGTTGGTATATATTTATTGAAAGAAAAACTCCCCACATCTACATCAACTAGCAATATGATACTAATTGATGTTGCACCCTCCACATTTACTAATGGGCCTAAATAATCATTAAAGCCCATTAATAAATAAATGCATGAGCCTTTAGGATTTATTAGGATTATTACACATGGGCTTTGAGCAGTTGGGAAAAATGTGAGATTTATTATTTTAAGAATTAATTAATTTCGTGGATAAAATAATTCTAGAAAAGTCTAGAATTATTATTTAAGCCGCTGAAAAATACTCCAAAAGCTTTGAAAATTCGAGGAAAATTCCCAGAGACATTATGGAACATGAGGAAACCAAATAAAGTATTTGGATCCCATAATAAGATAATCTAAAGCATCTAAGAATTAAATTATGCTCACAGACAAAGTAGGAATAAGTTCTAGAAAAAGCTAGAAAAATTCTCGAGAAGTTTGTAGAGATTGATTGATGGACGAGGAACTAAAAGGAGTGATTCGCATTACAAAGAAAAGATTTTAGGAAGCTCCCAACGAAAACTTGAGTCGAGAAACAAAGAATTTGATTGTAGAAAAAGATAAATGTGTGCCGGAGAAGGAAAATCGACTACTAACATATTTTAAAGACTTTGCTCACTCTCAACACACAAAGAAACAACAAGCAAGCATTACATCATCTAAACACCCATCAAAATTAGAAAACTTTGAAAATTCACATTTTTCCTATAACTAAATTTGCGCTAGCTCAAACTAAACTTGGTAAATTTTATTCAAATATTAAAATAATTCATTTTATTTAGTGTTTTCTATGCACAACCCAAAATCAAAAATTTTGGGGTGTGACAACAACCATCCTCTTAAAAAGTTTGCAAACAAGGAGTGATGGGTAGTTGTCTTCCCCGTAGAAGCAAGTGGTACTAAGCACAATCAACCCTGGAGACTCCAAAAGTGAGTGTGAAACATGAGGGGTATTGAAAGAGAAACTTTCATGCTCAATGGTGGAATCTTTCTCAGTCTCCAGAGTTGGTGTTTTGTGCATGTCCATGGCACAAAACCTTTCAGTGTAGGATTAGTGTTGATTCTTGATCACTATTGAGGACAACATTTGGATGGCTAGAGGGACACGACTTGGGTTTGAGCGAGGGTGGATGGTATACATTCTGTTTCACAAGCAACCTTAGGTGAAATGAATGGGGATATGAATTTTGCCTCCTCAAACGGGTCATGGTTGGGAAGATGCTCTGCCATTGGGATTTGTAGGTGAGTGGTGGAAGCAGTTTTTCCCTAACTTTTCATCAAGGATCCCATGGAAAGGTTAAAAAAGTTTGTCCAACAGGGAAGCCTATGAGAAGATCTAACTCAAGGATGGCAAAGATGTCAAAATCTATGATAACCTCAATTTCGTTAATTATGACTGGCACGGCCCTAGCAATCCCACAACACTCAAAGATTAGTCCCGAGGGACTTTTGAAGAGCTTGTTGGTCAAGACTAGCAGTGTTTTACCCAAAAGTGTTTTTGCAAGAAATTCAATCATGATATTAGCCAGTGACAGCGGGGTTATGCAAGGCTTCTACAACAGTTCCCCTTAACGAGCAAGGTATGGTCAGTGGAAGGTGAAAGAATCTAAACTGCTTCAGAAGAATGTTTCACTTCCATTAACCATTCCTTTGATGGTTTCACTCTAGGGGAAACTTCTTTTGTGTGCTTTTTGTGCTGTGATATCTTCGAGGTATTGCCATAATCCTTGAATTCGATTGGGAACTCTGAAGGATGATTACTCGTTCCTTCAGAGTTCGTGGTTTGGGTGAGGGTTCATGAGTCAATCCTTGGGATGGTATGTGTTTGGTTTTGACTGATTTGGACTCCTCAACACTTGACATGACTCTTGCCTCGAGGGGTTTGGTTCTTATGACAAAAGAAGTGTGTTTGGCTATGAAGTGCCCAAGGAATTCTACTTGTTCCATCTTAGGTTTGTGTGTAAAACTGACCTCTAGTAGTCATGTCTAGGCATAGGTCAGCATCTATGTCAAGACCCGAACAAGAGACACAACAATACGCCATTGGGTAAAGACAAGTCTAGGCTAGCATAAATTAACTTTGAAAACTTGGCCCAGGCTACACCTATTGACTCCTTCTCGTACTGCTCAAAGTCAAGGATTACCCTTGGTAGAGATCCAATATGTGACATGGGGAAAATGCAAGACAAAACTTTTCTTTAAGTTCATCCTAGTCCCCATTCGTACTTTCTACGACAAACTGTGTACCATTGTTTTGCCTTCTCTATGAGTGAAAAGGGAAATAATGCCTACCTTAGAGTTTCTTGTGTCATACCCGAGATGCTCAGGCACAAACACATTTCCTCAAAGTCTCGTAGATGATGGCAGGGGTTTTCATTTTTGTGCCCTAAGAAGGGTAGTGCCCGAACCATAGCTATCAAGCCAGGGTGGAGTTCATAACTAGATGAATGGTTGGGTTTTGGAGGTGGCCTAAAGAACTCCCCCTTTGAAGCTAGATGATTTGGAATTGGAGTTGAGTTCATGATGAAAGGATAAAAGAAAACAATTTTGTTTTTTAAGGAAAGATAAAAGATACAGATATGAGGACGAACTAGGTTTGAAGAAAATAGAAACCATTCCCCGACAATAGTGCTAGAAAGATTGTTGGTATTTCTTAATGCAAGCTGAAAGATTCCGCAAGTGCATGGAATTACCGTTGTAGCTTTCACCCTGAATTATTCAGGGTATCATATTTTCCACAAGGAACAGGAGGTACATTTTATAGATAATTCATCCAAGGACAACACAAGGGTAAAGTTGGAAAGGGTAGAGAAGGATTCCTATGGCTTTTGGGTCGAAGAAGAGGTAAACTTTACTCCTACTTGCTTACTTCACGCACCAGCATACACCAGGTCTACCAAGCAATACCAGCCTACGGCTCTATATTGTACCCAAACATGAGGGATTATAAGGGACAGATAGGGCTGTCACCACCTGCTGCCTACCCCTCAATCATGGGGAATGAGGCAAACTGAAGGTAGCTGCTAGCCTAGGCACCTACGTCTATGCTATTGACTACTACTCTAGCGTGCGTAGGGTTATCCAGTCTTTATTAGGGCCCTCTACTAGAGTATCCACCATGGGGATGGACGACAAACCCACAAACAAGTATGAATAAAGCTTAACTAACCAAAAGACTTAATGCCATAAGAAACCCAAACACTTACTTATCAAATATTCCATCGAGGTACAAGCGTTCGCCAAGGAACAAGTTCGGGGAGACACCAACAAGTCTGGTTCTTCCCCATACTCACCCTCACATCTCTCCCAAACCAAGTCTACTAGCTAGCTAGGGCCTAGACCCTTTGGAGTGATACTACTTGTGGTATAGCTCTTTCCTTGGTGTGTTGTTCTCTAATGAGGAGGAGGGAGCCTCTTTTTATAGGTGGAGAGGAGGGGGGTCTTGGAAAAAGGCTTCATCCCCACATGGCATGCACCAAATCGACCTCAAGGTACATTGAATCTACCCAACACCCTATGAACCACCTTGGGGACGTCAGTTTGAACCAACCTAGCAAGGTTGGGCCTAGGGCATGCCACCTAGGGTGCAGTCGCACCCTAGGTTGGTCCAGTTTGAGTCCATCTTCAGTCAGGAGTTCTCCTCTGATCTTCTAGACTTGGCCCATGGTGGTATTGTGTAGAGTTTAGTTGGTTTAGTTTGGGTTTTGGCCTTTTTCCTCTCTTATCTGGGCCCTAATTTGTCTGGTAATGGGCCTATTCTTCATTAGGGCTTATGTTGCTCTGCGCAATATGGTGTTACACTTTGTTTCTTTGCACATTTTTGAGTGTATTTTCGATGTATTCCATAAATGCCCTCCTGCAAAAGGTCAAACACCAAAACTTGTGGAAAGTGTTTGTTTTAAAGCCCTATTTCTAGGTTTGGTGTTTGTATGCTATGATTTTATGTGATAGTTGGTAGTTGAAAATGTGAGTTAAGGACTACTAATAGGCTCCCATCGAGCTTGGCACACTCCCTATGCCCCTGACCTATGACTTCAATGGTCAGCTCAAGAGGATATGGGCCTGCTACCAAAGCCCTCAGAAGGGCATGGTGTGGTAGGTGATCAGGTGGCCCTCAAGTGAGAGCCTAGATGCTCTCGATCACTCAACCCATGGCAGGCCTAGATTAGAAAGGAGGGTGCCCCTAGACCCAAGGTTGGCAACTCCCAAACAAGTTCACCGAACCCTCACTTAGGCCATAGATTCACGTAACATGGGTCAAGAAAGGGGATGGCACCACCATCGCTTGGCCCCGATAGCCGAGCGCTCCCCATCTCACTTGGGAAGGGCCCCATGAAGGGCATCGCACTCTCGTCAGCAGAAGTCATCCCCACCATGGCTAGCTCGATCACTAGAAGATCAAACTTAACCTTTCATCACCATCATGGAATATGGTCAAGTGAGGCCATGAAGGGCTCAGGGGCTCCTAATAGATCCTAATAACATATGGGTATGCTAAGCCTCAGGATCAAAGGTTCTCAACCGAGAGACCCCCCGACTGACCCCTCTAGGATCACCCGAGGGCTCAGGGGCAATACCCATCGGGTACGCTAGCGCATACCCTTAGGCTAAGGAGTCAGGCCAAGCCTGAGCATGACCACCACTTTTGCTCAGGGCTCGAGGCTCGACTGATCCTTAGGCTTCCGATTGACTGAAAGCCTAGACCCAAACCTTAGCTCCCTCTTGGCCTCCGGCACCAGCCAAGGCCCAAGGCATGAGAAGGTATGCCCTGAGCCACCAAGGCTTGGGGCTCCCTAGCACTGCCCCGCAGGTGTGGTGCTATCAACCACTTCTTCAATAGGGTCATTGCACGTGGCATGACGCAACAAGACAAACTCCTTCGTGGCCTCCAAGGGCTCGAGGCACTTGGGCCCATGCATCAGTTACTTAAGTCAGGCCTCCTTTGCCTCCAATAAGCCTCTAGAAGGCACACCTAGGGGAGGCCCATCCAAGCCAACATAGCCTGATGCTCAGTGTGTATTGGTATTTATTAACTCACACAGATAAAATCCGCAAGTGCACGGAATACCACTGTAGCTTTCAGCCGAATGTATTCCAAGTATTGTATCCATAGGGAATCATGTGAGACTAACTATGGTCTAACTTAACAAGGGGTAGCAACAAGGTTAGGATAAATAGGAGCGTAGAGAGGATAACTAAGGTTCTCTAATTCTAACTTGGGTAAGCTATGTCTTCTACTGTTCAACTAGGGACATTACTAGGGAAAGACACTAGCAGAGGATGCTTTCCTTCATAACTAGGGTTCTACTTGGCATACAAACTAGAGGTGGACTACAAAGGATCAATGATGCTATATAATACTCAACTGAGGCTATATAGTACTAATGTCACACATGCAATTGACCACCGATCCGGAATGCAGGGTGCATCCACGATTAACCTAAGTCCAATCACCATGCTTACACTCACGATTAATACTTTACTCCCTCTAGAGCAGAAATAAAGCACTCAAAAGAGTCACGAACCTAATGAACAATATAAACACAATGCTTACTTGAATAAGAAGTTGATTACCTAGAGAAATCTCGAAGGCAAGCTCAAGTAGAACTTGGATCCACCAAGGTACAATCCATAGAGAGGGCACCAATACGCCAGCACCTCCTCTAAAATCTTCCCTCACTCTCCATCTCACTATTTATATTTATATGACTAGATCCTATGGAGGACTAATCTTCTCATAATTGCTGCTCGATCCTAAAGATATGAATTAGGGTTTCAGGGATCTGCTAAGCAGAGGGGGTAGGGGCTAATATATATAGGCTAGAGCATTAATCCTAAGTCCTCGAATCAAAATGACTTGAATAAATGGCAAAGATTGGATCTCTATGGCGGTGGGGAACTGACTTTCAAAGCGAAGGCTGACTGGTGGGACCCATAGGCTGGTCAGCCTATAGGTGGTGCTAGATGGCCCCACATGGCAGCCCCTTGGGGTCTACTTCGGTGGAGAGCCTCCTAGAGTCTTCTAGAATCTTCCCACGCTATTTACAAGGCGGAATTCCATAATTTCCTTTGACGAATAGGTCGCCCTTGATAGTTTTCTAGATAAACCCTGCTAAATACATAGATTCACCAAAACTCATGGAATTTATTAGTTTAAAGCTAACAAGCATGTTTTTATTTGGTGGATGGAAAACCTAAGAAGCATGTTTAGGGGTTTAACTGACAAATTCCATGAGTTTTGGTGAATCTATGTTTTCAGTAGGGTTTATCTAGAAAACTATCAAGGTGGACTTAATCGTTAGATTTAATCGTGTTTATCCACAATGAAAACAACTCAAGAAGACTCTAGAAGACACCTAGAAGGCAGCCCTCCATGATAGACCCTGAGAGGATGACAAGGTGGGGCTAGCTGGCCCTACCTATAGGCCAATCGGCCCACTAGCCCCACGTGTTCAGTCTCTCTTCGCAACGTAGGTTCTCCACCACCTTAAAGATCACATCTACTGCTATTTTTTTAAGTCTATTTGATTCGAGGGCTTAGAATTGATGGTTCCCCCTATATATATCAACCCCTACCCCCTGAGGCATAAGTCAAGATATCAATTTATCTTCATCTTCAGAGCTACCACAATCATTTGAGAAGATCTACTAGAGAGAAAAGAATAGATCTCTAATTCCTCAAAGTTCTAGTATAGGCTAGCTAGTAAGATTCATGTAGAGTTGGGCTGCTGCTTAGGATTCTAGATTCATCATTTGGAGGCTGGTATAGCCTTTGTATCCTCTATTATTTGTGACTTTGTGCTTAATCTATATTATGTTTCTATCTATTATGTTCTTAGTTTGCTTTAGTAGTATGCTTGATATAGTCATAGTTGATACTAAGTTTATGCATAAGTTCGTAAAGCACTTAGCTCAGGACTTGAGTGAGTTAAATGGTCGATATTATGTAAGCGTGGTGCTTATATGTTGTTTACCTGTGGATGCACTCTACATTCTAGGTCATGTGGTAGATCGCAAGTGTGACACTCTCGTTGAGTCCTTTGTAGTCCACTCCCCGTTTGAAGAACAAGTAGGACCTAATTATGAAGGAATTCAAGCTTTGTTCTTGATATTCCTTACTAATGTTCCTTATGTGTAGATGAAGAGTTAATTATGCTATAAAGACAATATATTTACTTGGAGTGTACAAAAGACTTAGTATGTAGGAATGACATAGGAATCTTTCTCTTAATTAATTTCTAGCCTAGATATGCTACATTTATGAGTATCTATTTCTATCACTGGATTATTATCAATGCCTTATACTTATCATTTATATATCATTTGGCTTACCCCTATTAGAGCATATGCTTAGTTAATGATCCCATCATAAGTATACATATTGTCAATATCTCTAGCCCCTACTCCTCCCTATGGTAAAATATAAATAACTGATACCTAGAATACTTTTGGGTGAAGTGCTACAATGGTATATTATCTATGCACTTGCAGAACATTCTCAATTATATATTCTTTCAAAGTCACAAGTGTCATGTTAATAAATACCAACAAGCATTTCTGGTGTCGTTGCCGGGTAGGGCACAAGGCTAAAAGAGAATTGATCAAATAAATACTTATTGATGATATCATAACTATGCACCTCTGCTTTAGCAAGCTTACCCTTGTTTTATCTATTCATATCTTATAAAGGGTATTGCAGGATTGGTTTTGATTCATCAATATATTTCATCAATCACAATCAAACCGATCAAGAGGTAGCTCGACAGCAGTTCCTAAAGCTATGGCTGACAAGACACTGCCCATGCCTCATCAACATGGTGCAAGCTACCCCATTCAGTGGAAAGGTACATGAAGATGCTAGTAGCTCATCTCTAGAATTTTCAAGAGATTAGCAGCACAATCCTCATCAAGGACATCGCTCAAGACATCATACTACTCCACCTATTTCCATTCTCATTAGTGGGAAGGGTGAAGCAGTGGTTCTACACCAACAAAGATGACATCAACACATGGGCAAAATGTTCAAAGGCCCTTCTAGCAAAGTTTTTCCTATTGGCAAAACCAATGCCTTAAGTGGGAAAATTTCCAACTTCTAGCAACAGAAATGTGAAACCATTCTAGAGGCATGGGGACATTTCCAAGAATATATTTCAGAATGTATTCATTGTGGAATGGAAGATTGGTTCCTCGTGCATAGGCTTTTACCATGGATTAACCCAAAAAGCTCATGAACAACTTGATGCTACTGCTGGAGGAGCATTTATGTCACTCACCCCTAGAAAAGTCAAAGCTCTCATGGAGAAGATAGCCTCTAATCAAGGCTGGTCTCAAGGCAATATTCAATCATGGAATAGGAGCAAAGAAGCACCAAAAGAGGTGTGCACACTTTCAACCAAGATGGATGTACTGATGAATTGGCTTGAACAATGAGTCAATTACAAGAAAGATCATCAGGTGTTGGTATTTATTAACTTGCTACTTGTTTTAGTAGTCACCTAATATATGCCTACATCTCTTAACATTACTTACCTAGATTATCATCCCTAGTGATGATGTTAGAGATGCTTGTTGGTACTACTTAGTATTACTACTAGAACAATACTAAGCAGTTCTTTATTATTTCATGTGACTAGAGAGAATATATATATATATATATATATATAATAGATAATTATACCATTATACCACTTCACCCTAGGAGTATTCCTAGGTATCATTATTTATATTTTTACCACAGGGAAGGTCTGGCATGGACATGTATTGATAACTTATACTATTGATGGAGAAGTAAACCATAACCAATTTCTACTCACAATAGGGGTAAGTCATAGGATAGAATATGTATATGATAAGTATTGATCGATGATAAATCACTCAGAGTACTCCTTTCTATGGCATTAGCATAGGTCAAGTAGAATATTAGAGGAATAATTCCTAAGTCATTCTTAATTACAAGTCAAAGCATACATTGATTAGTGCAATTATACCAAGTAGTCATGGCTAAAGTAATCTTTATATCTACACACAAGGGATATTACTAAGGAAGATTAAGAACAGAGCTTGTTCTTGCTTTGTAACCGGACCCCACTTGCTCCTATATTCGGGGAGTGGACTACAAAGGACTCAATGAGAGTGTCACATCCGCGATCTACCACATGACCCTAGAATATAGTGTGTATCCATAGGTAAACAACATATAAGCACCACGCTTACATAATGTCGACCACTCACCCATGGTACATTAGAGTGAGCGCTATATGAACTTATGTATAAACATAATGATAAACTAGATATACTAAGTATATAATCAAAGTAGACAATGAACATTATGACTAAGGACATGAATATTGTGAATACCAATATTGTCATAACAATTGTAGCAAGCATCTAAAAAGTAATGGAGATACAAAATTGAGGGGGGTACAAAGATTATACCAAACCATGCTATTGACAAGATTAGGAATCCAAGCAAATTCCTACTTGCCTCCCTCTAGACCTAGCCTAACTAGCTATGCCCTAGAATATGGTGGAGCTCTGAGGATGATTAGGGTTTCTATCTTCTCAAATGACTTATGCCTCAAGGGGGGTGGCAGGGGCTGATATGTAGCAGAACTGACCAATTTATAAGAGCACAAGTATAATGGCAGCCTGCAAGTGGTCAGCACTGTCATACTTGATCCCATATAAATCTGGTAGTCCATCGAGTACCACGAAGGGTCTCGATTCAACCAACATACGATCAAGATCATACATGATTCAACATACATGTCACACATTACATAAAGTTCACAAAAATAGTTCATCCATTATAGTACGAATTAAAGTTATTTCAAACCACATTCAAGTAAGATAGTAGCGGAAGCAAATTAAAAGTTTGAAATCCAACATCTACAACATTGTTTAAATATAGTGCCAGCTCATGATCACACTTCCACAAAAGCATAAGAGAGGGATTAATAAGAGATGCCTACCCAGGGCTTACTCCTTGTCCATGGCGAGATAGAAGCAGTTCTTGAAATAGCCATGATAACTATACCATCTGCAATAATGGGAAATAAACCCTAAGTATGAGAAGGTACTCAGCTAGACTTACCCATCATAAACCAAAAATAAAGTGACTCCAAGGATCATGCAAGGCTTTATAAGTGGAGCCAGCTTGACAACATTTTGCATAAAAAGCCACTAAATCAACTATACCTTTTATAATTCGGTCATCAAGTTAATTATAGCTATTCATTTCTAGATTAGCGACTAACCTATGCCAAACATGTAGTATATTATTAATGACAGCACAATAATAACCATAGCCATTTAATATTTTATTCTTAGAACCATTCCACTTGCCATTAACACTATGATAGAAGAAAGCTCAGTCAAGTTTCTCACTATCCAGGAGAGACTGTGATTCGAATCGATTGCAACTAGCTGAGTAGTTATTCCTAACACAAACCTAGGTCTACTAGCCACTGGTAGCCTTATGTCACCTTTGGTACAACTCAGGTCCATATTTCATGGGTTCAATTAGCGTCGCACAATCAGGGACAACCAGCTGCTAGGACAATTAGGACTACCCTACCCTTGGCCTCACTGTCTGGCTCCCCGCACATCCTTACTACCATCCAGAGTGCGCACTCTTATAGAATGGGGCTTGGCCTGAGTTAAGCTACTGGGCTTCATGGTCGAAACAAGTTATCTGGCCAGCTAAGTGAGAGGCATGCGTGCAAAATGATCAAGGACCAATAACGGTACTGGTCCTTAATCGGCACAGACATAATCACATGAGTCAACCTACAACATAGACTCTGTCCGGCCTTGATTTACAACTTCCATGGTTCTTTTACACGATAGCAAGTATAGCAAACTGTGGTTTTGTGCCCACCTATATCTAGTAGGTGACAGGAAATCACCCGACTTCTACTGGTCTAAGCATAGCTAAACATATATTCGATCTTGGACCTACATAGGGATTAAAGGTATATATCTGGATAAGGTAGTTCTATGCATTAAGTGTTTCCAACCAACTCTTATAACCTAATGCATCAAACATAAAGGACTCAAGTGATATTTTGTAAAACATGGGAGACTTAAAATGTTCTGGGCTTGCCTTTGAGAAAAGAAGCTGGCCGATGATCCAGGGCACTCAGGGAGGTCCTCTAGAGTTTGCTCCTCTCCTTCTAGAGCTATGACCTGAGGTGTCTCCTGCTGTTCCTCCTCTTCTTCTTTCTTGAACTCCAAAAGAGTTATCCCCTCTGACGATCCTATATGCATGATCATGGAATAAGATATCATGGATGCATATATAACGACATGTATGATATGGTGGGGTATGATGAAATGCATTCTCATAGGTGTTTTTAATAGCATTGTATTAAGGTGATAACAAGTTACATATTATTTTACTGAGTAGGTGCATATCTCTTCTCTAGTAACTAAACAAATTCTCATGTAAGCAATTTTCTGGACTGCAAGTCAGCAGCCACTTGTTTTCATCATAACTAGAGTTATACACATCAAAATAACATGGTTGTGGACATTATGGAAAGCTTATGAAATTACCTACAACTTTATTTCAATCATCTTAATGTGATTCAGAGGTTATCTAGGTCAAACAAATCAATCTTTTAGATCTATCCAGAGAGCAAGCATTTCTAACATCAAATTTCTAGCAGCCATAGTTCTGATACCATAGGACCTATGACTATGAAAATTTAACATAAGGTAGATAAGTAAGTTATCTACAACTTTTTTATTAACAAGTTTCACAGAAAAGGTCATTATCATCATGAAATTATTACCAAACAGAAACTACACATGGGGCCATCTAATTGAATTATAAAACAATAATTAGCTCATTGTCTACAACCAATCATTCCTAAGCCTATCTGATAACATCAACAGGCTATATGCATCACAAACACCATATAAAATATCATGGTTAAGGTCAACTAATTTATTTATTTTCATTTATTAATTTCTTTATATATCAAGGTGATTTAAGGATAAATATTTCTAATGCTCAATAAATTCTGCAAAAATTACAGTAGCCTACATATGACCCTTGTGAGTCTACTATATATATTTCATGCCATTTGGATAAGTATAGTCATCTCTACAAAAATGATAAGTTACATATGCTTATTTTAGCAAAAATAGTTTAGCAAAGTGAAAAGTGTCAAGCAGTAGATTTAATATTTTTCTTACTTTCCTCCTACCATGAGAATACTATGTAAAAATTTGCGTGTTCATATGTTATGTATTCTTACCCCAATTAATTTCACTAGAAACTAGCAATTAATTAAGATTAAATAGAAAGACCATATTTCAAGTATACTTACTATAGGTTTAGTATTTTTACAAACTTGAGCATGTCGACACAATACCAGCAAAATTAGAGTCACAATTTTGTCACATTCCTAGCTCAAGTTATGCAATTTACAAGATAGAAATCATTTTAAAAGCACTTATTTGCTCAATTTAATTCTCCCAGAAAAATACGGTTCTGGCAGGAAAGGTGACGTAAGCGTGCATCCATCTTCCCCATGAGCTTTGCCTTCCTAAGGTTACAACCTAACACCTAACTGTGAGAGTGGCCATGGTGATGTGCATGGCGGCAGGCGCTCTCGGCTCTTGGTGGTGTGGCTCGCATTCCGGCACCAGCGACTGTGGTAGCAACTCAATGAGCTACTGGCTATAGCTTCTAGGATCTATGACAAATATGAATCAAGAGAGAGAGAGATTGGAGGAGTGGTGGATAGGGCTGGCCCTGGTAGCTTAGAGCTCGGTGGTGCTCCGTGGCCATGGCGGCGACAGCAATGTCCCGTAGGCTTTTACCTTCGCTCGAGCTAAGGTGATGGGTGGTCGGCGAGGTGGAGGGGGAAATGGCCGAGTAGTGTGTGTGAGCTATCAAGGAATGGTGCCACAATGGTGGTGCATGATCTTAGCGGAGTTCGGCGGCAATGGCAACAGCGCTCGATTTCGCTCTGACATGGCGAGAGCGAGGCAGAGTGAGTGAGCGCAAGTGAGAGAGCGAGCGCGATGCGACATCTACTTTTGCCCACTCTGGCCTGACCGGTGGGGCCAACGCTAGGTGTACGGCCACCATGCGGTGGCCGCAGCCCGACATAGGTCGGCCACGACACGCGCGCGGTGCCGATTCAGTCCGTCTGACAGCGCTACTTTGAGCTCCTAAATCTCCTAATCCATGGTGATTTAGCAAAAACATCATTAATAGAAATTGTAGAGCTATGTGAGTACTACAACTTTTAATGATCATGGTCTAATTTGAACTAGTTTTGAAACTACATTGCTCCAAAGTGGGCTACATTGAAACTGAAATTCAGTTAAAGATAGCGAAATTTCAAGTTTTGAAAACAACATTTTGTTGATAATTGTGAGCTCTATTTGACCATGTTAGAATAAAGTTTGTTACCCTTGATGTAAACTACAACTTTTATTTAGGTCACATAACCATACAAGGACACTAAGCTACTGTTCAACTTTGGTCAAACTATCATCATGAAAATGGCATTTCCAATGAAACCAACACTTAGAAGCAAATTTGGTCTATGTCATGAATATGAACATTGTTCCAATTATGATTCTAGGTGTGTCTAAGGGATTTTGGTGCCCTCACAACCATTTCTTATATTGGTCACACAAGATTACAAGCATATGCATATATAATTAACATTACATGTGATAAGAAGAAAGTGATCAAAATGAAACTTCATATGCTCATGGTCATAAATGCTTGGTTGATGCTTGTGATCATGAAATGCAAATGCCAAATGCAATGCTTAACACTAGGGTGTTATAGCCCCTCCCCCTCATAGAAATCTTGTCCCAAAATTTGCAAGACCTACCATTCTTTCTAAAAAGTGGGATAGACTTCACGCAAATAATCCTCCCATTCCCATATGGCATCTTGTTCATTGTGGTTATTCCACACCACCTTGTAGAACTTAATGACCTTGCTCTGGGTTACTCTTTCCATTTCTTCTAGCACTTGGATTGGTTTCTCTTCATAAATAAAATCCAATTGGAGCTTAATGTTGGTGGGTGCAATGGCTTCCTCAGGTATGCGAAGACATCTTTTCAACTGAGAAACATGGAAGACATTGAATATCACACTCATCTCAAAAGGTAGTTGTTACTTGTAGGCGACATTTCCTTTTCGTTCAATAATCTGGTATGGCCCTACATAACTAGGCACAAGCTTCCTTTTTACTCCAAATCTCTGCACTCCCCTCATGGGCAAAACTTTTAAGTACACATAGTCTCCCACTTTGAAGGTTAGTGGTCTTCTTCTTTTATCAGCATAACTCTTTTGTCTGGACTGAGCTGCTTTCATATGCTATTGGACAATGCAGTACTTCCTCTTCAACTTCGGTGACAAAGTCAATGCCATAATATCTTGTTTCTCCAGGTTCAATCCAATTCAAGGGAGTTCTACATTTCTAGCCTTACAAGGCTTCAAAAGGAGCCATCTTGATCCTCTCTTGATAACTGTTGTTATAAGGAAAACTTAGCTAAAGGTAGCCATCTTTCCCATGAACCCTTGGAGGATATAACACAAGCTCTCAACATATCTTCCAAGATTTGGTTCACTCGCTTGATTTGTCTGGAGGTCTGAGGGTGCTAAGCTAAGCTTCACACAAGGTTGGTCCCTAATTGCTTGTGCAAGTGCTCCCAAAATCGAGCAGTGAATTGAGGGCCTCTATCTGATATAATGGTTCTTAGCACCCCATGCAATCATACTATCTGAGCTATGTAGATTTCTACATACTGATGTGGTCGATAGTTGGTTCTCACAGGAATGAAGTGTGCGGACTTGGTCAGGTGGGGACTACAATTACCCATATTGAGTCGAAACCCTTCTGAGTAGTCGAGAGTCCAACAATAAAAACCATGCTGATTTCCTCTCACTTCCATCCTAGAATAGATAAAGGTTGTAGTAATCCAGCGGATTTCAAATGAATGGCCTTGACTCTACTTCAATTATCACACCAAGCAACATAGGTGGCGATCTCTTTCTTCATCTTGGTCCACCAAAAATGGCTTTTCAAATCTTGACACATTTTGCTACTACTTGGATGGATAGACAACTTGGATGAATGAGCTTCATCTAAAATTTGATTTCTAAGTTATTGGTCTTTCAGTACCACAAGTTGGTCCTCAAACCATAGCACACCTCTTTCATCCAACCTAAAATGCTTGGTTTCCTGTTCTTTCATCTTTTGCTTGATGTGGAACACACCCACATCTGTCTTCTATAGTTCTATGATCTTGCTCTCAAGTGAGCAACTAACAGTGATATTGTGCAGCACAATAGGATGCAACAAATTAAATCCATCTTCCAACAAGGCTTCTAAGGTGTTACAATGAGATTTCCGACTAAGTGCATCGGCTACAACATTGGCTTTTCCTAGATGGTAGTGCACTTCCAAATTATAGTCCTTGATTGGCTCTAACCATCTATGTTGTCTCATGTTTAGATCAGGTTGAGTTAAGATGTATTTGAGACTTTTGTGGTCAGTGTATATGTGGCATATGTTTCTCAACAAATAATGTCTCCATATCTTCAAAGTGTGAACCACTATTGCAATGCTCCAAATCATGTGTAGGGTAATTGACTTCATGCTTTCTCAATTGTCGAGAAGCATAGGCAATAACTCAACCTTCTTGCATGAGCACACACCCCAAACCTGTACATGATGCATCACAGAACACATCGAAAGGCTTTTCAATATTGAGTTGTGCTAAAATAGGAGCTTGTAGTTAGCAAGGTCCTTAAGGTGTGAAAAGCAGCTTCAAACTCTGGCGTCCAATTGAACTTTTCATCCTACTGGAGTAGTCTAGTCATGGGCTTAGCTATCTTAGAAAAATCTGGAATGAAACGACTGATAGTAGCCTCCTAGCCCTAGAAAACTCCAAACTTCATGAACCAAAGTCGGGGCCTTTCAATCTATGACCTCTTGTACATTAGATGGGTCTACAGATATTCCATCTTTAGATAAGATGTGACCCAAGAAAGGTACTTTCTTCAACTAGAATTCACATTTGCTAAATTTGGCATATAATTTATGCTCCCTCAATCTGGATAAGATGATCCTCAGATGCTCTACATGATCTGCCTCATTCTCTAAGTAAATCAAGATATTATTGATAAGCACAACCACTGAACTTGTCGAGCTCGAGCATGAATATCGAATTCATCAAGTACATGATGTAGGCCGGAGCATTTGTTAGTCCAAAAGACATGACCAAATACTCATACAAGCCATACCTAGTGGAGAAAGCTATCTTAGGTACATCTTCTGGCCTGATCTTGATCCAGTGATAGACTGATCTCAAGTCAATCTTAGAGAATACCTTTGCTCTTGACAATTGATCGAACAAACTATCGATACGAGGCAAAGGATACTTGTTCTTAATGGTTATAGCATTAAGCAGCCTATAATCCACACACATCTGCAAGGATTTGTCATTCTTCTTTACAAATAAAGCTGGACAACCCCATGGAGACGAACTGGGTCGAATGAGACCTTTGTTCAAAAGTTTTTGTAACTACATTTTAAGTTCGGCTAACTCATTTGGTGGCATCCTATAGGGTCTTCTTGAGATGGGTGTTGTACCTAGCACTAACTCAATCTTAAATTCCACATCCCTATCAGGTGATAAACCTAGCAACTCATCTAGAAATACATCAAGAAATTCACAAACCACTAGAATATCACAGAGAGTAGTGGCTTGGATAGCACAAGACAAGTTTTGAAGATCAAAACTTTAGGGAAGTGGTACTAGAAAAGCATTACTCCCCTTTGGTTCTTTCATTATAATTGTTCTAGTGGTAGTGTCAATGAGAACTCCATGACCCCTCATCCAATTCATGCCCAAAATCACATCTATTGCTAATCCTAGCAATATTATAAGATCTGTAGTGTACTCCCTCTCTTGTAAATAGATGAGCACACCTCTCACTAATTGATCAGTAGAGATAGTGGCCCTAGCTGAACTTATACTATAACCACCCTTGTCTACCTCAATTATCTTCTGATCATACTTAGATGCAAATCCTTGGCTCATAAATGCATGAGAAGCTCCAGAATCAAATAAAATAATGGCGGGATGTTTGTTAACAAGAAACATACCGGTAGTGACAACTTCTCCTACAGGGATTTCCTCCATGGCTGCATAATGCACGTACCCAGGACATTCCTTAGGATTGGCCTGCTTCTATGTACCCTAGTTTTGATTTCCATTCCTCTTAGGATAGGGGCAATCCTTGGACCAGTGACCCATCTGATTGTAATTGAAGCATGGCTGGTTACTTCTTGGACCTAGTTGAGCTTCCTTGGCCTGCATCACCCTTGGGTAAGGCAATGGTGAATGCCTTGCGAAACACCTTTTGAGGTTGGCTAGCCTAGGCTTTCTGTTGAGGAGGCCTAAACTTAGGTGCTGGAGGACAAAACTATGGCCTGGCTACCATAGGAGCTTTGGACTGAGATGATCCTGAGGCACTTTCCTCAGCTGCTCTTTTGTGGCTCTTTGCTGCTGCGTGTAAGTTGTCCTAGGGTTAAGGCATCACTAATGAACTCATTGTATGTAGCACATCTTGAGTTGGCCATAGTCTTCATTAGTTTGGTGCCAAGGCCTCTCTTGAAGCTTTCTATATTCTTTTTCTTCTGTGTCCACAAACCCTAAGGGCATATTGGGACAAATTGTTGAAGGCATGCATGTACTTGGTAAGGGTCTTTGTTCCTTGTGTTAGCTTCATAAACTTAGTGGCCTTCATCCACATCAGCCCTAGGGGTATATGATGCCCCCTAAAGGCTATCTTGAATTGCTCCTAGGTAACATTTGCTCTAGTAGGTAAGGTAGACTAATAATGAGTCCACCAGATACCTATAGGCCCCTATAGTTGATGCGATGCATACTCAGCCTTCATCATTTCGGTGACCCTCAATAGACGGAACATCTATTCAATAGTGTTCAACCACTCATCAGCCTAGAGCTGGTTCTTCTTCCTCTTTAAAGATAGGAGGCTTAGTCTCTAGAAAGTCCTTGAATGTACTGTACTAATTTGGTTCTGGGCCTTGATGTTGTTGGCGAGCAGTGAGCAGTGTTCTACGTAATGAGCCGTAGTGTACCCTCCATTGCTCTCTAATTCCATAGGAACTATGCAAAAAACTCATTCACAGATGGTGATGGTGGTGGTGGTAAGTCACCATCATTGCCACCTTCGCTGGTGTCTGCTCTAGCATGAGCGCAAGTCATCTACAAAAGTTGCAACAATAAGTGATTATAGGATGATGTCAAGAGATTGCAGATGAATTGTGTAATTATGCCAAACTAAAATTACTAGAGAGAATCTTAGAATCATACAATAAAACAGAGGCACAATAATTCATTCTCGCAACACGTTAACATTCATGTCATTTTTCACCAGTAAAACGAAACTAGAATTTCATCAAAGTTTGACCCATCACGGATTAACATGCAAAGTACCAATATTACACTAAAGTTATGTCATGAGTATTGAAGTTCAAACTACAAGTCTGTTCTAAGGATAGTAGGGATATATCTAGTGAATTGAACTAGTCATTAGACTGCTCTACTCTTCAGAGTGCTCGCTGTTGAGGTCGGAGATATCATCATCGCCGTGTTGCTAACATATCTGGCTCAGCACCTCAAAAGCAACTACTTGAGCAGCTTCCCAAGGAGTTTTCCCTTCGGAATTTGCCTTCCACTACTGCCATAGGGGTGCTTGGGTACAAGTTGGAATGGTGAACTGCACCTCATACCATGGTTGTCCTTCTAGGTATACCTCATTCTAGGAATAGAGAGGCGGTTCAGTATATCCCACATAATGCAGGACCCTCCAAAGTAGGGCAGGGGTACCAAACATTCTCAAGAAAGTCTCACTCCTAGCTGATGCTACCATCTGTTCTAACAAAATGGTGCAACTCTCATGAGAATAATGTTATAATAGAAAAGAGTTACTTAACCGAATAAGAGACATATAAGGGGAGGAATAATGCAAGTGTGTAATGAATGATTGATCATGATGCATGCACGTTTCGTACGTCCTCTCAAACCTAGGAAAATTTAAAACTTCTAATGGCATGCACGGTGGCATACGCGTTCTCGCATATATAACGCAAATAGTCGGGCTACATGTTTCGCTGTTAGTGTACTTGCATAAGAATTCCATTTTAGCCCAACCCCACAATTATATATGCAAAATGTAAATCTAGGGCTCTAGGTTGTAACCTAAATACTTCCATATATATATACCCATATATATATACTTCCACATCAAAGCTACTCGAGAGTAAATACATCCTATATATACATATAAATATGCATATATAGCCATATCAAAGCTAACCCACAATTAAATACTTCCATATATATATGAGGCATATATACACTTCAGTATCAAAACTAACTCTCCCCATAGACCGCACGCTCACATCTTGCAGTCATGCCACTGTGATGATGAGTGGCATCTTACCTTGGGCGTAGAGGCATTTGATCCATACATTTCCACTCAAGTGAATGGCATCCATACAATAGCATGCTGTATGGACGATGAAAATAAAAACCCTCAAGTTAGTACTTAATTAGCCACCTGAAAGTCCTTAACTGGGCATAAAGGAAGTGATCACTGGCACACTTTAGATTCAAACTTTATATTTAAACACCTATATATAGCTATAAATTCTAAAAACTAGTTTTGGAAAACAAAAACCTTTGTTTTAAATACACATGTGGCAATTAATGTTGAATCTTGCTCTAATGCCAGCTATAGCAGAACAGACCAATTTATAACAGCACAAGTACAACGGTAGCCTACAAGCAGTCGCACTGTCATACTTGAGCCCATATAAACCCGATAGTCCGTTGAGTACCATGAAGGGTCTCAATTCAACCAACATACGACCAAGATTGTACATGATTCAACATACATGTCACACGTTACATAAAGTTCACAAATACAGTCCATCCATCAGAGTACGAATTAAAGTTATTACAAGCCACATTCAGGTAAGATAGTAGCAGAAGCAAATTAAAAGTTTGAAATCCAACATCTGCAACATTGTTTAAATATAGTGCTAGCTCATGATCACACTTCTACAAAAGCATAAGAGAGGGATTAATAAGAGATGCCTGCCAAGGGCTTACTCCTCGTCCACGGTGGGACATAAGTAGTTCTTGCAATAGCCATGATAAATTGTACCATCTACAACAATGGGAAATAAACCTTGAGTAAGAGAAGGTACTTAGCTGGACTTACCCATCATAAACCAAAAATAAAGTGACTCCAAGGATCATGCAAGGCTTTACAAGTGGAGCTACCTTGACAACATTTTACAAGTGGAGCTACCTTTATAATTCGGTCATCAAGTTAATTATAGCTATTCATTTCTAGATTAGCGACTAACCTATGCCAAACATGTAGTATATTGTTAATGACAGCACAATAATAACCATAGCCATTTAATATTTTATTCTCAGAACCATTCCACTTGCCATTAACACTATGATAGAAGGAAGCTCAGTCAAGTTTCACACTATCCAGGAGAGACGACGATTCGAATCGATTGCAACCAGTTGGGCAGTTATTCCTAAAATAAACCTAGGTCTACCAGGCACAGTAGCTTTAGGTCACCTTTGGTACAACTTAGGTCCACATTTCATGGGTTCAATCGGTGCTGCACAATCAGGGACAACCAGTTGCTAGGATGATCAGGACTACCCTACCCTTGGGCTCACAGTTTGGCTCCCCACACATCCTTACTACCATCTAGATTGAGCACTCTTATAGAATGGGGCCTGGCCTGAGTTGAGCTACTCGGTTTCACTGATCGGAATGAGTTATTAGGCCAGCTAAGTGAGAGGCATGTGTTCAAAATGACTAAGGACCGACAACAGGTATGGTCCTTAATCAGCGCAGACGGAATCACATGAGTCAACCTACAACACAGACTCCATCTGGTCTCGATTAACAACATCCATGGTTCTTTTACACGATAGCAAACCGTGGTTCAGTGCCCACATATATCTCACTCCGGAGCTTGTCTTTGAGAAAAGAAGTTGGCTGATGATCCGGGCACTCTGGGAGGTCCTCAAGAGTTTGCTCCTCTCCTTCTAGAGCTACGGCCTGAGGTGTCTCCTGCTATTCCTCATCTTCTTCTTTGTTGAACTCCAAAAGAGTTATCCCCTCAGATGATCCTATATGCATGATCATGGAATAAGATATCATGTATGCATATATAACGACATGTATGATATGGTGGGGCATGATGAAATGCAATCTCATAGGTGTTTTCAATAGCATTGTATTAAGGTGATAACAAGTTACATCTTATTTTACTGAGTAGGTGCATATCTCTTCTCTAGTAACTAAACAAATTCTCATCTAAGCAATTTTCTGGACTACAAGACAACAGCCACTTGTTTTGATCATAGCTGGAGTTATACACATCAAAATAATATGGTTGTGGACTTTCTGGAAAGGCTATGAAATTTCCTACAACTCTATTTTAATAATATTAATGTGATTTAGTTGTTATCTATGTCAAAAAAATCAATCTTTCAGATATGTTCAGAGAGCAGGCATTTCTGACAGCAGAGTTCTAACATCCATAGTTCTTAAACCATAAGACCTATGAATATGAAAATTTAACACAAGGTAGATAAGTAAGTTATCTACAACTTTGTTATTTACAAGTTGCACCAAAAAGGTCATTATGATCATGAAATTAATACTACAATAGAAACTACACATGCAGCCATCAAAGTGAATTATAAAACAATAATTAGCTAGTTGTCTACAACCAATCATTCCTAAGCCTATCTGATAACATCAACAGGCTATATGCATCACAAACACCATAGAAAATATCATGGTTAAGCCCAACTAATTTATTTATTTTCATTTACTAATTTCTTTATATATCAAGGTGATTTAAGGATATATATTTCCAATTCTCAATAACTTCTATGAAAATTACAGTAGGCTACATATGACCATATGAGTATATTATATAAATTTCATGCCATTTGGATAAGTATAGTCTACTCTACAAAAATGACAACTTACATATGCTTATTTTAGCAAAAATAGCTTAGCATAGTGAAAAGTGTCAAGCAGCAGATTTAAATTTTTTTTACTTTCCTCCTAGCATGAGAATAGTGTGTAAAAATGTTCATGATCATATGTTATGTATTCTTACAATAATTAATTTCACTAGAAACTAGCAATTAATTAAGATTAAATAGGAAGACCATATTTCAAGTGTACTTACTATAGGTTTAGTATTTTTCCTAACTAGAGCATGTAAACACAAGACCAGCAAAATTGGAATAAGAATTTTATCACCTTTCCTAGCTCATGTTATGCAATTTACAAGATAGAAACTATTTTAAAAACACTTATATTGCTCAATTTAATTCTCTTAGAAAAATACCCTAAATAGTAGATTTCATATTTTTATCAAATATTACACTTCAAGATGAATCCAACAAAAGTTGGTTCACCCAAATTGGACACTCCTAACTCAAGATATAAAATTTTGAAGTTTGCATTCAAATCTATGAAAATAAATCAAGAAACACATTTCAAATACTGACTGACTAGCTGGGACCCGTAGGTCAACAAGACCCACACATCAGTGACACATAGAGCAGGGGCGCGGTTTGACCGGCGGCAAGCTCGTCGACGGCGATGTCACCGGCGGTGAGGTCATCAGGCGTTGTGTTCCCCACTCTCTTACACACCTACTGATACCCTAGGTTTGCTCGGAGGATCACTAGAGCTGCCTCACCAGCGAGCATGGTGGCTCGGTGGTGGTGCGCAGTGGTGCTCCGGCCATCTTTGGCGATGGCACGTGATGAGGACATGACACCATTGGATACAACCATTGTTTATAAGGTGAGTTCGTTCCTACATTTGCATAGTGATTTTTGGTACAATTCACTTGGTTCCACATGTATATGTCATTATTTGAATGTAGGTACAAATATGTCTCAATGTGCAAGTTCATCAAAGTTGAATTTTTAGTTCATCGGCAGCTCGATAGTGCTTCATTAGGAAGGCCATAACTCAGCCATCTGGAGTGCGATTGAGGTCAATGAGCACTTGATGGAAAGCTTGTTTGATAAGATTTCAAATAGATCTGGTCTCATCTCAATATCACATCAGCAAGGCCTCCAAACCATCAAGATATTCTGTCGTTATTTCTGCTGGGAGCTACACTGTCGTTATGGGCTTGTTATTCATCCTTGGGACCCTGGCCCAAGTGGGAGCACACCCCAAGGACTTGGAGAACCCACCAAGAAAGCCCATGGACGTCCTCCTCCTTGGCCACCACCTTAGGAGGCCAGCAAGGATCTCCAAGCCAAACCGGAGGCCCAGTCCAACTTGAGTTCGAGTCCATCTCGGGCTCTAGGACCAGCGTGTAGTAAAACGGACGTCTAGGTCACATACGGACTCCATTTTTTATGATCCACATATGGATGGGAAGATAATTTCATAAGGAAACCAATGCAAGTGGTCCCTCATCAAAAGTACATCAGAATCAATGGGAATCATCGAAACAAGTTGACATCTAGAATCTATCACGGCGCTGCGTCGTCGTCTTTTGGGCCATTGGGTCTTGTAACGTGTTGGGACACCTTTAGGACATGAAGAGGGAATCCTTGGACGTCCCTTAGGCTATATAATCAGTAGCCACCACCTACATTAGGTTTTGGGTTTTGTTTTAGATCAATCTGTCATTGAACAGTCACCGTTATCGGTTTGCAAGACCCCAACTTCGAGTGCTTAATCATTCATCTGCAATTGTTAGTTCAACTGAGTTGCATTTTATCCTGTTCTTGCTTGTGTTCTTCAACTCGCAGCAGGGATTATCCTTCTTGGTGAGGTCAACCGGATTGTGACACGGTTGATAACCGGAGGAGACGTGGTGCTAAGGTTGCAGGGTTCGGGTCTTTATGATATGAAACCAGATCGGTGTGTCGCTCTCCAAACAAATCGTTGTTTATCTTGAACCTGACGGAAGATCGGGACCCTCGTCCCCATTAGCATGCTTAGGCAAGTGTGGCTATGACATCTACAAACCCTAGCAAAGCTATACAGCATGGATCAAGTCACGGTGAAGCAGTGGTGATGCTTGGCCGCGTGCATGGCGGTAGGGCGGCGCGAGCACGGCGGTGGCACAGTGAGGTTCCAGTAGGAAAGGTGATGCAAGCGTGCATCCATCTTCCCCACAAGCTTTGCCATCCTAAGGTTACACCCTAATGCCTAACTACGAGAGAGAACAGTGACCAAATAGGCATGGCCATGTTGATGTGAATGGCGGTGGCACTCTCGGTTCACGGCGGTGCGGCTCATGTTCTGGCACCAGCGACATGGTAGCGGCTTAATGAGCTACTGCTATAGCTTCTAGGACCTATGATGAAGATGAATCAAGAGAGAGAGATTGGAGGAGCAGTGGATAGGGCTGGCCATGGTAGCTCAGGAGCTTGATGGTGCTCCATGGCCATGGTCGGAATGGTAATGGCCCGTAGGCCTTTACCTTGGCTCGGGCTAAGGCGATGTGTGGTCGGCGAGGTGGAGGGGAAATGGCCGAGCAGTGTGCAAGAGTTATTGGGGAATGGTGTTGCGATGGTGGCATGCAAGCTCGATAGAGCTCGGTGGCAATGGCAACTGGCGCTTAGTTTCACTCTGGCGTGGTGAGAGCGAGAGCGAGAGTGAGAGCAGGAGTGAGAGCGAGGTAGAGAGTGAGCAGTGACTGAGAGAGCGAGCGCAATGCGGCCTCTACTTCTACCTACTCCAGGCCTAGCCGGTGGGGCTGATGCTGGCATACAGGCACCACGCGACGGCTGTAGCCCAACATCGGTCAGGTCACGACGTGCGCTCGCGACGCCAAGTCAGTCCGTCTGATAGTGCTACTTTGAGCTCCTAAATCTCCTAATCCATGGTGATTTCGCAAAAACTTCATTAATAGAAATTGTAGAGCTATGTGAGTACTACAAGTTTGCTTTAATGATCATGGTTACTTCAAAATGGTTTTCAAACTACATTGCTACAAAGTGGGCTTCATTGAAACTAAAATTCAGTTAAGGACGGTGAAATTTTAAGTTTTGAAAACAACATTTTATAGATACTTGTGAGCTCTATTTGACCATGTTAGACACTGATTCACCTCATGACCCTTCAATAAAGTTTGTTACACTTGATGTACACTAAAACTTTTATTTAGGTCACACAGCCATGCAAAGAGTCTAAGCTATTGTTCAACTTTGGTCAAACTAGCATCATGAAAATGGCATTTCCAATGAAACCAACACTTTGAAGCAAATTTGGTCTATGTCATGAATATGAACATTGTTCCAATTATCATTCTTGGTGTGCCTAAGGTATTTTGCTAACCACACAACCATTTCTTATGTTGGTCACACATGATTACAAGCATATGCATATATAATTAACACAAAATGTGATAAGAAGAAAGTGATCAAAATGGAACTTCATATGCTCATGCTCATAAATGCTTGGATGATGCTTGTGCTCATGAAATGCAAATGCCAAATGCAATGCTTAACATTAGGGTGTTACATGATATATAGGTCAGAGTGTCCATCGTGAGCCCTTGGATCAAATCGACTTAAAGGACGACGTAGATTCAACCTAGGAGGCTGGTGGAGAACCGATATTGCAACGTAGAGGCTGATAGTGGGCCCTAGGGGCTGGCTAGCCTATAGGTGGGGCTGGGCAGCCACTCGGGCTCCACCTCGGTGTGGAATCCTCTCGAGTCTTCTAGAGTATTCTAGTGTCTGTTTCGCTGGTAGATAAGCATGATTAATTCTGACATATTGGTCCACCTTGATGGTTTTCTAGATAAACCCTATAGAAAATACAGATTCACCAAAACTCATAGAATTTGTTAGTTTAAACCCTATAGACCTTTGTTGGTGATCATATTTATGCCCTTATGCATGTTTCTTTGATGGTTTATAATGGTTGCTAACTACCGTCAACAAGCTCCCCCAAGCTTATCCTTTGCTAGTCCCTTAGCAAATCTAAACTTAGCAAAATGGATTAGGAGTTGCTATGATATTTTCACTCCTCAAAAGTACACATGCATTCAAACAAGAATTCTCCTCCGGATTAGAATGAACCAATCTGACTTTCAAACTTACACGTATTACCTTCAATTGTGGGGCTTCTAAGCCTTCACCAAGGTCTTAAGCACTTGAAAGACAGAATGATCAAGTCAAGCACTATGTTTCAAGTTCTTTGCTCAACCATTATTCTAAGTTTTATAGGTTTTCAAAATAAAACTCAGAGCTTCCTAGTGTATGACACTCTCAAGTCTCTCAATATATGTGGTATTTGTGGATCGTCACCAAGGCAATAGTGATGTTATGCCCTTCTCTTCCTACAACTAAGGCTTATGTGGAGCTCATAAGAGTGGAAAATAGCATGAAAGAGTATACTTGCAATGCATATATTGTAAAGTCAAACCTTGGATCCAAAGAGAGTTGAGTCATACAATCAAGTCAAGATGTGCATGTGTGTGGATGTATATGATGGATATATATGGTGGCTAACCTAATTCTACTATGCTCCTTGAAAACATATCTCTCTTTTGGAACTCAGAAAATACTTTGCAAGAAAACAGCGGCTATCTTATTCATCTCTTCCTTTTTTCTCAAGCAAGCATCAAAGTACCCATTGTTTTAAATATCTTGGACACTTATCCATTTTTTCACATTTGTCTTTTTTTTCTTTCTTCTCTTTTTTTATGAATAACTTTTGCATAGCCCCATGTCTCTTTTCTGCAACAAAACTTTTGAGAGATAGCAACAAGAACTTGGAGCATTTATTTGGTGGATATCCTATAGGGCATATTTTTTGTGTTCACTCCCAGTGTAGGAGTAAAACATTTTTGGGTGGATCTAGATGGAATGACATGTTTCTATGCCTACCACCAGTGTAGCAATAGTGCATATTAGGATGGTGTGTACGAGATCTTGATTTTAAGAGCATGACAAACCTCTCATAAGGGTCAACAAAGCTTGACTAAACTCAATGCAAAACAAGTAGCATATATGTGGAAGTTTTCCTAATCTAAATATCTTATATGGCTCTGGTAGGAATTCAAGCTTTGTCATACAAGGAACTCATCATGTAGCATTTGTTATGTTTTTCAAAAGATAAATCTCTAGAACTTTAGTATCACTTGGAACAAGATAAACAACAGCTCAAACCTTCTCATATCATGTCCATCAACTACCTAGACTTAGATCAAGCATATGCTACCCACGAGTTTCAAGCTCAGAGCAAATTCTTATATCAAAATAGTCATATTGAAAACTTGGGACAATTCAAGGCTAAAAACTAGGTTCTTGAAAGGAATTACAACAGAGCAACCATTCATCATTTCCATTGCAAGAGATTATCCTTAGAGTCCATTTATTTATCTCTTAAAAATCAAGACACACCTTTTATTTTGTTTTCTCACTTTTAAGATCACACCTTATTATCATAAAGATGAAACTTTTATTTTGCTTTTAGTTTGTTATGCATCTTTTTATTTATTATTTTTAGCAAATGTAGAGCAAACTGAAGAATAACAAAAGGAAAGAAATACTTAGCTAGATACATGGGGGTGCTCCTCCCCCAAGCTAGGATGTTGTCGTGGTCAAATGTTGAAGTTGAGTGATCCTTTTTAGAGTGGGTTCACCAGCAACTATTTTTCTCATCCATCTAGGGGTTGGTTCAAGAAGATGTACTTTAGGTGGAGTGAGACAAAGACAATCGGGTAAACTTGCTCTTGATCATATGTACCATCCTGCAAAAATACCAACAAGAACACCAAAACTCGTGGCATGGATTAGGATAAGGGGTTAGTTGTCAGCCATTTGGAGATTTGTTGTTCTTGTGGGGTTAAACATATTCTCTAATTGACAAAGTTCTAGCAGGATGTCTGTCTTATTCATTTTCATCATTTTTCAAATTTTCTATTTGTCATATGCAAAAAAGGAAATACATATGCATAGTATTTTTAATTTTTATGCCACCATAGTGAATATTCCCATGGGTATTTACATTATAGATTTATTCACATGGGGCTTAAGATTTTTATAATGCAATGATGAAATGCAATTATGAAACTTTTTTATCTTTCTTTTATTAGCGCAATGTAAATGAAGAAAATAAATATGCTAAAGTGAAAAGAATTCATGCAATGCTAGAAAGTAAATATGGATAACTACCGATGTTACCTCCTAGCGAGGGTTCAGATTTTTAAGTCCTCCAGATAGGACTTCCCTCCTAGTCTTATTTATTCCTTGGGTGCATCTATTGGTCTCGAAGATGGACACCTTGGTGGTTGCACCTCTAATGATGGTGACTCAGATGATGTCACCTTTTCTTTCCACACCTGCTTGGTTTGTGGACTAGACCTTGGTGGAGTGGGTTCACCTTTTACAGGCTCTTCATTTTCTTCATCTTCTTCCCATTCATTCCTTGGGGCCTAATCCCTTTGGCATTGGGATGATTGACGTCTCCTCCTATAGCAGGTTCTTCTTGGGCTACTCATAAGTGGTTTAACTATTGAAATAACAGCGTACCTTTTCTCTAGGGAATTGGAAGTGGACTTGTCTAGATCTAACATAGATGATCACATTTGTAGTGTTGAGGAATGGCCTTCCCAAGATGATGGGTGTATCATCTTCTTCTTCTCCCATGTCTAGAACCATGAAGTCAGCAGGGGCATAATGATCATGTATTCTTACCATGATATCTTTAGCTATCCCCTTTGGAAATCAGATTAATTGGTCCACCATCTTCAATTGCATGTATGTAGGGAACAAAGGTGCATTACCAAATAAATATTCATATGTTACCTTGGACATTATGTTGACATCCAACCCAATGTCGCAAAAGGTCTTGTGGAAGATTCTTTGTCTAATGGTACACTCGATCGTTGGTACACCAGGATCATCCTTCTTGGCATGGAATGGTGAAGCGAGGAGGTGGTCGAACTCTAATTGTAGTGTGTTGATCATGTTGACTGATTCTTCTTGTGGCTGCCTAACCTTATTTTTCCTCCTTCTCTGGTTGTTCTTCTTCTTGGTTAATGTTGTCTCTTTGGGCAGGTACGGGGTTTGTGGATGACTAGGAGATTGCAAAATATGATTCTTGATAGAAAACTTCTCCATTTTATCCTTGATTGTGAAACAGATCTTGGCACTATCCATGTAGATGATGGCCTTTGTGGTGCTTAGGAAAGGTTGGCCCAAGATGATGGGTGCCCTTTTGTTGATGGTCACTAACATCAATTATAAAACCATCAACATAACCTACATATATACTTAAATCCATCACCAAACATAGGTATAGGGGTTTAAACTAACAAATTCCAGAAAACCGCCAAGGGGGACCTATTCATCAAAGGAAATCATGTAATTCCACAGCATAACAGATGTGGGAAGACTCTAGAAGACTCTAGGAGGCTCTCCACCGAAGAGGAGCCTGAGACACCAACATGTGGGGCTGGCTGGCTCCACATGTAGGTCACTCGGTCCCTGGGGTCCACCAGTTAGCCCCTTGTTGCTAAGTCAGTTCCCCACCACCTCCTAGGTTCCATCTATGCTATCCTTTAAGTCAGTTTGATCCAAAGGCTCACAATAGATACTTTGCCTATATATACCAGCCCCTGCCCCCCTCCCTCAGCAAATCCTTGAAACCCTAATTCATATCATGAGGATCAGAGCCAGCCATCAAGAGAAAATTAGTCCTCCATAGGATTTAGTCCTATGATTAGAAATAGTGAGATAGAGAGTGAGGGAAGAGTTTGGAGGAGGTGTTGGCCTATTGGTGCTCTCTCTATGGCTTGTACCTTGGTGGATTCAAGTTCAACCTAAGCTTGCTTCTAAGATTTCTTAGATAATCAACTTCTGATTCAAGTAAGCATCTTGTCTATATTGTTCATCCGGTTTTTGACTCTTTTGAGTGCTTTATTCTCTACATAGGTGGAGTAAACTATTAATCGTAAGTGTAAGCATGGTGCCTAGACTTGGGTTAATCGTGCATGCACCCTGCATTCTGGAAGGTGGTAGATCACATGAGTGACATAAGTTCTATATAGCCTATACTATATAGCTTTGTTGATCCTTTGTAGTCCACCTCCCATCTATAGGCACACGTAGGATGCGGTTGCGAAGGAAAGCATCCTCTGCTAGTGTCTTTCCCTAGTAATGTCCCTAGTTGAATAGTAGAAGACATAAGCTTATCCAAGTTAAAACTAGAGAACCCTGGTAATCCTCTCTACGCTCCTATTTATCCTAACCTTGTTACTATCCCTAGTTAAGTTAGACCATAGTTAGTCTCACATGTTTCCCTATGGATACGATACTTGGAATACCTCCAGGTGAAAGCTATAGTGGTATCTGTGCGCTTGCAGATTTATCTGTGTGCATTAAATATACCAACAAGTTTTCTAGCGCCGTTGCCGAGGAAACGGTTGCTGAATTAACTACAAACCTAGCTTAACATTTTATCTTTTATTCTTTTTTTTACTTTTTCATATAGCATGGATTCCACTTCCATCTATCAATATGCTAAACCCACAAGCGCAAGCCTAAAGCCACCAGAATCCTCAAACCCTATCATAACACCTGGTTATGAGTTGTTCTTGTATTTAATAAAACTGATTCATGATAAATCCTTCTCGGGAGAAGCCAATGAACACCCATACTCACACCTACAAGAGTTTGAATAGACCTGGGCATGCTTGTGTATCGCTAGGCATGTCTGATAAGACCTTAAGATGGAAGTTATTTTCGTTCTCTTTGATGGGAAGAGCTAAACATTAGGTACAGTCAAACCATAGGAAATATGCAAGGAGATTGGGAAACATTATGCTCTAAATTTTGTTTACGTTTCTTTCCCATCTCTAAAGTGGTTATCCTTCAAAAAGAGCTTCTAAATTTTAGACAACTAGAAGAAGAATCTCTTGGTACATCATGGGATTGTTTTGACAAACTCATCATCACTGGCTCGGACCTTGCCATTCAAGACCCTATACTTCTTCAATATTTTTACATGGGTCTTAGTAAGGATTCTAGGGAATCCCTTGATGTAGCCTCTAGAGGACCTTTCCTTCATTTGTTTGCTAGTGAAGCAAGGATGATGCTTGATAAAATTAGTGGAAAGACTCCTTGCACTAGAATTCATAACAAACTAATCAAAGAAGAGAAGGAATCCTCTCTCGAACAAGAAGAGGAAGTTTTGATAGCCAAATCACAATCACTCCGATCCCAAGATTTAGCTATTAATCCTAAACCACCAATTCCCCAAAATCCTCCAAGAGAAGGAGGAATTCCACCTTTAGAAATCCTTGTTAAAATTAAGGAAGACCTCTTTGGTGCTGATTTTGGGAGAACATTAAATTCTCATAAGAGACTTTTGAGTGAATATAATTTAAATCCTCTCAAGAAGGGATCTCTTAGGAAGTGTCCTTATTCCCATATAGGACATTGGGAAGAATTCAAGGATGGCATGTCAAGTGATGCCATAGAAGGAGAGCCATGCCATTTAGAAGCCACTCTTATTCTCTCCCCTTCTATGCCCACATTAGATGTCTTATATGAACCCATCTCTCAACCCATCCTTGACCCGAATGATCCCTCTAATGATCTTTCTCCTAAGTCTCATGATGATCCTAGAAATCCACTAAGACAACTAAAGCAAAGGAATCATGAAGACCAAAAGGATGACCAAGAAATGCAATGATAATGGCTAGAATGTATGAAGAACTCATATGCCATTGCTAAAGAATGGATGGACAAGGATGAAGCCTTATGGGTAGAATCCAAACTTGGCTTAGATCCAAATGGTGAGTTTAACTTAATTCCATTTACAAACATGACTCATCCAAGTTTGGAGGAAGCCTTTGACGAGATCAACCTAGGAGCCACCAATCCATGGGAAATCCTTAACAATAAAACATCCAATGAATGCCATATGCATGGAATGATGGAGACAATGTTGACACCTATAGACATTCATGAAGAATCAACTATAACACCCTAAAATTTGCATCACTTTTAAACAGGTGAATTGGATTTATTTATGCATTAGTGTGTGCAAGCAACATAGAAAAATAATAAATTTTATCAAATTAAAATCAAATATAAGGTTTACTTACATGTCCATGCATTCATGCTGCTACATATTATTTTTGAATTGTGTCATTCCAAATCAAACTTCAAATTGATTTGAATTTGTATTTCAAAATTGGTTTGGAAAAATTAGAAAAGCAAAAGAGAAAGGATATTTCTCCCTTCCCTTCTCATTCTCGGCCTATTGGCCTAGTCACCGGCACGCTCTCTCTCCTCCATAGGCCCAGCCACCCCTCTCTCCTATTCTTGAGCCAACCCGCTCCCCTTGTTATCTTATGCACCCTGCGGCCCAGCAAGCCGGCCTAGTCGAAGGCCCACTATGGCCACCCATGCCCTCTCCTCTCTTCCCCTGTCTCGCCGACATGCCAGGCCCATGTGTTAGGGTCGTCTCCTTCCTCTGCTTGTGTCTAGCATGGACACTGCCACCACCGCCTCCGCCTCCATTACGCCGCCTGGCGTGCATCCCATGCCTCTAGCCACCCATAAATAGCAGCCCTAGTGTAGCACCCGGTTTTTAGAACAAAACTAGATACACACCATATGTGAGCCCAGGAAGTCAAATCTCACATATAGCTATAAATAAAGGTAATATCATAAGATAATGCTTATATACATAGCGTATTAGTATAAAGATTAAAACCTCAGAGTATAGATAGCGGAAAGATAACTCCGATCTTTGGGTGAAGACTCCAATTCCATAGGGACAACTAACTGGTTGACCACAAGTCCTAATTCCTCCAAATTCTAGCAATCTGGTACCCATCTGGGATTTTTATCCAAAGATTAAAAAAGTACAGCAAGCGTAAGTACATGTCGTACTCAGCAAATATAACATGGGGTTCATGAGGCTCAGAAGGCTAACACTAGGTTTAACTGCGATTAGCTTTTAATTGTCACAATTTTAGCAAAGGAGTAGCAACAAGTTTATCTCAAGCCCATGTAACACATGATCAGGTAAACATGAATAATAAATAGCATAAATAGTAATCATTAGTGAGCATCTTTATCATTAGTATTCATCAACATTAACCATTAGTGATCATCTATTCCGTAAGGATTCCAAGGCCACTCGTGACCGTGAGCATGGCTGATATACCAGTTTTACACTTTACAGAGGTTGTACACTTTCATTGTGAGTCATGATTTACCCTTTCGCCCGAGGTGATCAGCCTCTTGACCCACTAGCATCATACTACCCAATGCTAGGATTTCCTACTAAGGTGTCAAGGAACAAGGTACAATATACTAGGAAATCCTTAGTAGTAGTCAAGGTAGACACATGCAGCATGAATTAAATGATTAAAGGTGTAGAGGACAACAAGGAAGATCCCATGCTATACTTGCCTTAAACAACGATCCTTTGGTAAGCTTTAATCTTCAACGTTCTTCTTCTTCTTCTTGATCACCACATATATCTCACTGACTTGATGAAATCATAAAGCACCACACAAGCATCCATACAATCATACACGAAGCAAACAATAGATCTAAATTAGAATAGTACACCAATCATAGAAAAATAAGGTAAAATAGTTTGAAACATGATTCTACGCATCGCTACGAACACATAGTCGCGAGAAGCACTCTAATCGGAGCTACGGTTGAAAAGATACAACTACCAAGAGATTTACTTTATACGTGGAAAAGAAAACTATAGGCTTCATTTATTTTAACTAAATAAATAATATATATAAGATATTCTATAAATATTATAAATTAAATTAAGTCTATTTTAGATTTAAATTATAAAACTAAAGTAAAACAAATCATATTTTATTTATAAAATCTAGTTGCATAATTGTTAATCAGGATACGATTTAAACCATGAAATTTTAGAAATAGTAATATAGTAAACACTGTTACTAACACATAGATCTCGTCGCTATAAATCTAACACAACTTGAATGGATTAAAACAGAGCTAAAATGTAGAAGATATAAAATAAATAAGATTTCCTTTATTAAAATAATAGATTAAATCTAACCTCAAAATTTAAAAGTTGAAATCACACTTAACAGTAGTATGAACACGTACACGACGTAAATACGAACCTAATGCAAGTGGAACGGATCAACTCAGAGTTAAAACAGATAAAATATGCCTAAAGAAGGTAGTGGCAATTTTGTAAATATTTTGAAATCAATTTCATATTAAAAATAATTAAAAACTAAATGAAAATAGTCCTGTGGATCGGGCATAATTTTTAGAAAAATCCAAGGTTAAAAACAGAAGACTCAGGGGCATATTTTGAATTACTTTTGAAAAGGAAGAGGATGGCGGGTTGATTTCCATGGAACAGGGGGTCTCTTAAGCAAAATAGCCGCGCAGTCAGCGATGGTGTCGACATGGTGTCCATGTGTGCACCTATGGTGCGATAGGGTTGGTTCAAGCTGATGGACCTATGGTGGACTGGCTTACATGGCCAACTGTCATGTCCGGTGGGCGGGGTCTATGACTGTGCCGTGCACCAGTTATGAAAGGGTACACTCATTCTAATCTAGGTGGTTCATCTAAGATCAGACGGCCAAGAGTGAAAGGGGTAGATGAGGTCGCTGGCGTGTGGTTTCTAGGCGGTGGTGCCATGATCGGTGATGACCAGAGCTCGCTGGAGCTCGGTAAAAACAGCGCAGAGGCCATGGTTAACCAAACAAAGAGCATCGGGAGATAGAGTGAAGGATAGCATGCTCACCTAGGTGTTTATCACACGCAGAGAAGGCTTGGCGACGTCACGGGGCTTGAAGAGGAGGATGATGGCTTCCTACATACCATGGTGGCGATGAGAACAACAAAGAGAGAAAGAGAGGAGGAGGCAAAGATGTTGGTAGCTTCTTCACTTATACCCAAAGCTCGGCAACAACTCATGGACGTTGGCACAATAGTGAACGGTGTCTTCCATGACGGCAAGTGGACATGCTCTGCTCAATGAGATCCGAACATGGTGGGAATGCAAAGCCAAGACTAGAGCGGCGGCGCAGATGGATGTAGAGGGGTCATGGAGCTTTATAGGAAGCTTGGCGTGGAGGTCACACCAAATCGAAAGGAACCAAGGTGGAGTTGGAGCAGCGATGGACTCCTGGCTCAGTGGCGATGCTATGACTCAAGCGAGGTGGCATAGGGGCGGAGCGATGTGGGTGGCATGGGAAGACAGTGCCATGGGGCTCTCGACGCGGAGGTAGGACGAACAGGGAGTCCATGGCAGTGGTGGTGGAATCTGGCTCTAGGACTAGAGGAAGACGATGACGCCTGACTAGTGGGCCTAGTTGGTCAACGTCACGGTGGAAAAGAAAGGAGAACGGTGCGAACACACCATTCGGCTAGGCTGACCTACAAGGTTGGGGAGACTGGGCCACGGGGAATGCAGCATGGGCCTATGGGAGCAGTAGTGGGCAACGTAGCACTGGTGACTTCACAAGAGAAAAAGAGATGGGCTATAACACCCTAGGTGTTTGCCACCAGTTAAGCAATGGGTTTTAACTCAAACATGACATGTTAAGTGGTGATGAAGGTGTCAAGATCAAATCTACAAGAGTGAGCTCCAACTTAAACTTGGGCAACACACCTTTGCTTGCATATTGGCCCTTTTTAGATATATACCTAAGTAATGTTGAAGGTGCTTCTTTCATGTGCCTCACATCAATTTCCACCCACATGGATGATTGGAAAAATTTCGTGAAGTTTGGAATCAAGAAGTCACATGACATGACAAGTTATGCCCTTGCCTGAATTGCTTTATTAGGTGAATGAGAACATGTAATGACAAACAAACATTGCAACCTTGCTCAAACAACTCTACTTACACTAATGAACAAAAGTTATGAAGGGTTCATGTTGAGCAAGTGGCCAGAAAATGCTCCAATAGATCAAAAAGGGTAATTTAAGTTTTATCGTGATGCTACTTTGACTTGGTTTGAATTGTATCTTAGATGGTTTGCATGGCAGTGGAACCTAAACAAAAGTTGAAGTTTGAGTGGAGTAGAACAAACTTTGTTTTTGGACTAAGAGCTAGATCAGCTTGTAAGCAAGTCAAACCGAGCACTCAAGTTGGAATCCATGGCTGTTTTGGGAGCTCGAAATTTGGCTAATTCTAAGATGACTGAATTCGTGATTTAAGTTTTCATGTACCCCACTTTGAGCCTTCTATCTCTTCCACCAGGCCAAATTAGACTTTGGCACTTTAAGCAAAGTTGGAGATCTCGCGTAACTCTACAACATTAGTTACTACCTCTTGTGCCAAGAGTAAATGGATTCGGAGTTATGAACGGATGAAGATTGAGATTTCAATGCATTTTTGAGGTGGTATTGCTATCTTCGTAGTGAACTGGAGCTTGGCCGACACCGTGCACAAGTGCTGCAAGTCGTGTGGCACCCTCGCTGCTAGCTTGCCCACTAGCTCGCCTCGGGCGTGCACATGTGCTGAAGACACGAAATGGACGCTGCTGTCTCTCCCTTCCTCTGCATTCTCTCTTCCGCCCTTGCTGTTCTCCTCCTTCAGCTAGGCACGGCGGCAGCAGGAAGCCATGGCCGCCGAGCAGTGCTCCATGGCTGCCCCATTTCCTTGCTCCCTCTCCTTGGCTGTCGGTCCATACACCGCTGCTTGCAGACGCCCCGGCCACCCCAGTCGTCCTCTCTAGTCGACCTCGCTCCACCAACGCGCCTCTGCCGATCACCGGTCAATCCGGTCCTTAGCCTCATCGAAGCCTCGCCACAGCCAAGCTGTCTAGGTCATTGTGGCTGAGCTACACCCCTTGGCCAACCTCGTGGGCTCCCCTAGGAGCGGGCGCATGCCCCCAGCACCGCCACTCGCCACCGGCGAGCTTCACCATCCCGAGCCGGCCATCTCTCCCTGCTCTCTATGGTGGAAGAATGCGAAGGACCGTGGGCAAGAATTTGAAGAAGTGGGAGGGTCTTTGTGCGAAGCTGTGACTTAGATGAATAGTGCCATAAAGGATATGTTTGTTTGAATTCAATTTGTGTTTTCTGCAGGTACCCCGATGCAAGATCTACACCCCTCTTTCTTCGATTTATGCAGATTTGAATGATCAACTTTGAAAATTCATAGTAATTAGTAGAAAAATCGTAAAATAGTAAATTAGAACTTTTTGGAATCCTTGTGAAATTATCTGTGCACTAAATCTATAATATGGCACTATTTAGATTAAATGTTTTGCTGGGAAATTCAATTTGTGCAGTTAGGTTCTTAATAATAGTTGTGTCTTTTCTTTTTCATAACTGTAGTTCTTTTGCTCAAATAAATGTAAAATTATTATGGAGTGCTAATAAGGTGATGGTTGATGTCTGGTAAAAATTTCAGGAGTTTGGTTTTGATGGTTTAAGAGTTATAAAAATAACAAATGCCCTGTGTTGCTTTGCTCCTATTCTGAATAGGACTACATGTTTGAATTAATTCGCTTAGTTAAGTTATGAATCATGACTTGATGATAATAGATTAGTTGTAGTACTTTTCTTAAGATTTTCAAAAAGCTGAATAGAATAATTTTTGGTTAAGTAGAGTTTTAGTTATTGTTGCTTAAATTTCTGTGGTTGTTTCTGCCCAAACCCAGATAGGGTTGCCTTGTTGGTACTGTGGGGCCTTTTTAATAGTAGAATTAGCTCTAGGTGTTTATAACAAAGATGTTTAGAAATTGATAAGATTTCTAAAAAGTCTAGAACCACATTTATTGGACATGTAGAACTCTAGTTATTGCTGTTTAAAGTGGTACGTCAGATTCTGTCTATATTTTGGACAGAGATGCAATTATTGTATTAATTGACCTTGTTAACTGTAGAATCATCTTAAGATGAGAATAAGAAAGTTGTAGGTAACTTCATAATATTTTCAAAAAAGTTATGATTCATGTTTGTTGGATGTCTAGAACTCTAGTTATGTTTCTCTGAATTTCCTATCAGTTTTCTGTACCACTGCTGTTGAGCTGCATGTGTAGTTTTGCTTGTGCAATTATTTTTGTGGTATAAATGATGTTTTCTGTGGTTGTGGTGAATACAAAAGTTGTAGGTAACTTAATAATCTAGCTTATTTTAAATTGTCATGACCATAGGCCTGATAATTTAGGATCTACAGATTTTATAATTTCCCTATCAGGTTTTGCATGCTCTCTGTACAGATCAGAATGATTGTGTTGTTTGACCCAACTAAGCTTTGAATTGTGTCTGGGAGATAATATAAGAAGTGTAGTTCTTTTCATGAGCTTTCTAAATTGTTAAAGATCACTCCTTTTGGTCATCTAAATCTCCAGTTATAAGCTTGTGAAGTTACATGGCAGAATCTGTCCAAGTTTGGATAGAGGTGCTCAATTGTGCTTGATTGACCTTGTTAATTGTGGAATCACCAGGTGATGATAACAAACATGTTTTAGATATTTAATAATCTTTCTATAAAGTTAAGGTTCATGCTTGTTTGTTGTCTGTAACTCCAGTTATGCCATTTTGAAACTACTACTACTTTTATGTCCTAGTTCTGTGCAGATTTAAACATTGGCATGTTTGACCTAGTTAGCTTTGGAATGAGCTTTTGGTGATAATAACAATGTTGTAGTAAATTTCATTAGCTTTCCAGAAAGTCTAGGATCACCTTCTTTGGATGTCTGGATCTCCAGTTATGGGTAAACAATTGTTACCTATGCTGCTGTCCAAATTCTATGTGTGCTTACAAGTTGATTGCTCTCACTTTGCATTGCCTTATGTGTTGCTAAGTGTTACTCATGCCTTTCATGATGTTAAATTAAGTTACCTGAGATCTTAAATGGTGATAGATGTTTTCATTGGAATAGCTTAACTCAAGTTATCTTGTGTACCATGCTTGATATGCTTACTATATTTCTATAATAGATTATGTGGTGCATCTCGTATTGTCATTCTTTTATTCATGCACTTGCATCTTGCATCTCATCTAGGTACGCTAGATCAACCATGTGAAGGATGTGATGTTGGAGCCAAACCCGAAGACAATGTATGGTGGACCTATCCTGAAGATGGAAGGACTAAGCAAGTGCTGAGATGGGAGATACTCGCCAAGCAAGTGTCATCTAACAAACACTAACCTAGTGTTGGATCATAGCCAAGCCCCGAAGCATTCTAAGCCTCCTATGTTTTTATAAATATCACTTGAGTTCTTTATGTTTGATGCATTAGGTTATAAGAGTTGATTGGAACCACTTGATGCATAGAACTACCTTGTCCAGAAATATACCTTGAACACTATGTAGGTCCAGGATTGACTGTATGCTTAGCAATGCTTAGACCGATAGAAGTCAGGTGATTTCCTGTCACCTGCGAGATATAGGTGGGTACCAAAGCACGGTTGGCTATATTTGCTATCGTGGAAATAACCATGTGTTAATAATGAATAGAGACTGGGCGGGATGTCGATAGAGAAGCAACAAGACATGGAGGTCTTGGGTGCAGATCTATCCCCATCTATGTCGATTAAGGACCAATTCACCGTACATCCTCATGTCATGTTGAACCCAAGCCTATCACTTAGTTGGTTCGATAACTCGTTCCGACCATGAAGCCAAGTAGCTCAACTTAGGCTGGGAGCCAAAAAGTGAAAGTGCGTACTCTAGCAGTAGTAAGGATGTGTGGGGAGCTATTGGCGTAAGTCCAAAGGTGAGATTGACCACCTGGCAGAGTGGACTCCCTAAAAGTGCGATGCTGGGCAGACCCACGAATTTGTTCCTGAGTTGTACCAAAGGTGACCCGAGGCAACCACTGATCAGGTTGATTGGGTGAGTGTTAGGAATAAATCCCTAGCTAGGTAGGAATCGATTCGAATCATCATCTCCCCTGGATAGTGAGAACTTGGCTAAGCAGCGGCAACATAGATACACTTAATTGAACTTGATGGTTATAATGATGATGATGATGTTATAACATTATATTGGCTATGGTTACTATTGCCTATTACTAAATGATATCCCACATGTTTGGCACAGGTTAGTTGCTAATCTAGAGACAAATAGCTATAATTAACTTGGTTACTGAATTGTAAAAATGTATGGCTCAACTCTTGGCTTTTATGCAAAATGTTGTCAAGCTAGCTCCACCTATAAAGCCTTGCATACTCCTTAGTGTCACTTTATTTTTGGTTTATGATGGGTAAGTCTAGCTGAGTACATTTGAGTACTCAGGGTTTATCCCACCATGTTGCAGGTGAAGTTCTCGGCCTATTGAAGATGGTTGCTAACCGTCGATGGGCTTAGTGATTCTATATTTACTTCTCATCTATATGCTTTTGTCAGAGGATGTCACTTATGCTAGCAATGTAGTTGGAACTTATATTAATGTAATAATTTGAAAGCTATGTTGTTTTCACTAATCGGTTTTGAAACCCAAACTTGTACTATTATTTGCCCATTTGTAATATTATTCCTGCTGCAACTCTGCGTATGTGATGTGTATTTGCTCAATCATGTGATCTTGGTTGTAATGTTGATTTACCAAGGTCCTTCGTGACACTCGGTCTGGGTTTATATAAGTGAAAGTATGCGCGTGTCAATGTGTTAGCGGGGACAATTGTACTTGATCTAGTATAAATTGGGCAGTTCTGTCATAGCTGGCATCAGAGCAAGATTAAGCATAATACTATCATGTACATAGTTTTAAAAACAAAGTTTTGGTTTTAAGAAGACTATTTTAACTAAAACTTTAGCTACAAGCAAATTTGTTAAAACTAATTTGCAAAACTATGCTAGTGACATCATCCTTTATGCCCAGTTAAGGATTATTAGGTGGCTATCTAAGTACTAACATATGGGGTAATTGCTTGCATTTTTATTTCATCAGCCATACGACGTGCTATTGTATGGATGTCATTCACTTGAATGGTAATGTATGGATTAATTGCCTATATGCCTAGGTAAGTGTGAGTTGTGAGAGCATGATCATCCAACTGTCGGTCTAGGGGAGAGTTAGCTGTGGTTACTAGAATATTTACATGTTACACACATGTATATATGAAGGTACTTAATTGTGGGTATATCTGTCGGGTAGCTATGGATACCCAAGTATATACATCTAGGGATGTATATATGGATAGTATCTTAGTTTACTGCTTTCATTGTGTGCTTATTTATCTCTTGTGGGGATGGGCTGCAATGAATTTGCCTGCAGGTATGCTAACCATAAATGCATAGATTGAATGTAGTTGACAACTAGCTATATGTCAAGAGAGTACGTGTTATGCCACCGACATAGAACGTGATTGCCACCGTTGGCTGGCAATTTTGTGAGGACAAATAGAACGGTCATGCATCATGATTGTGCTTGTGCATAAATATGCTTCCCTCACTTTGTTCTAATACTAGGTAACTTGTGATCAATGTGATGTTACTATCTTGCCTGTGTGAAGCTAGACAAAATGTCTTGTTCCATGCCGCTTGAATAGCTATGCTTGAAGATAGTGTGTGATTAGCTTTGCCTTGTATGTTGCTTCCAAAGGAAATAGATGACAAGTTATTAGTTAGCAAAAACATCACCCCTTTGAAGACTAAATTGCTAAATGTAAGTACAACTTATTTTGTAGAGATATCCCCATGCTCAGTAAAAAGGAAATAAAAGATAACAGTACCTTACCACCATGTTTTGCATGATTTGTGTAGTGGTGTTGCTGTAGGTGACTGCTTGTTATGGGCGAGCTTTGTGCTTAGTAATAGTTGCTTAAGCTAATTGGATTGAGTGTTTTGAAATGCTTGCTTAAGAATAGAATATATGTGTGGATGCTTGTTATCTAGGTAGTGCCATAGTTGTCACCCCTTTTGCCCTTGGTAAGCATACGAGTGTTGAAGAGCGCTATCCTAGAACAGTATCCAAGTTTTGATAATCCTATGGTTGTCGTTTCCAATTAAGTTCTCTCTTATGGGCCTAAGCCTATACACATGGTTGCTAGCCCTTGAATGTTGCTCTATGAAGACCTTTATCCATGCCTTGATTGACCTTAGGCCCAAGTTTAGTTCCCTTGAATGTGTGCATGTGTCGTTGTTGTCCCGCTCCTATGTGGGAGGACCCTGCTTAAAAATCCTTGTTATATCTCATTGCTCCTTCACCTATAGATGATCTGGTGCAATGCTAATCGCTATCTACCCTGGCTTTGGAACCTTTTCCTCGTAGATCATGTCATTGTTTTATCAACTAAATCCCTAGTCAGTGCATTGGCTCTGTCCCTCAAATCTTCTTTATTTTGTCTCCAACTCTTTCAAGTCTCTAGATGTTTATCAGTATTGATCTCATGTTGCTGCTCGGCAAGACTAAATCTCACGTTAATCTTTACCTAGTAATCACCTTGGTGGATACAAGGCATATATGGAAATTAAGCAGGAGTCCTGTAACAACCCAAAAATCCACATACCAAAAATCACAACTACAAAATTTTTGTTTTAGCCCTATGTGATGTTGAGTGACACATGTAGAAGCCAAACCCTAGTTTTGGATTGGATGTGACCCAACTAGGTTAAAATCATGAGCATAGTTTGGATTTATGCCACATGTGTAATTAAATTCCTAAATAAATAAATCATGCATGCATCCTTAAACCCACTTGTGATTTGGATTCTCTTGCCTTATGTGATGTTTAACTAACTTACTTAATATTTATGATAAACCCAAAATAATGAATTATTTGTTGGAAGAATAAAACACCCCTATATAAAAACTTCAACTATTTTTGTATAACATAAATAGCCAATAATCCCTAATATATGGGATGTATTTTGACCACCAATGGAAACACCTTGTGGGACCCACTACATGACTCAAAGCTCAAGTTTAAACTCTAACTAAATTTGAATCAAAGCAAAAGAAAGAAAAGAGAAACAAACAAAAAAAGAAAAGGAAAAGGAAGGAGGCCTCGTAGCCTGGCCTCCTCAGCCTTGTGAACCAGCCCGCCTGCCCTTCCTTTCACGCGTGTAGCCCACGAAGCCGAACCCGTCTGTCAACCATCATGCACTACACGTCGCCGCATCAGGACAAGCTAACAAATGGGCCCCCTCTATCAGCCGCCTAGCTACAGCGTCGTCGTCTTCCCCACGCTCCCTCCACCATGCAACCAGGAGCCGACCACAGAGCAGGCGTGGGCCTAGGGTCACACAAATTGCATGACCTTGTTCCCCCTTGCACTGCGCTTACGCTACCGCACGCGAGCCATCGGATGCACCGCACGCATCACCACCGCCCGATCACCATCCGCCATTGGAGCCCTTGGAGCTTGGCTATAAAAGCCAATGTCCATGAGCCCTAACCCTTAGCCCATTTGCCACTGCCGCTGGTGACACAGCATCAAGCCGAGAGAGTGGGAGGAGGGAGAAGCAAGGAGGAGAAGGAAGCCACTACGGGGAGGACCTCACTGGAGCCAGGAGCGTCGCCCCAATCAGCTACAGTGATGTAGCTGCTCGATAGGGCACTACATCACCTCATCACGACCTCACCTCGCCACCGCACCGCCATCCTACCGCCATGAACCCTGCGGTGAGCCATCTTGCTGAGACCACCTCCCTAGCCAAATGGAACATGCACCACCATGATCGAAACCTTGCTGAAGCTTCGAGCTCTGGCCTAGTCCAACTGGTTAGCTAGGAAGACCACCATGGCCATGCTTGCCAAGACCCAGGACGCGCCATGTGCGCTACCATCAGCTAAAAGGAGGACCCTAGCCATGACATTGTACATCGGAGCAGGAGCGCACATGCATGGGCATGCTCACCATGGCCGAGAGCACAACCATGGTGAGACCACCGCGTCTTCTATGTCGCGGTAAAGGCGACATTGGCACCCTGACAGGCTCCACCATGACGAGAGACACACCGCGCTCACCATAGCCGAAGAAGAAGCCCACCGAAGCCCTGCATTGCCGCACCACACCTTGTCGGAGTGCCACCGCCTCTGTTTTACCCCCACCACCATGGCCGGGACCACTAGGAGCACCAGGAGCTCCTTCAACATGCCCACCATGGCCGTAGAAGCACCATGGAGCTCACATGCTCCTCCAACTAGGCTCTCGCTACCACTGCAACTCTGTCCATGCACGTCGACAAACCCATGCCGCTGTTCACTATGGCTAGAGCCCTAGGCAGCCCTAGCCGTCGCCCGGCCCCACCATCATAGTCGCCATGGCATGGGGAAGCTTTTGCCTACCCTAATCGGACGCTAGCGCCGCCGCGGGGGCTCGCCGGTGACCTCACCGCCAATGGGAGCCCCGTCGAGGAAGAGAAGGGGATTTTTCCCTCGTCGACCATGACCACATCGACCACATCCCGAGCAACTCCACCGAGCTCTGACCACGACCTCGTCAACCACATCCCGAGCAGCTCTGCTGTGCTCCAACCACATCCTCGTTGACCACATCCCAAGCAGCTCCGCTGAGCACTGACCACGACCACATGGACCACGTCCTGAGCAGCTCCACCGAGCTCCGACCATGACCATGTTGTGCACGTGAGCTGAACCCTAGGAAGGAGTAAGTGGACCAAGTCCTTCCTAGACTGGCCCTATGGTCTATGGACCAATGCAGGTGGGTTCACCATGAACCGCGCCTCACCTATGCCCGTGGAACACGGCCCGTTAGTGGCCCAATAAGACGACGTGGCCACACCAGTACGCGCCACGTGGCGGGCCAAAGCCCAGCCCGTATCTAGGCCCAACCTATATTGGTAATTGACCAGTCAATGCTGACCGTTGACCGGGCCCACAAGTCAACGACATAGAGCCGCTGGACCCACTTGTCAGAGGGTGATGTCATGCTGACATCATGATGATGTCATCTAGGTCCCACCTGTCAGTACCAGAGCCGAGGTGATGACATCATGCTGACATCATACTGATGTCAGTATGCCACATGGACCAACAGGAGTGTGACACGTGTCAGCACAATATTAATTCAACCTTTTCCCAATTTCAAAAATAATTGAATCTTCAGAAATTCATAAACTAATTCGTACAAACTCGAAAAAATACAAGACTAGGACCAAAATTCATCTAAAATCAAGCTCTACGCAATGAACCCATGTTTGAGTGCATTTGGCTCTTTTGAATTTTCATTGCTTTTTATGCTATTCTATAGATGTCGCTAACGTGACTATAATGTGATTGTTTGTAGACTCAGAGGAGAACCAGACGGACGAGGACCGAGAGTACCATGAGGAGTACGGAGATGACTTCACTGCAGGTGCCACATCCCACCCAACCTCGTAGCACCTATTATGCATGGCTAAAATAGAACTGCTATTACTTTACTTTATTATTGTATTCACACTATGATAGAACTTGCATGGTAGTAAGCTTTCTTGATGGCCTTTACCTTGACGCAACCTTATCCCTGCTCACCCTACTATTAGGCTAGTCACACGCTCACTACTATATTTCACTGCTTATTATTTCTACTATGCTTATATATACTATATTGATGCGTGGTGGAAACTGGAGTTATCTGGACTATGGGGAGAGTGCTGCGTGTGTGACTTGGGTGTGTGGAGGGTGAGGGTTGTGTCAACCGAGTTGGAGTATACGACGAGCCTAGGGCAAGTCTTGCCATGTGGTGCTACCTAGGCACCCCTAGAATGAATACCTATGGTGGGTAAATGGTATACGAGTTGGCCCTGGGTGTGAACCTGTGATGGGAGGAGCCCGGGGTGGAGGTGTTGTGGTGCATGGTAAATGGAAACTTTGATGTAGACATTCTAGCTTGGTCATCCCTAAGGACTTACTAGTACTCAGATTCACCGGGAAGCCTTACGTACCACTTGCCCTATATGGTGCGGGATGGCCGGACTACTTGGTAGGATATTGCCACTACTGCTAGGTTGATAGCGGACAGTGTAAGGAGGTACGAGGTGTGGAGGATTTCCCCCACACCCTTCCGAGACTTCATGGAGACCATGTGGACCTGGCTCATAACACATAGTTTCAGCCACCCCAGACTAGACTTGGGGTGTACCAGGGCCAAATGGTAGAGTGGCTTTATCCTAGGCTAGCAAGCGGCTAGAATTAGCCCAGTTGACGATGGTCAGCGAAGAAGGCAGATCTTGTGGTTATGTAAAACCTCTATAGAGTGTATGGTTGATCGATTGATACATATGCTGACTTGTCAGCTATGGACCTTTCCTGGGTTTCGCTTAAACTAGATAGTGAGATGAGTCCTTCTCTTCTTCCCCCATAAGAGAGCGTTGGTCATAGCCACGGGCTATGGGCCATGAGACAGTGCTGATAGGGAGTTGGCCTATCGGCTGAGCGATGGTATGGTGATGATATGGAGATGGTGGTATATCGATCCTAGGATCAGAACCTGGCTCTGGATAGGAATGGGGTGGAATGTGTGTGGGAATGGTGTTAAAACTTGACCAACTATTATTATATACTTGATACGCTAATACATAGGAAACCCTAGCCTTATAGGTTCCTTTTGATTATATCCAACTTGCATCCAATTTCCACAAAGCATTGCTCATAGGGTGGGAGTGGCCATTACAAATTGTACTAATAAATTTTAGCACACAGGTTCTATTGAGGAGTATAGCTCTTAGGAGTTTGACAGTTAAGGGGTTCATTCCTACGCTCAAGTTTGGCGATCTTATCTTCAAGCTGTTCTAAATGAATGCTACTTTTGATTCCACCAATGCGGCGATGTAATAATTTATGTTATTCCGCACAATTTGTGCTCTGATATTACATTGTATGGATGTGGTATTCGACTGGGATTTGGGTAATATGATCTACAATGGTCTTCTTACACTTCAACTCTGTGGATTTTCCTTTATGGAAATTAGGTCGCTTCAGTTGGTATCAGAGCCATACTTGACCCTAGGATGGAACCCGCAGAAATGGATGATAGAATAGGATATGAACAGCCCTTCTTTCAGTTATATACCGACCCTGCATTTACTTTTATGCAAGGCTTATCTATTTATTGACCTGCTAACACCTGATTCCTTAAAACATATAGATGGCAACGAATGTCGAATGGTCACCCCTAGGACCGCTACCTCTGGACCACGCCAAGCTTACCTTTGACCTATGTGAGCTCGAGGGTTTTGCACAGACCCTCTGCCGAGTTCTCATCACGTTAGGAGTCCCTGACGAGCTTGTCAAGGTCACCTATACTGGGAAGTCAGCTTAGGAAGGAGGTATCGAAGGACCGGTTGTCACCTCAGTCGAGTTCCCAGCTAGCACTACTTTACCTTCTATCCTAGCTTTTACCAAGTTGACTATAGAGGACACAGTTGAGGAGGGACTACGAGCTGTCTCACACAAGGCACTTCACAGAGTGATGAGGGACCACTATGAGCACCTGAAGATGACAGAGTTCCATCTACTTCCTCAGGCTCTCGACCTCAGCCTTACCCCTAGTGAGCAGAGTTTCACAGCCAATAGAGTTATCTTTGCCAAAGAGGACAGATGCCTTCGTGTCTCAGCTATCCACCTACGAAAGCAGGATAGGTACATGACCTAGCTTGAGCAGAGGAGACATTAGGACCAGGCCCTTCTATGGGAGTACTAGGAGCGAGACTCGTAGGGAGCATAGGAGCGAGCTAGTCTGCTTGAGATAGTTGCCAAGCTACAGGACAAGCTCAGCCATCGTGAAGAAGTACACAGAGCCGAGGTCGCCGACTTATAGGACAAAGTCGCTGACCTAGGCAATAGGAACTGCTACCTCGATAGCAAGGTCTTGGAGTTGCAGAGAGAGTTGGATGACAAGAAGGCCGAGTTCAATCGCAGAGGAGATAGAGAGAGGTCCAAGGGGATTGATATGCTAAAAATCCAATCTAAGAATAAGACCATGACTCAAGAGCTAGAAGAGTTCAGGAAGAAGGCCGTTCATAGCCAGGGTCACCTGATTGAGGCACTCAAGCAGAACGAGTACCTATAGGACAAGTGTGAGAGGACTTGGTAGGCTTGGTAGAAGTCTGACAAGAAGTGCCTTAGGGAGATGAAGGGTATGTGGGATCTGCTACCCAAGGAGATTCGTAGCAAGACAAAGCCTAGGATAGAGGAGTTTTGGTTAGCCCCGACTCGCCTCAACCTAGACACCTGCCCTACCCTACCTAGAGCCAAGCCTACTGAGGAGCTCGCCGAGGCCTTGAAGTATGTGTCCCAACTTCACAAGTCTGACGAGGAGATCGAGATCGAGAATAGTCATATCCTAGCTATGGTGTATGAGTTAGAGTAGATGACCCTACGCAGTCAAGAGTCATGTCAGTGGCTTCCATAAGTTGTACCCCATGATGTACCCCTTATGAGATGTAATATGAGACACTATGCGTAGTATGATTCTCACGAGTCTCCAAGGGTAGCTACTGGAGATGATGCTATGTAATAAAACCCATGTAATGAATGTTTTGGGTCTTATTGCATCTTATGGATCTTATTGCTTCTTTGTAATGAGTGTTGGATAGTATAAATGTTTTTCTTTAAATTGTCAAAATCATGTAATCATACTAAATTATAAGCACTTATGGCACATGTTGCAGATGCCGAACCACCGATCTGCTCGACTAATGAACCGTGGACGTACGCCCACCCTGGAACCAGTCGAACCAAACAGGGGGCATGGTGGCAACAATCGTGGCCATGGCCATGGCCATGGATGTGGAGGAATACCCTTCAACCTGGAGAATACCCCGCCGCTTGATGAGGAGAACATTCCGCCGCCACCACCACTGACCCTGGCAGAGGTGATGGCACAATAGACCTAGCTTCTTGCAGCTCTTGTTGATGGAGCAAACCGTCACTAAGGATGTCAGCAAAATGACTTCCAAAGGATGCTAGAAGGATTTATGAAGCTAAGGCCACCCACCTATGATGGCACCGACCCTGATCCGCTTATAGCCGATGACTGGCTCAAGGAGGTGGAAAAGAAGCTCGACCTCCACCTTCACCAACGATGAGTGTGTTGGAGCTACCACACACCAGCTCATAGGTGTAGCACGCGCCTGGTGGGATAGTTTCAGTGATTCCCAAGAGGACCCTGTCAACATCTCGGGGGATGAGTTCACCAAAGCATTCACTGAGTATCACATTCCCAAGGGTATCATGGAGGCTAAAGCCGAGGAGTTCCACAACATCAAGATGGGAAAGGACAGGGTGACAGAGTACACCACTCGCTTCACCAACCTTCTACGCTATGCACCTTCTTATGTTGTGAACTCTAAGAAGGAGAAGCTATACTATTACCACAAGGGACTTAACCCGCACATCAAGTTGAAGTTTGGCGGTATTGAGAGTAGCACGCTGCGTGCTCTGGTGGATCACTGCATCCAAATCGAGAAGGACCATGCTGAAGCTGGAGAGGAGTACAGGGAGACAAAGCGTAAGCCTGAGGAGTCCTTTCGTGGTCATGATCGCAAGACATTCCACAGAGATGCACCATCCAGGGAACGCTCTCGCCACAACAAGGATGACAACCCTGGATCGAGTAGAGGTGGTGGAGGCTACACCACCAAATACTCCCGCCCTGCTCAGGATCATTACACCCGGGACCGTTATGCTCAGGACCGCAACACTTAGGACCGTTCCAACCGTTCCTACTGTGTGAATGAACGCCCAGCACAGAACCACTCTGCACCAAGCACTGGAAACTGGAAGGCACCCATGCCAACCCCTACAGGCTGTGCGCCTTTTACCTACTTCGCTTGTGGCCAACCGGGTTACAAAGCCACTGAGTGCCCTCAGAACTTAGCTGTTCAGAAGTCTCAGTTCAAGGGATCTACTACTCGTGGACGTCTCAACCATCTGGATGCCAAGAAAGCACAGGCTGCCCTTGATGTTGTGTACAGTATGTTTTTAGTTAATGGCAATACCACATCAGTTCTATTTGACTCTGGAGCAACTTGTTCTTACATATCATCCAAGTTTGCATGAGAGCATGACCTGCCTATAACCCCACATGGAAAACCTATCATCACCAGCTCACCTTTAGGAGACCTAAAGTGCACCCACATCTATAAAGGAGTGAGCCTTACCATTGAGGGTCTTATCTTTAAAGCTGACCTAACCCTATTACCTTCCATGAGCCTAGATGTCATCTTAGGTATGGATTGGCTAACCATTCATTGATGTATCATATCATGTTCACCTAGATACATCCAAGTGACCCACCCATCAGGCCAAGTTATTAGGTGTGAACCGTAGTCCAAAAAGTCCACCTCTATCCTATGTGCCCTTAAAGCGAGTTCAGAATCACAAAAAGAGGAGAAGACAGTTCATGATGTGCCTATGGTCAGAGACTATCCCGATGTATTCCCTGAAGAATTACTAGGTATGCCACTAGACTATGATTTAGAGTTCATCATTGATCTTTTGCCAGGAACAGGACCCATTACCAAGAGACCCTATCGCATGTCAGTTGACGAACTGGCCAAGCTTAAGAAACAGCTTGATGAGCTCATCTCGAAGGGATATATCAGACCCAGTGCTTCACCCTAGGGATCCCCTGTTCTATTTGTTAAGAAGAAGGATGGCTCAATGAGAATGTGCATTGATTACTAGAACTTGAACGCAGTCACCATTAAGAACAAGTACCCCCCTGCTAAGGATCGATGATTTGCTTGATTAGCTTTGAGGTGCCAAGTATTTCTCCAAGATTGATCTCAGATCTGGCTATCATTAGATGAAGATTCAAGAGAGTGACATCCCAAAAACAGCTTTTGTGACTAGGTATGAGCATTTTGAGTTCACTGTGGTGTCCTTTGGACTCATGAATGCTCCCGCATATTTCATGAACATGATGAATAAGGTTTCATGGATGAACTGGATAAGTTCATGGTAGTATTCATTGATGACATCCTTGTCTATTCACCCACTGCTGAAGAACATGAACATCATCTGAGAACTGTGCTTGAGAAACTAGCCCAACATCAGCTCTATGCAAAATTCAGCAAATGCAAATTTTGGCTATAGAAAGTTGCTTTCCTAGGCCATGTACTATCAGCTAAAGGTGTCACAGTTGACCTAGCTAAGATTGAAGCTATGAAAGAATGGGATCAACCTTGTAACGTGACAGAAGTCAGAAGTTTCTTGAGATTGGCTAGATATTACCACCGATTCATCGAGAACTTTTCCAAGATTGCCCGTCCAATGACTGACCTTTTGAAGAAGACTAAGGAGTTTGAATAGACGCTCGAGTGCAAACAAAGCTTTCAAGAGTTGAAATAGAAGCTTACCACAACTCCTGTGCTAGCATTGCCTGATATTAGCAAAGATTTCATGGTCTACTATGATGCATCCCGTCAAGGACTTGGCTGTGTATTGATGCAAGGTGGAAGAGTAATAGCTTATGCTTCTTGATAGTTGAAAGAACATGAGAACCATTACCCTACCCATGATCTTGAGTTAGCAGCAGTTGTGCATGCTTTGAAGATCTAGAGGCACTTTTTGATAGGCAACAAGTGTGATATCTACACCGATCACAAGAGCTTGAAGTACTTTTTCACTCAAGAAGATTTGAATATGAGGCAACGCCATTGGCTAGAGTTGATTAAAGACTATGACCTAGAAATTCACTATCATCCAAGAAAAGCTAATGTAGTCATAGATGCTCTTAGTCGCAAGAGTTACTGTCACACCTTGATCACAGAATCCATACCACCTGAACTCAAGGAAGAGATTGATGATTTCCAACTTGAGATGCTACTGTATGGCTTGATGAATGAGCTCCATATACAGTATGATCTCACAGATCGCATTCGTCAAGCTCAGAAAAATTGTGAAGGAATCGAATATCTCTGTGGTCTGATGAAACTAGGCTACAAGACCAACCACCATGAAGATGAACAAGGAACTATTTGGTTCAAGGACAGAATCTGTGTACCTTCCGATCCAGCACTATGAGAGGAAATTCTATCAGAAGCCCATGATTCTAAGTATTGTATTCACCCTGGGGGTTCAAAGATGTATCAAGACTTGAAGAAACACTTTTGGTGGAAAAGCATGAAGACAGACATTGCAGGACATGTGGCACGATGTGACACCTATAATAGAGTCAAGGCTAAACATCAAAGGCCTATAGGATTGTTAAAGCCTCTTGACGTTCCCAAGTAGAAATGGGAGAGCATATCCATGGATTTCATAGTTGGATTGCCCCATTCACAGAAAGGCAATGACTCCATTTGGGTGATTGTTGATCGTTTGACCAAGGTTGCTAACTTTGTACCAGTTAAGACCAAGACCAATGCTGAAAAGATAGCAGATCTATATGTTGAGCATATTCTCGGACTACATGGAGCTCCCTCTAGTATTGTATCTGATCATGGTCCTCAGTTTATGTCTCGATTCTAGGAAGCCCTGCACAAGTCCATTGGAACCAAACTTGATTTTAGTACTGCTTATCACCCACAGATAGATGGACAGACTAAACGAGTGAATCAGATCTTAGAAGACATGCTTCACGCTAGTGTACTGAATTATGGCCCTGATTGGGAGAAATGCCTACCCTATGCAAAGTTCTCTTACAACAACAGCTACCAAGCTAGTATCAAGATGTCACCATTTAAAGCTCTATATGGCAGACCTTGTAAGACACCTTTGATGTGGTCTCAACCAGGGGAAAGATCGTTCTTTGACTCTACTAAGATTCAAGATGCCGAAGAAAGAGTTGCTCAAGTAAAGGAGAATTTGAGAATTGCCCAAAGTCGATACAAGATCTATGCTGACAAAAGAAGAAGAGAACTTGAGTTCAATGTGGGAGACTTCGTCTATCTCAAGGTATCCCCGCTACAGTGGAACTGTCAGATTCCATGTGAAAGGAAAGCTTGCCCCTAGATTTGTTGGGCCATACAAGATACGCAAGAGGATTGGAAAACTCGCTTACAAACTTGAGCTACCTAAGGAATTGGTGGGTGTACATCCCGTGTTTCATGTATCCTAGCTACGTAAGTGTTTGAGAGTGCCCGATGAAGTGATCCTGACTGATACACTTGACATTCAGAACACTCTCGAGTATAAAGAGCATCCTATCAGAATTCTGGGTAGAGACACCAAAGAAACCCGAAGCAAAACTATTCCTATGTGCAAGGTCCAATGGAGCAATCACACTGAGAGGGAAGCAACATGGGAGAAAGAGTTTGACCTCTGGCTACAATATCCTTATCTCTTCGAAGGGTACGTTATGCTTTAATCTCGGGGACGAGATTCCGTTAAGGGGGTAGGACTGTAACAACCCAAAAATCCACATACCAAAAATCACAACTACAAAATTTTTGTTTTAGCCCTATGTGATGTTGAGTGACACATGTAGAAGCCAAACCCTAGTTTTGGATTGGATGTGACCCAACTAGGTTAAAATCATGAGCATAGTTTGGATTTATGCCACATGTGTAATTAAATTCCTAAATAAATAAATCATGCATGCATCCTTAAACCCACTTGTGATTTGGATTCTCTTGCCTTATGTGATGTTTAACTAACTTACTTAATATTTATGATAAACCCTAAATAATGAATTATTTGTTGGAAGAATAAAACACCCCTATATAAAAACTTCAACTATTTTTGTATAACAAAAATAGCCAATAATCCCTAATATATAGGATGTATTTTGACCACCAATGGAAACACCTTGTGGGACCCACTACATGACTCGAAGCTCAAGTTTAAACTCTAACTAAATTTGAATTGAAGCAAAAGAAAGAAAAGAGAAACAAACAGAAAAAGAAAAGGAAAAGGAAGGAGGCCTCGCAGCCCAGCCTCCTTGGCCTTGTGAACCAGCCCGCCTGCCCTTCCCTTCATGTGCGTAGCCCATGAAGCTGGACCTGCCTATCAGCCGTCACGCACTGCATGCCGCCACATCAGGACAAGCTGACAAATGGGCCCCCTCTGTCAGCCGCCCAGCTACAGTGTCATCGTCTTCCCCACACTCCCTCCACCACATGATCAGGAGCCGACCGTGGAGCAGGTGCGGGCCCAAGGTCATGCAAATCGCATGACCTTGTTCCCCCTTGCACCGCGCTTACGCTACTGAACACGAGCCATTGGATGCACCGCACACATCACCACCGCCCGATCGCCGTCCGCCATTGGAGCCCTTGGAGCTCGACTATAAAAGCCAACGTCCGTGAGCCCTAACCCTTATCCCATTCGCCGCCGCCACTGGTGGCACAGCACCACACAGCGTCAAGCTAAGAGAGAGGGAGGAGGGAGAAGCAAGGAGGAGAAGGAAGCCTGCTGTGGGGAGGACCTCACTAGAGCCAGGAGCACCGCCCCAATCAGCTACAATGATGTAGCTGCTCGGCACGGCACTGCATCGCCTCACCTCTGCCACCGCACTGCCATCCTACCGCCACGAACCCTATGGTGAGCCATCTTACTGAGACCACCTCCCTAGCCAAATGGAACATGCACCGCCATGATCGAAACCTTGCCGAAGCTTCGAGCTCTGGCCTAGCCCAACTGGTTAGCTAGGAAGACCACCATGGCCATGCTTGTCGAGACCCAGGGCGTGCCATGCGCGCTGCCATCAGCCAAAAGGAGGACCCTAGCCATGACATTGTACATCAGAGCAGGAGCACACATGCACGGGCATGCTCACCATGGCTGAAGAGCATAACCATGGTGAGACCACCGCAGTCTTCTACGTCGCGGTAAAGGTGATGTTGGCACCCCGACTGGCTCTGCCATGACGAGAGACACACCTGCGCTCACCATAGCCAAAGAAGAAGCCCACTAGAGCCCTGTGTTGCCGCACCGCACCTCGTCGGAGCGCCACTGCCTCTTTTTTTCCCCCACCACCATGGCCGGGACCACTAGGAGCACTAGGATCTCCTTCAACACGCCCACCATGGCCGTAGAAGCAATGTGGAGCTCACACTGCTCCTCCAACCAGGCTCTCGCTACCACTGCAACCCTATCCATGCACGTTGACGAACCCATGCCACTGTTCATCGTGGCTAGAGCCCTAGGTAGCCCTAGCCATTGCCTCGACCCCACCTGTCATAGTTGCTGTGGCATGGGGAAGCTTTTCCCTACCCTAATCGGACTGCTAGCGCCACCAGTGGGGGCTCGCTGGTGACCTCACCACCGACGGGAGCCCCGTTGGGGAAGAGAAGGGGATTTTTCCCTCGCCGACCATGACCACGTCGACCACATCCCGAGCAGCTCCACCAAGCTCCGACCATGACCTCATCGACCACGTCCCGAGTAGCTCCACCGAGCTCCGACCACAACCTCGTCGACCACATCCCGAGTAGCTCCACCGAGCACCGACCACGACCACATCGACCATGTCCTGAGCAGCTCCGCTGAGCTCCGACCACGACCATGTTGTGCACTGTGAACCGAACCCTAGGGAAGGAGTAAGTGGACCAAGTCCTTCATAGAGCAGCCCTGCGGTCTATGGACCAACGCAGGTGGGTTCACCATGAACCGCGCCTCACCTGCGCCTGTGGAACACAGCCCATTAGTGGCCCAGTAAGATGACGTGGCCGCACCAGTGCGCGCCACATGGTGGGCCAAAGCCCAGCCCGTATCTAGGCCCAACTAGCCCAGTCGAGGCCCAACCTATATTGGCCATTGACTGGTCAACGCTGACCAGTTGACCGGGCCCACAAGTCAGCGACACAGAGCCGCTGGACCCACTTGTTAGAGGGTGACATCACGCTGACAGTCATGATGATGTCATGCAGGTCCCACCTATCAGTACCAGAGCTGAGACGATGACATCATGCTGACATCATACTAATGTCAGTATGCCATGTGGACCAACAGGAGTGTGACACATGTCAACACGATATTAATTCAGCCTTTTCCCAATTTCAAAAATAATTGAATCTTCGGAAATTCATAAACTAATTCATACGAACTCAGAAAAATACAAGACTAGGACTAAAATTCATCTAAAATCGAGCTCTACTGCAATGAACCCATGTTTGAGTGCATTTGGCTCTTTTGAATTTTCATTGCTTTTTGTGCTATTCTATAGATGTCGCTAACGTGACTATAATGCGATCGTTTAGCAGACTCAGAGGAGAACCAGATGGACGAGGACCGAGAGTACCATGAGGAGTATGGAGACAACTTCACTGAAGGTGCCACATCCCACCCAACCTCGTAGCACCTATTACGCATGGCTAAAATAGAACTACTATTGCTTTACTTTATTGTTATATTCACACTATGATAGAACTTGCATGGTAGTAAGCTTTCCTAATGGCATTTACCTTGACGTAACCTTATCCCTGCTCACCCTGCTGTTAGGCTAGTCACATGCTCGCTGCTATATTTCACTACTTATTATTTCTACTACGCTTATATATACTATATTGATGCGTGGTGGAAACTGGAGTTATTTGAACTATGGGGAGAGTGCTGCGTGTGTGACTTGGGTGTGTGGAGGATGAGGGTTGTGTCAACCAAGTTGGAGTATACGATGAGCCTAGGGCAAGTCTTGCCATGTGGTGCTACCTGGGCACCCCTAGAATGAATACATGTGGTGGGTAAATGGTATACGAGTTGGCCCTAGGTGTGAACCTATGATGGGAGGAGCCTATGGTGGAGGTGCTATGGTGGCACGGTAAATGGAAACTCTGATGAAGACATTCTGGCTTGGTCATCCCTAAGGACTTACTAGTACTCAGATTCACCGGGAAGCCTTACGTACCACTCGCCCTATATGGTGCGGGACGGCCGGACTACTTGGTAGGATATTGCCACTACTGCTAGGTTGATAGCGGATAGTGTAAGGAGGTATGGGGCATGGAGGATTTCCCCCACACCCTTCTAAGACTTCATGGAGACCATGTGGACCCGGCTCATGACTCACAGTTTCAGCCACCCTAGATTAGACTTGGGGTGTACCAGGGCTGAATGGTAGAGTGGCATTATCCTAGGCTAGCAAGCAGCTAGAATCAGCCTAGTTGACGATGGTCAATGAAGAAGGCAGATCTTGTGGTTATGTAAAACCTCTGCAGAGTGTATGGTTGATCGATCGATACATATACTGACTTGTTGGCTATGGACCTTTCCTAGGTTTCGCTTAAACTAGATAGTGAGATGAGTCCTTCTCTTCTTCCCCTGTAAGAGAGTGTCGGTCATAGCTAGGGGCTAGGGGCCATGAGACAGTGCCGATAGGGAGTTGGCCTATCGACTGAGCTGATGGTATGGTGATGATATGGAGATGGTGGTATATCGATCCTAGGATTGGAACCTGGCTCTAGATAGGAATGGGGTGGAATGTGTGTGGGAATGGTGTTAAAACTTGACCAACTATTATTATATACTTGATGCGCTAATACATAGGAAACCCCTAGCCTTATAGGTTCCTTTTGATTATATCCAACTTGCATCCAATTTCCACAAAGCAATGCTCATAGGGTGGGAGTGGCCAGTACAAATAGTACTGATAAATTTTGGCACACAGGTTCTGCTGAGGAGTATATCTCTGAGGAGTTTGACAGTTGAGGGGTTCATTCCTATGCTCGAGTTTAGCAATCTTATCTTCAAGTTGTTCTAATGAATGCTACTTCTGATTCCGCCAATGTGGTGATGTAATAATTTATGTTATTCTACACAATTTGTACTCTGATATTATGTTGTATGGATGTGATATTCGACTAGAATTTGGGTAATATGATCTACAACGGTCTTATTACACTTCGACTCTAGTGGATTTTCCTTCAGTGGAAATCAGGTTGCTTCAAGTCCCCTACTCAGTTGTCTTTGGTAATTAGGCTATGTTCTCTTGCGCTATGTTTTGATCTTCAGATCACCTCCTTTTTGACTCCTAACCTTGTGACTACCTTTGTTTGCTATCCCTCCTTCGCATAGTGCTTGCACCTATGCAACCCAATTTGTGCAACAGTGAGATTTCTTGTAGGTTGTATGTTTAGTAATGGTGCCATGATTAGCAACTACGGTGCCACGATGAAACCTAGGGCCTCCTTGTGGCCGGCCGACACATGGTTGTGCTGCTAGGTGTGCACTGGTATCGAGGTTTCTAGTCATGATCCATTATAGAACTATACCAATGTGTTATTTTCATGTGAGCTCTTCCTTGGTTATCTCTCATATCTAATCGAAAGATCCTTATATCAGACCAAAAGTAGTAGAGTTTCCTTCTGAAGTTGCAAAGAGGATAACCTTCGAAGAATAGGTCACTCAAATGAACATTAACAGACTACAAGAGATGGTAGACAAGTGACCCTACTTGACTGTCCCTATAATGACATCGGTCATCTAGTGAGCAACTTATGTCATTCTCTGTTGGATCGGAAAGGTGCACCACACTTAAGGTTGAACAAATTATCAGTCGGATGATAAATGGACTAGGATATTATGTGCTATAATAGGTCACCTGATACTCATGAGTTTCCTGTCCAAGTTCTCAATCTTTAGGTGCATAAGGATCATGTAGACAAACTGACCTTCTTCGGTGTCACCCCTTTTCTGCTGACTTCTAGGGTGACTAGTCTATTTGCACATCCACTACAATTGTTGCCATCAAAAAAGAAGATTTGAAACTTCAATGTTGAGAGATGACTAATTAGTTACTAGTAGGAAGGGTAATCTCTAGCTAGGTAATGATTCTTTGGTAGCTCCAAAGGCTATGTCTCATAGGACAATGCTAAGTGAAGAAACAACAAAGCCAGGTCAGTGATGCCAGTACTACTTTCTTCTCCAAGCCTGGTGTCTTCAAGTCAATTCCATCTTGGACAATCACACGGGTAGTGCAAGATACTATACTAGCTAAGTAAAGAGATAGAGAAAGCACATCCCTAGTTTCGGTCAGCATCATTATCTATATGGTGCTATTAAAGGATTTTTCTAGATTCTATTGGATGAAGCATAGAAGGATAATCAGAGATGTTCGCTTATCTTTGTAGGACTGTCACTCCACGTGAAGTATGCATTGTGCCCTGCAAGAATATCCCACCAGTTCAATGCTTGTGCATCAGTTGAGTTGGTGTCTAAATCAACGGTTGAGGTTGTTTCCTAAGAGGCAGGTGAGGAAAACCCTAGCTTCCATCCTTAGCGAGAAAGCTACCATGGTTATAAAGAGAATTAGAGAGTACATAATGCACTCCACAATGCGTGAAGCAAAGAAAAAGAAGAGTGGGAAATCTATCAAGGTTTTATGGCACTCCACAAGTGATCTTAAGCTAGTGATTAGTGGCTCAAACATGGTTGAATTCACACCAAACTTGGTGATCTCATTCCTCACTTCAGGTACTTCGATGTCTTAAGTTGGTTTGAGGATTGGTTGAGTAAAGCATCAGATTTGAGAGATGTTTTGATAGTTCGGTCACTAGAATTTCTAAACAAAGCAGTTTTGGTAGATGATTTGTTTGGATAGACAAATTGTGTCCATTTGAGCTTGAATTTTGGTCAGTAGTCAAAGGACTCTTGGATCTAAATGCCTAATAAAATTTGTGCACAATAGAGCAGTAGTTTGCAGCATGTGAACTGATTACCAAGAGGTACAGAATCTATGATTTCTCTACTGACTACTATCATCCCTCACATTAGAAACATTGTGCTTGTAATTGATGCTAAGTTTAGCAACATGGTCAATGTTTGCCATTAGATAATACTTTAGATGCCCTAGAGATGACTCCTTGCACCCCTTGTACCTTCCTTTGCCCTCTCACATCATCAATGCTTGAGCAGTCAAGGTGTTCTATAAGTCAATTTGTTCCTTTACGAGTCAAAAACAATTTAAAAAGTGTCAAACAACAAATTTTAGACTTTGATTTTGAGTTGTTGATTGACATTAGAAAGGAAGCCACAATGTCAAAAGTAGTCCCACAAAGCTAATTTGCGATAGTGCAAGTCAACCCAACTTATTGCGCCACTTTACCATGAAGGCAAATTGTGCTTGACCTGCTTAGTAGTGTACTATTTTTCTAGTCGGTGTATGCTTGCAACTTTCATTGAATTCCAAACCTCGTTGTCATCCCTCTTCAGCCTAGATTTCCAAGGCGGACTTGTTCTTTGGTACCTTCCATGTGTTTTTACCCAAGAGATTTGATCAGATCCAACCTAGATAACTGTTGTCGCTTGGATACTAGGATTCCCTTAATTAATGATTGTCATAAACACTGAGTCAATTGGGTCAGCTATTGTATTCATTAGTCACTCAATAGACTTAGACAATAAAGTGTTATCATTAGAGAAATAGAACTACACACATGGAACATTATGTAGTTTTCCATCGGATGGCATCTGAGTCATTGAATGATTATGACCGGCTGTAGACATTGTTTGTTGGTTACTTGGTTTCTCACAACCTTGGAGGATGCTTACCCCATCTGTGATCTCATCCCTTATGAAAGGTTGTACTCAAGCTACTTTGGTAGAGGACTACTTTTCAAACTTTGTGAACTGAACATGGAACCATTGTAATGAGTAGATTTCAGAAGCTTGCAATCTAGTACAAAGTTTCACATGGTCCATGCTATATCCACTAGAGAATTAGAGATTGTGGGTAATTAGTTTATGCTCCTATAGTACTCTCCATATCCCAAGAATGAAGTATTGTGCTATCTTGGATTCCTCCCAAAGTAACAATGCTTCATGGAAGTTAGTGAAGGAAATTCTTCAGACAAAACTTACTATGAAGGGCAAGTATCAGAAAGTGTCTTAACCAAATTAGCCTCTCTGATACTTCGAAGTTAAGTAGCCTAAGGCTATCACAGATGTTGAAAAATGGATGACATGCTTCTCTTCCCTTAAAAGTCTTTCGCATTCGAATCTTGGGGTGAGATTCTCATAAGGGGGGAGGGCTGTAACACCCTAGGTGTTTGCCACTAGCTAAGCAATGGGTTTGAACTCAAACATGACATGTTAAGTGGTGATGAAGGTGTCAAGATCAAATCTACAAGAGTGCGCTCCAACTTAAACTTGGGCAACACACCTTTGCTTGCATATTGGCCCTTTTCAGATATATACCTAAGTAATGTTGAAGGTGCTTCTTTCATGTGCCTCACATCAATTTCCACCCACATGGATGATTGGAAAAGTTTTGTGAAGTTTGGAATCAAGAAGTCACCTAAAATGACAAGTTATGCCCTTGCCTAAATTGCTTTATTAGGTGAATGAGAACATGTAATGACAAACAAACATTGAAACCTTACTCAAACAACTCTACTTACACTCATGAACAAAAGTTATGAAGGGTTCATGTTGAGCAAGTGGCCAGAAAATGCTCCAATAGATAAAAAAGGGTAATTTAAGCTTTATCGTGATGCTACTTTGACTTGGTTTGAACTATGTCTTAGAAGGTTTGCATGGTAGTGGAACCTAAACAAAAGTTGAAGTTTGAGTGGAGTACAACAAACTTTATTTTTGGACCAAGAGCTAGATTCAGCTTGTAAGAAAGTCAAACCGAGCCCTCAAGTTTGAATCCATGGCTGTTTTGGGAGCTCGAAATTTGGCTAAGTCTAGGATGACTGAATTCGTGACTTCAGTTTTCGTGTACCCCGCTTTGAGCCTTGTATCTCTCCCACCATGCCTTATTAGACTTTGGCACTTTAAGCAAAGTTGAAGATCTCACGTAACTCTACAATATTAGTTACTACCTCTTGTGCTAAGACTAAACGGATTCAGAGTTAATAAGGGACGAAGATTGAGATTTCAGTGAATTTTTGAGGTGGCATTGCTATCTTCATAGTGAACTAGAGCTCGGCCGACACCGTGCATAGGTGCTGCAGGTCGTGTGGCACCCTCGCTACTTGCATGCCCACCAGCTTGCCTCGGGCGTGCGCATGTGCTGAAGACACGAAATGGACGCCGCTGTCTCTCCCTTCCTCTGCATTCTCTCTTTCGCCCTTGTTGTTCTCCTCCTTCAGCCAGGCACAGCGGTAGCAGGAAGCCATGGCTGCCGAGCAGTGCTCCATGGCTGCCCCATTTCCTTGCTCCCTCTCCTTGGCTATCGGTCCGTACACTGCTGCTTGTCGACGCCCCAGCCACCTCGGTCATCCTCTTTCATCGACCTCGCTCCACCAACGCGCCTCCGTCGGTCGCCGGTCAAGCCGGTCCTTAGCCTTATCGAAGCCTCACCGTGGCCAAGTTGTCCGGGTCATTGTGGCTGAGCTGCACCACTTGGCTAGCCTCGTGGGCTCCCCTAGGAGCGGGCGCACGCCCCCAGCACCACCACTCGCCGCCGGTGAGCTTCACCGTCCTAAGCCAGGCCATCTCTCCCTACTCTCTGTGGTGGAAGAATGCGAAGGACCGTGGGTAAGAATTTGAAGAAGTGGGAGGGTCTTTGTGCGAAGCCGTGACTCAGATGACTAGTGCCATAAAGGATATGTTTGTATGAATTTATTTTGTGTTTTCTGCAGGGACCCCGATGCAAGATCTACACTGCCTTTTCTTTGATTTATGCAGATTTGAATGATCAAATTTGAAAATTCATAGTAATTAGTAGAAAAATTGTAAAATAGTAAATGAGGACTTTTTGGAATCCTTTTGAAATTATCTATGCACTAAATCTATAATATGTCATTATTTAGTTTAAATGGTTTGCTGGCAAAATCAATTTGTGCAGTTAGGTTCTTAATAATAGTTGTGTCTTGTCTTTTTCATAACTGCAGTTGTTTTGCTCAAATAAATGTAAAATTATTATGCAATGCTACTAAGGTGATGGATGATGTCTAGTAAAAATTTCAAGAGCTTAGGTTTGATGGTTTAAGAGTTATAAAAATAACAAATGTCCTATGTTGCTTTGCTCCTATTCTGAATAGGACTACGTGTTTGAATTAATTGGCTTAGTTAAGTTACGAATCATTACTTGATGACAATAGATGAGTTGTAGTAATTTTCTTAAGATTTTCAAAAAGCTAAATAGAATAATTTTTGGTTACGTAGATTTTTAGTTATTGTTGCTTAAATTTCTGTGGTTGTTTCTGCCCAAACACATATAGGGTTGCCTTGTTGGTACTATAGGGCCTTTTTAGTAGTTGAATTAGCTCTAGGTGTTTATAACAAAGCTGTTTAGAAATTTATAAGCTTTCTAAAAAGTTAAGAACCACATTTATTGGACATGTAAAACTCTAGTTATAGCTGTTTAAAATGGTATGTCAGATTCTATCCATGTTTTGGATAGAGATGCAATTATTGGATTAATCGACCATGTTAACTGTAGAATCATCTTAAGATGAGAATAAGAAAGTTGTAGGTAACTTCATAATATTTTTAAAAACATTATGATTCATGTTTTTTTGGATGTCTAGAACTCCAGTTATGCTTCTTTGAAATTCCTATTAGTTTTTTGTACCACTACTGTTGAGCTGCATGTGTAGTTTTGCTTGTGCAATTATTTTTATGGTGTAAATGATGTTTGCTGTGGTTGTGGTGAGTACAAAAGTTGTAGGTAACTTAATAATCTAGCTTATGTTAAAGATCCTATACTTCTTCAATATTTTTACATGGGTCTTAGTAAGGGTTTTAGGGAATCCCTTGATGCAGCGTCTAGAGGAGCTTTCCTTCATTTGTTTGCTAGTGAAGCAAGGATGATGCTTGATAAAATTAGTGGAAAGACTCCCTGCACTAGAATTCATAACAAACTCCTCAAAGAAGAGAAGGAATCCTCTCCAGAATAAGAAGAGGAAGTTTGGATAGCCAAATCACAATCACTCTGATCCCAAGATTTAGCTATTAATCCTAAACCACCAATTCCCCAAAATCCTCCAAGAGAAGGAGGAATTCCACCTTTAGAAATCCTTGTTAAAATTAAGGAAGACCTCTTTAGTGTTGATTTTAGGAGAACATTAAATTCTCATAAGAGACTTTTGAGTGAATATAATTTAAATCCTCTCAAGAAGGGATCTCTTAGGAAGTGTCCTTATTCCCATATAGGACATTGGGAAGAATTCAAGGATGGCATGTCAAGTGATGCCATAGAAGGAGAGCCATGCCAATTAGAAGCCACTCCTATTCTCTCCCCTTCTATGCCCACATTAGATGTCTTTTATGAACCCATCTCTCAACCCATCCTTGACCCCAATGATCCCTCTAATGCTCTTTCTCCTAAGTCTCATGATGATCCTAGAAATCCACTAAGACAACTAAAGCATAGGAATCATGAGGACCAAAAGGTTAACCAAGAAATGCAATGACAATGGCTAGAATGTATGAAGAACTCATATGCCATTGCTAAAGAATGGATCGATAAGGATGAAGCCTTATGGGTAGAATCCAAACTTGGCTTAGATCCAAATGGTGAGTTTAACTTAATTCCATTTACAAACATGACTCATCCAAGTTTGGAGGAAGCCTTAGACGAGATCAACCTAGGAGCCACCAATCCATGGGAAATCCTTGACAATAAAACATCCAATGAATGTCATATGCATGGAATGATGGAGACAATGTTGACATCTATAGACATTCATGTAGAATCAACTGTAACACCCTAAAATTTGCATCACTTTTAAATAGGTGAATTGGATTTATTTATGCACTAGTGTGTGCAAGCAACATAGAAAAATAATAAATTTTATCAAATTAAAATCAAATCTAAGGTTTACCTACATGTCCATGCATTCATGCTGCTGCATATTAATTTTGAATTGTGTCATTTCAAATCAAACTTCAAATTGATTTGAATTTATATTTCAAAATTGGTTTGGAAAAATTAGAAAAGCAAAAGAGAAAGGATTTTTCTCCCTTCCCTTCTCATTCTCGGCCTATTGGCCTAGTCGCCGGCACGCTCTCTCTCCTCCACAGGCCTAGCCACCCCTCTCTCCTACTCTTGAGCCACCCCACTCCCCTTGTTATCTTGCACACCCCGTGGCCCAGCAAGCCGGCCCAGTCAAAGCCCCACCACAGCCGCCCGCACCCTCTCCTCTCTCGCCTATCTCACCGACATGCTGGGCATGCGTGTCAAAGTCGTCTCCTTCCTCTGCTCGTGTCCAGCATGGACATTGCCACCACTACCTCCGCACCGCTAAGTCTGTCTCCGTTATGCCGCCTAGCATGCATCCCACGCCTCTAGCCACCCATAAATAATAGCCCCGGTGTAGGACCTGGTTTCAAGGACAAAACCAGATAAACACCATATGTGAGCCGAGGAAGTCAAATCTCACATATAGCTACAAATAAAGGTAATATCATAAGATAATACTTATATACATAGCATATTAGTATAAAGATTATTACCTTAGAGTATAGACAGCGGAAAGACTAACTCCGATCTTTGGGTGAAGACTCTAATTCTACAGGGACAACTGACTGGTTGACCACAAGTCTAATTCCTCCAAATCTAGCAATCTAGTACCCATCCGGGATTTTTATCCAAAGATTAAAATGTAAAGCAAGCGTAAGTACATGTCGTACTCAGCAAATATAACATAGGGTTTATGAGGCTCAAAAGGCTAACACTGGTTTAACTATGATTAACTTTTAATTATCACAATTTTAGCAAAGGGGTAGCAACAAGTTTATCTCAAGCCCATGTAACACATGATCAGGTAAACATGAATAATGAATATCATAAATAGTAATCATTAGTGAGCATCTTTATCATCAGTATTCATCAACATTAACCATTAGTGATCAGCTATTCCGTAAGGATTCTAAGGCCGCTCGTGACCAGTGAGCACAGCTGATATTCCAGTTTTACACTCTGCAAAGGTTGTACACTTTCATTGGGAGTCGTGATTTAGCCTTTCGCCCAAGGTGATCAGCCTGTTGACCCACTACTAAGGAAGGTCATCAGGGTTCACTATGAAGCCTTTCAAAGGTTCATCTAACAAGTTAGGGCCATTAGATTCACTCAGCAAACAGATGTAGGAACCCCCCTTCCCGATGGCACAATGACACACAGCCTATACATAAGGGGATAGAGGCTGTCCTATACCTGATTCGACAATCCATTCTTATACTAATAAAGATAACCTCTAACAAGCTAGAAAATGTCCTTATATTGAGCTAAAGCTAGAGCCATGTAGCCCTCACAGTTGTACTATAAGTCCTAGATGATCACTTACTGATAAGTCCTTAGGGAGAGAAACTAGAGCACCATAAAATAGCCCAATGCTCTAGCCCCCTTGTTCCATGTTGCTAAAGGGCATTTTTAATGTTTATTGCATATCACATTAGTCAAGTTACAAGATCATGGTTGTAGTTAAGCACTAGCATCATACTACCCAATGCAATAACCCAAATGTGTCAAGGAACAAGGTACAATATACTAGGAAATCCTTAGTAGTTGTCAAGGTAGACACATGCAGCATGAATTAAATGATTAAAGGTGTATAGGACAACAAGGAAGATCACATGTTATACTTGCCTTAAAACACCGATCCTTCGATAAGCTTTAATCTTCAACGTTCTTCTTCTTCTTGATCACCACGTATATCTCACCAACTGGACAAAATCATAAAGCACCACATAAGCATCCATATAATTATACATGAGGCAAATAATAGATCTAAATTAGAACAGTACACCAATCATAGAAAAATAAGTAAAAGAGTTTGAAACACAATTCTACGCATCGCTACGAACACACAATCGCGAAAAGCACTCTAATCAGAGCTATGGTTGAAAAGATACAACTACCGAGAGATTTGCTTTATACATGGAAAAGAAAACTATAGGCTTCATTTATTTTAACTAAATAAAATAATATATATAAGATATTCTATAAATATTACAAATTGAATTAAGTCTATTTTAGATTTGAATTATAAAACTAAAGTAAAACAAATCATATTTTATTTATAAAATCTAGTTGCATAATTGTTAATTAGGATATGATTGAAACCATGAAATTTCAGAAATAGTAATACGGTAAACACTGTTACTAACGCGTAGATCTCATCGCTATGAATCTAACGCAACTTAAATGGATTAAAACGGAGGTAAAACGTAGAAGATATGAAATAAATAAGATTTCCTTTATTAAAATAATAGATTAAATCTAACCTTGAAATTTAAAAGTTGAAATCACACTTAACAGTTGTATGAACATGTAGACAACATAAATATGAACCTAACTGCAAGTTGAACGGATCAAATCAGAGTTAAAACGGAGAAAATATGACCTACAGAAGGTAGTGGCAATTTTGTAAATATTTTGAAATCAATTTCATATTAAAATAACTAAAAACTGAATGAAACAGTCCTGTGGACTAGGCGTAATTTTTAGAAAAAATCCAGGGTTAAAAACAGAAGAATTAGGGGCATATTTCGAATTACTTTTGAAAAAGAAGAGGATGGCGGGTTGATTTCCATGGAATAGGGGGTCTCTTAAGCAAAATAGCTACATAGTCAACGACGGTGTTCGACAGTGGCATCCACGTGTGCACATGTGGTGGGATGGGGTTGGTTCAAGCTGATGGACTAGTGGTAGACCTGGCTTACGTGGCTAGCTAACACGTCTAGTGGGCGGGGGTCTACTGACTGTGCCGTGCACCGGTTATGAAAGGGTACGCTCGTTCGAATCAAGGCGGTTCATCTAAGATCGGAACGACAGAGAGTGAAAGGGGTAGATGAGGTCGCTGGCGTGTGGTTTTGAGGCGGCGGTGCCATGGCTGGTGACGACCAGAGCTTATTGGAGCTCGATAAAAATAGCGCAGAGGCCATGGTTAACCAAACGAAGAGCATCGGGAGACAGAGCGAAGGACTGCATGCTCACCTAGGTGTTTATCATAGGCGGAGAAGGCTTGGCGACATCATGGGGCTCGAAGAGGAGGATGATGGTTTCCTGCATACCATGGCAGTGATGAGAACAACAAAGAGAGAAAGAGAGAAGGTGGGAAAGACGTTGGTAGCTTCTTCACCTATACCCGAAGCTCGGCAACAACTTGTGGACGTTGACATAGTAGCGAACGACATCTTCTATGATGGCGGGTAGACATGCTCTGCTCGGCAAAATACGAACATGGTGGCAACGTGAAGCCAATACTAGAGCGGCGGTGCAGATGGATGCGGAGGGGCCACGGAGCTTTATAGGAAGCTTGGCGTGGAGGTCACGCCAAATCGGAAGGAACTAGGGTGGAGTTGGAGCAGCAGCGGACTCTCGGCTTGGCGGCGGCGCTGTGACTCAGGCGAGGCGGCGTAGGGGCTCTAGATTTATAGGGGTGGAGTGATGTGGGTGGCATGGCAAGACATGCCATGGTGGCATGGGGCTCTCAATGCGGAGGTAGGATGGACGCGGAGTCCATGGCAGTGCTAGTGGAATCTGGCTCCGGGATGGGAGGAAGACGATGACGCCTGACCAGTGGGCCCGGTTGGTCAGCGTCATAGGGGAAAAGAAAGGAGAATGGCGCAAATGCACCATTCGGCTAGGGCCGGCCTGCAAGGTTGGGGAGACTTGGCCGCGGGGCATGCAGCATGAGCCTACGGGAGCAGGAGCAGGAAACGTAGCGCTGCAGGCTTCGTGAGAGAAAAAGAGATGGGCCGCTGGGCAAAACAAGACGGAGCGGCCAGATTGAGTGGAAAAAGACTTTCCATTTTTCCAAATCATTTTTCTATTTTGTTTTCAAAACTAAATCAAATTCAAATAGAGTTTCAAATGTACTTTTCACTCAAAAATGAGAAATTTTGGTAAGTTTTCCAAAAATAAATTTTTACAACTTTTAAATTCTTTTACTTTCAAATTTTATTTTCCATTCTTTTCTTTTGTTTCATAGCCATTTTTAATTTCTTTTCAAAAGCAATTTAAATCATTTTAAATTTTAATCTAAACCACTCAACCAAATGAATCAAATGCAAGGGCATGTATGCTCAAACATGTTGCTAATCCTTATGATGAATTTTAATTTAGCTGAATTTTTTTATTTTCCTATGTTTTCATGAGCACAAAAATTCAAAATTACCTTAATTTACACCTATTTCAAAAGGAGCAAATTTTAGGGTGATACACCCGGGTGCGCCTGCCCTGTTCCCAACCCTCTTCGCTAGCCGCTACCCTCGTTTGAGCAGCAACTATCGCAACCCTAGTGTCGCCTGTCGTCGCCATCTGCCTCACCGAGCGAGCCACCACCGTAGTCCTACATTCGCTGATGAAAACTCCTTCAGTGAGTTTCGCCTTGATCTCTTTCTCCCCGTGTTCTTCCTGTGTCCAACGGTAGCCAAAGTCACCAATTCGATCAATGCCGGCAAGGTCAGCCATTATTCGACCATGGTGCTATCATCCCTATCAACGCCAACGATAGCACTCTCTCTCTTCCCCGCCCGATCCAATCCAGTGCCAGTCCAATCCTGATCCAATGGTCTAGATCTTAAGATAACCCTTCACGGGTCATTTTTGCTAAAGAACCCCTCGGATTTTTATTATAGATCCCACTATCCCAGCAATTTTGTTAAAGAGCCCCTGCCTTTTCTTTGAATCATATCCTGCAGTCCCTGGTTCAGTTTAAAATCCAATTTTATTAATTTAGATTCTAAAATCAAGTTTCATCTATTTATAGTTTTGCCACTAATCTTATTTTAGCCATAAAATCTTCGTTTTAACTCCTGATTCAATCCGTTCAACTTGCATTAGGTTTGTAATTGTATAATCTACATGTTCATACTACTATTAGGTATGTTTTCAACTTTTAAAATTCAAGGCTAGATTTAATTTATTAATTCATTAAAGGAAATCATGTTTAATTCATAACTTCTTCGTTTTAGCTCTGATTTTTGTGATCTTCGCGTCTGTGTGTTCAGTAGTGAGATGTGTAACAGGAACCGTCCAATTTATAAGAGCACAAGCACAATAGTAGTCGCCAAAGCGATCAAACCGTCATACTTGAGCCCATATAAACCCGGTAGTCTGGTGAAATCATGAGGGATCTCAAACAAACCAACATACAAACCAAGATCATACATGATTCAACATAGCCAGTCACATGTTACATCACCATTCACAAATAGTTCACAAAAATTTCACATACATCGGAGTTCACTTAGTTATTACAAACCAAGTTTAAATAGTGGAAGCAAAGTAGTTTAACATCAACATCACACGTAGTTTAATACATAGCCAGTTTTCATAGTCATCTCCAACCAAAAGCATAGGGTGAGATGATATATAGAATGACCATGCCCATGGTCCTATTCCTCATCCACTGTAGGAGCAAAGCAGTGCTTATAGTAGCCATGGTACATCACATTATCTGCAACAATGGGAATAAAAACCCTGAGTACAAGAAAGTACTCAGCTAGACTTACCCGTCATCAACTAAAATACTAATACACCAAGGTGTATGCAAGGCTTTATAAGTAGAGCTGGTAGACCTTTTTTGCATAAAAAGCATTAGTTGCCTAATATCTCTTAAACTATGAATCACCAGTTATTAATCTTATCTCATACTAGATTAGCAACTATCCTATGCCAAACATGTTAGTACCATTAAGTCAACCCAATAATAACCATATCAAGTTGTGTTCTTTCATAATCTCATAACCAGCACTTCCATCAATTACTATGATGAAGCGTACTCGTGTCAAGTTCTCACTATCTAGGAGAGACGGTGATTTCGAATCGATTTCTACCTAGCTAGGGAATTATTCCTAACACAGACACCCATACTCCCCCCATCGGGGTTGCAGTCAGGTCACCTTTGGTATAACTCAAGTCCAATCACGAGTAAGACCAGCGTCGCACCCTCAAAGATACTACCAATTGCTAGGAAGCTTGGGACTCAAACCCACCCTTGGACTCATGCCATTTGCTCTCCACATATCCTTATAGCCTCCAGGGTGCGCACTTTAACTTCTCGTGTTCCCAGCTTGAGTTGAGCTACTCAGCTTCGTGGTCGGAATGACTTATCTGGCTAACTATGTGAGAGGCATGCATTCAACATGACAAGATGACCTCCAACGACTGGTCCTTAAATGACATAGATGGAATCACTATGATTACCACAACATAAGACTCCGCCCGGTCTCTAATTGTTCAACATCACTGGGTTATGTTCCACGATAGTACAATATAGCCAACCGTGATCAAGTTATCCCCTATGGCTCGTAGGTGATAGAAAATCACCCAACTTCTACTGGTCTAAGCATAGCTAAGCATAAGGAGCGTTCTTGGACTTAAATAGGATTTAGGGTAGAAATTTCTAGACAAGGAAAGGTAATATGCAACAAGTTTTCCCAAACAACTCCTATCACGTAATGCAGCAATATGAGTAACTTGGTGATATTAACAAAATAGGGAGACTTATAATGCTCCGGGGCTTGCCTTTCATGAAAGTGGCAGGTTGTTGATCTGGGCACTCGGGAAGATGATCAACTTTAGGCTCTCCTTCTCCTAGAATCTCCTAGTGCTTGCATGTCTTGGCTCTCCTCTTGTGGATCAGCGTCGAGTTCCATCAACGTGATCTCCTCGGCTGCACCTATTGTATGCATATGCATAAGTAAGTTCCATGAATGCATAAGAAGGATCATGAATGATGTGACATGGGAATGTACATGCTACAATAATGATGTTAACTTACACAATGATAACAATGCTAACTCCTTGTTTACTGAGTAGGTGCATAACTCTTCTCTATCCACTTCCAATATTCTTCACAAGACAATTTTTGACCTACACATAATAGTTACAAGTTTAAATCATAACTGAAGTTCCACCTATCCAAATACTGTGATCTTGGACTTTCTAGAAATATTATTAAATTGCCTATAACTCTTATTTAATCACCAAAAGCTAATTCAAACTCTATCCTAACCAAAATAGGCAATCTTTCTAGCTCTATATAGAAATTCTAGAGAATAAGCATTTCGGGAGACCAACTTTAAACAGCTATAACTCCTAACCATTTGGCCTATTGCCCTAAAAGTTTGACACAAGGTAGATGAAGAAGTTATATACAACTTTGTTATTAACCATTTTTACAGTAAACTTCATTTTGACTATGCAAAATACCCAACAACAAAATCTATCCAAAAGCACCACTAAAATGAATTATAGAGCAATTGTATTTTCACTGCATTTAGCATTCAAAATTGGACATAACCAAATATACCAATAGTTCAGGAATATCAAATACACACAAGAAAACATAATGGTCTAGCCCAAATTATTTATTTAAATGCCTTTATTAATTTAATTAGATAATTAGGTGAAATAAAAAAAACATATACCAAATGTGCACAATAAATTTTCAAAAAATTACAGTAGCTTCTAAGTGCTCCCAGTAGACTACTATAAAATTTCATACCATTTGAACATGTATAACATCCTCTACAAAAATGATAAGCTAGTAAGGTTTATTTTAGTGAAAATAGTTAACCCTATAGAAAAGTATCAAGCAATAGATTTTATATTTTTCATAGCTTCATCCAAGTGCCATAATATTGTACAAAAATTTGCATGGCAATATGTTACATATTTTTATCCCTATGAATTTCCTTAGAAAACACCATTTATTAATAGATAAATAGAAAGACCCTACTCCAATCAAGTTTACTACAAGTTTAGTATTTTCCCTAGCTAGACCATGTCAACACAAGACCAGCAAAATTTGAATCACAATTTTATCACTTTCCTAGCTCAAGTTATACATTTTACAAGATTGCAAACATTCAAAAAGCACTTATCTAGCTACATTTTATTCACCTTGAAACATACTAAAAACAATACATTTCATATTTTTATAAAATACTATACTTCATGAGGAATCCAACAAAATTTGGTTTACTCAATTTGGACACCTATAGCTCCAGATATGATTTTCCAAAGTTAGCACAAAATTCTAGAAAAGAATAAAACAAAACCCTAGAGTACAGCCGCTGACACGTGGGACCCAGAGATCAACGGACCCACATGTCAGTCGAATAGAGGTAGAGGCAGCATTTGACCAGCCATTGCTCATTGATGGTGAAGCCACTGACGGCAAGGTCACCACCATTGCACTCCAAGTGACCTTCCACGCCTAGGGGTACCCTCGGTTAGGTCGAAAGTCCACCAGAGCATGCTCGCTGGCAGCAATGGCAGAGGTCGGAGGGTGCGTGGCAGTATATTGGCGGTCTTCGGCCACCATCTGCTCTAGTGATGAGCTCTATAGCTATGTGGTGCTAAAACAAAGCTAGTTAGTGTGGTTAGGGATCCGGCGATGCGATGGTGAGCTTTGCCCACGTGCATGCCGCTATGACGGCGCACAGAGCATGGTGGCGCACGTGGCGTTTTGACAAGACAGTGGTGAGAGAGAGGTCTCTATCATGCTATTAGCTAGGGTTAGGTCTACTCTACCTAAGGCACACCTGAGAGGAGGAAGGCGATAGGCCAGCTCGGCAGCAGCGAGCTTGCCTATCATGGCGGCTGTAGCGGGAGCGACGACGTGTTCCGGTGCGCTTGCTCGGTAGCATCTAACCTAGACTTGACCTAAGCTTCTATGACTTACTGCGGTGCTGGACTAGGGAAGAGAAAAGTAGGGGGTGTGGTAGACAGGCATGGCCATTGTGAGCCGAGCGTGCAGCGGTGCTCCGGTGAGCTCAAGGCGATGGTGATGCGAAATGTGCCCTTACCAAGGGTTGGCAAGCTGGGCTAGTGGGTCGGCGTGGAAGAGGTGACTACGGTAGAGTTGCTGGCGAGTAGAATCAGACAGTGGTGTAGCGATGATGGTGCTATGTGGTGGTGGAGTAATGAAGTGGCACGACGAGCTTAGTGCTTCCATTGCCCGCGCGAGAGGGAGCAACGGAGAGGGAGAGAGTGTAATTGAGAGAGGGAAATGAGCAGCGCGGCATCGCGGTTATCACACGCCACCGTGCAGTGACGGGGGCCCGATGCTAGCTAGTGGCAGCCATGCGACTGTCCATGCTCTACACTCTATCGGCCACAATGGCTAGGCTGAGATGGCCATTAAGCCACCATCAGTTGTCTAACAGCGCCTAATCACCCCCTCCTAACTCCTAAACCATGGCGAGTTAGCAAAAACTCGATTAATAAAAGTTGTAGAGGTACTTGTAAGCTCCAACTTTGCTTAAATGAGCTTGGTCTAATTTGAGCTGGTTTTCAAATTGCAAAGCTTCAAACTAAGGCACATGAAACTGTAAACCAGTTTTAACATAGCGAAATTTCTCAGTTGAAAAATAGTGTTTTGTTGATTCTTGTGAGCTCTATTTGACCATGTTAGGCACTGAATTAGACCTCGACCCAAAAACAAAAGTTGTTACTCTAATCAAGTACTACAACTATACTTAAGGGTGAACTGCCATGCAAACAATCTATGCTATAGTTAAACTTAGGTCAAACATACAACTTGAAAATGGTAAGTTACACTATAACCATGACTTTGAGGCCAAATTTGTAACACCTCGGGTGTTAGCCTTGCATAACTTGACTTGCATAACATGAGCATGATCATAAAGCATTCATATACAAGCTTTGACATTTGAAACATTCGATTGAAACATATGCAACATTCTTATTATTTCAAGTTTCCATGTGTATGTGCATATGATCATGAGTGTAAACATGTAGATGATTGTGTGACCTTGCAAATAGCTTAAACATGTTTAGAATATCATCATGAACAACTTTGGTATTTAGGGCTAGGGCTAATTTGGTCATTAAGTCATAGTTTGAGTATGTATCATCATTTGAATGTGACATGTTTGACCAAAGTTGAACTAGGTGTTAGAGACCTTGCATGGAGGAGATCACTAAAGCAAAGTTGTAGTATTTGGTATAAGAAACAACTTTTATTTGTGCTAAGTCATGAACCTTGACTGACTGATAGCCGATGTTTGGGGTGATATTACTCCGTTTCTGTTGCAAATTAGAACTAGTTCTTTGAACAAGAATTGTAGCTGGTACTTCGGTCTTCAACTTTGGTTTAGGAAGTTTTGGCTAGAAGTCCACAGATTAGGAGTTTGATTGACTCAAAAACGCGCTGTCAGGCTGCTCCTCACTCGACTGACGAACTGAATCGAAACCTTCGGTGGCCGACCGGCACCAGAATGCGAACGCCGCGTGTCCACGGTGATGGCCGTGCATCGCCGGCGCTCTGCCCAGCGTGGCCAAGGTAGGCAGACGCGCGCCTTCAACATGCCAGCACCAGCCCACAACACCCAGCGCCCTCATTTCGCATTGCCCGACCTCCTTCTTCGCCCACAGCGCAGCCACCGAGCTCCCACAGCGCCGAGCAGCTCCGCCGTCGCCTCGCGTGTGCTACGTCGCACCACCACCGCCTCCATCTCGCCCATAGCTGCGCCACACCTCCCTCCACCCCTCGTCTTGATTGCAGCGGCTGTCACGCTTCGGTGAGGGCGTAATCACCGTTTCCCTTCTCGCCGAAGTTCTCGGTCGCCATGGCCGCCTCCACGGCGAGCTGGCCATAGCTCGGCTCATCGGCGCTTTTCCTTCGATTTTGAGCGTTAGCGTTTGGTCAGGATGTGTATTAGCCGGTGCTAAGACATTACCTTCGTTAGTGATCCCACCGACATGGAACGCGATGACCCACGTCGCCGCATTCTAACCCCTGCACCACCGCGCCGTGGTCAAGAGTCGTCGGGGCTTAGCGTGATGCATTTGTTGCTGAAATAGAGTCACTAGGACACCGTGGTACTATTGCGCACCTCTCCTAGCTTTCCCATGGCCAGAGATGGCCGGCACCGTGTTGAGCGGCACCGTGTTGAGCAGCGCCGCCATGCCGCCATGGCCGGCGACGATCATGCTCCGCCGCACTAGCACTGTCACCACCTAGACCATTCAACATGTCTTGGGTAGTAGATCACGATGGTGCCCGTGATTTCATCGGAGAACTCACCGGCGACGAGCTCTGGCCATGTCCGTAGAGTGGTGCCGCCGGCTCTGTTTCCGTCTCGATGACATGTGGGTCCAACTGACGCGTAGGTCCCACCGGTCAGCGACTCTATGTTTTAAATACAGTTTAGTTTGAATGCAGATTTCACATGTTTTTGTAATTTTTGTATCTTCAACTTGCTGGCTCCAAAAATTGTGAAATAAATTTGTTAGTGTTCCTTAGGCAGTGTAGTATTTAGGAAAAATATGTTTTTAACATTTATAGTAGAAATTTTTGGAGATTTAAATAGGGATTTGAAATGTGCTTTTGAATGCATTCAAATTTGTTTATTTTATATCTAGAGTTCTTGTGCTCCAAAAATTATGAAATTTTTGTGGTAAGCTATTCTTGTCATGTATGAACTCTGGTAAAAATTTAAGGATCAGTGCATGTGTAGATTTATAGTTATAGATTTTTCTTTTATGAATAGTGAATCCTTGCATGAATTTTTATAAATTATTTATGAGTCCAAAATTCATGAAATTTGTTGAAGGTAATCCTAGTACCATATGGATGCTAAGAAAAATAGGAAATCTGGTGCTTGACACTTTTCAATAGGATTTTCCATTTATGCTATTTCAAGCCTTGCTTCCTTGTCATTTTTGTATAGGATGTTCTACTTAGTAAAATGACATGAAATTTTTATAGTAGTCCTTTGATAGCATTAGTAAGGCACTGTAAATTTTTGAGAATTTATGAAGTACATCTGATATGTGTTTATTATTTAACCTAGATATCTAAATAAAATAATAAAGGCATTTAAATAAATAGTTTGAACTTCACCATTATATTATCTAAAATGTATTTGGTATGCTTACACTGTTGGTAGATTTTATGTTGTCAAATTTGGAATGATTACATGAAGTAGAAGTAGCGTTACTTTATATTGCATGTTGAATAGTTTCCAGACAGATTCTGTAGTTTGAGTTGCATGTTGAAACTGATGTGTACTGTAAAATGGTTAATAACAAAGTTCTAGAGAATTTGATAAGCTTTCCAGAAAGTCTAGGATCACTGAAATTGGATTAGTAGAACTCCAGTTATGAGTAAAACAAATTGCTATTGTTTTGTGGCATTGTCAATGCATTGAAGTAGTTAATTAATAATCGAGAAGAGATATGCACCTACTCAATAAACATGATGCACTTGTTAACATATATGCATTCGTAATACTTATGCCATACTCATGCATCTAGGATCGGAGGAAGAGATCACAGTTGCTGGAATTCGAAAGAAGCAGAGGAACGGAATCAGCAGGAGGATCCGCAAGCCGCAGCTTCCCGAAGGCGTGGAGCAGAACCCTGAAGAGCTTCCGGAGTGCCCTAACCACCGCCCTACTTCCTTTCTGCGAGGCAAGCCCCGGAGCATTATAAGTCTCCTAGTAATTTACAAATGTTTACTTATGTATTTATGATTGATGCATTAGGTTATAAGAGTTGAATGAAACCACTTGATGCATGTACATTCCTTGTCTAGATATTACACCTTTAACCGGTATAGGTCCAGGATCGAATATATGCTTAGCCCTGCTTAGACTGGTAGAAGTTGGGTGATGTCCTGTCACCTGCGAGATATAGGTGGATACCGGAGCATGGTTGGCTATATTTGCCATCGTGGAACAGAACCATGAAGTAAAAGTAAATCAAGACCGGACGGGAGGTCGATAGAGAAGCAACAAGGCATGGAGGTCTTGGGTGTGGATCTATCCTCGTCTATGTCGATCAAGGACCGTACCATTGTTGGAACTTCTGACAAGATTGAACGCATGCCTCTCACTTAGCTGGCCAGATAACTCGTTCTGACCGCGAAGCCGAGTAATTCAACTCAGGTCGGGAACCGTTCTGTTGTGCACTCCTTCCAGGGAACAATCAGACTGAGCCCAAGGGCAGGCTTGGCCTGAGCATCCTGGCATCTGGTGTTCCAGATTGTGCAGCGTGGTATGGACCCGCAAAATGTGTACCTGAGTTGTACCAAAGGTGACCTAAGGCTATCGTGGCTGGTAGACCTAGGTTTGTGTTAGGAATAAATTCCCAGTTGGTTGAAATCGATTCGAATCACCGTCTCTCCCGGATAGTGAGAAACTTGACTAGCTCCAACATCGTAGTAATTGTGTTATGAAACATGATGGTTCAGATGAATATGGAATTACAATACCTGCTATGGTTACTATTGTATGCTTCTAAATGATATACCACATGTTTGGCACAGGATAGTTTGCGAATCTAGAAATGGATAGTTATAATTAACTTGATAAAGGAATCATAATTGTACAATGGGTCATTTGCCTTTTACGCAAAATGTTATCCCGTTACAGTCCACTTATACAGCCTTGCATAATCCTTGGAGTCATTTTATTTCTGGTTCATGACTGGGTAAGTCTAGCTGAGTACCTTCTCGTACTCTGGGATTTATTTTCCCATTATTGCAGATGGCACTAGTGTATCATGGTTATTGCAAGAGTTGCTTCTATCCCAGCTGTGGATGAGGAGTAAGCCTTGGGTAGGCTTCTTTAGTAATTCCTATCTTTGCTTTTAGTGGACCAGTGATCTTACTTGGCACTGTATCAAACTATGTTGGAAACTTTAATTTCAAACTTATTTGCTTCCGCTTTATTTATCAAACTCGGTTTTGTAATAACTGTTATTCGTACTCTGATGATGAAATGTACCTACAAACTTTATGTAATATGTGGCATGTATGTTGAATCCTGTACGATCTTGGTTGTTGTAAATCATTTATCGAGACCCATCGTGGTACTCGACGGACTACCGGGTTTATATGGGTTCAAGTATGACAGTGCGACTGTTTGCGGGCTGCCATTGTACTTGTACTCTTATAAATTGGTCGGTTCTGCTGACAAAATTGGTCCAAGTCATGAATACCAAAGTTGTTCCATATGACATTCTAAACATGTTTAAGGTACTCCTAGGTCCCACTAAACATTTTATACATTGGTTACATGTAAACCCTAGCATATGTAAAGCATTTTACTGAATAACGCATGCAATATAAGCAAACATAGAGATAATATTTGACATGCTCATGCTCATGAATGATCAATGATGCTTGTGCTCAAGCAATGCTAAGGCTAAATGCATGCTTAACACCGAGGGTGTTATAGCCCTTCCCCCTTAAAGAAATCTCATCCCGAGATTTGTACGACCTACCATCTCTCGTAGAAAACCAGATAAACCTCACGAAGATAGTCCTCACGCTCCCACAGTAGCATCTTGCTCACTATGATTATTCCAAATCACCTTGTAGAACTTAATAACTTTGCTATGGGTCACTCTTTCCATTTCTTCAAGCACTCGAATAGGTCTCTCTTCATAGGCCAAATCTGACTGAATCTTGACACTAGCGGGTTCAATAGCTTCTTCGAGCACACAAAGACATTTCTTGAGTTGGGAGACATGGAAAACATTGAATATAGCTCTCATTTCTGGAGGTAACTAGAGTTTGTAGGCTACTAATCCTTTTTATGCAATGATCTGATATGGACCGATATACCTAGGAGCAAGTTTTTGTCTCACTCCAAACCTTTGTACTTTCTTCATTGGGGATACCTTCAGATACACATAATCTCCAATTTGGAACACAATAGGACTTGTCCTTTTATTTGCATAACTCTTTTGTCTTGATTGAGTAGCTTCTATATGTTTTTGAATGATTTGAACTTGTTCTTCCGCTTCCTTGACAAAGTCAATTCCATAATACCTTCTTTCACCAGGCTCAATCCAATTCAGAGGGGTCCTACACTTACGACCATATAAAGTTTCAAACAGAGCCATCTTAATGCTCTCTTGATAGCTATTATTGTAGGAGAATTTAGCCAAAGGTAACTAATCCTCCCATGAACCCTTGGAAGAAATCACACATGCTCTCAACATATCTTCCAAGATCTAATTCACACGCTTAGTTTGACCTATTATCTAGGGGTGATAAGCAGAGCTGTGAATCAATGTGGTTCCTAAGTACTTGTGTAGGTGTTCTAAAAAATGATTAACAAACTAGGGCCCTTGATCTGATACAATACTCTTAGGTACTCCATGCAATCTTACAATTTGTTCAATGTATAACTTTGCATATTGATGAGGTTGATACTTGACATTGACAGGAATAAAATGTGCAGACTTGGTGAGACGGTCAACAATTACCCATATAGAATCATGACCCTTTTGGGTGTTTGGAAGTCCAACAACAAAGTCCATACTAATGTCCTCCCATTTCCAACTTGGAATAGACTAGTGGCTGAAGTAACCCTGCTGGTTTCATATGAATGGACTTAACTCGACAACAGTTATCACATCTAGCAATGTATGCCGCAATTTCTTTCTTCATTTTTGTCCATCAAAATCAAGTCTTCGTACATCTTGCTGCTACCCAGGTGAATGGATAGCTTGGAAGAATGAGCTTCCTCTAAGATTTGTTTTCTCAACTCCCTATCTTTCAGGCACTACAAGTCGATCCTTAAACCATAGAACATCATTCTCATCTAATAAAAAATACTTACTTTCTTCTTCTTTCATCTTTCTTTTGATATGGAATATACCAACATTAGTCTTTTGGAGATCAATGATTTTTTACATGAGAGAGCAACTAACAGTGATATTGTGTAAGACTACCGAATGCAATAAGTTGAAACCATCTTCCAACAAAGAATTACAATGATACTTCTGGCTTAAGGCATCGGCAACCAGATTGGCCTTTCTCGGATGATAATGCACTTCTAGGTTGTAATCCTTGATCAATTCTAACCATCTGTGCTGCCTCATGTTCAACTCAGGTTGAGTGAAAATGTAGTTAAGGCTTTTGTGATCAGTATAGATGTGGCAAATATTACCAAGCAGGTAATGTTCTCCAAATTTTTAGAGCATGGACAACTACTGCTAGCTCTAAATCTTGAGTTGGATAATTGTTTTCATGCTTTCTCAATTGATGTGAGGCGTAAGGAATGACTCTGCCTTCCTACATTAGAATACACCCTCAACTGGTACTAGAGGCATCACAAAATACATCAAACGGTTTCTCAATATCAAGCTATGCTAAAACAGGAGTAGTAGTTAGCAAAAGTCCGCAAAGTGTGAAAAGCTACTTCACACTCTGGTGTCCAAACAAACTTTTCATCCTTCTAACGTAGCCTCATCATAGGCTTGGATATCTTGGAGAAATCTAGGATAAACTGACAATAATATCCTGCTAAACCAAGAAAACTTCGAACCTCATGAACCGAGGTGGGAGCTTTCTAATCCAACACTTCTTGCACTTTAGATGGGTGTACACAAATTCCATCTTCAGATAATACGTGACCTAGGAAAGGTACCTTCTTCAACCAAAACTCACATTTACTAAACTTTACATACAACTTATGCTCTCTTAGTCTCAACAACACCACTCTCAAGTGCTCCTCATGCTCTTCTGCCATCTCTGAATAAATCAAGATATCATCGATGAACACAACCATGAACTTATCAAGTTCAGGAATGAACACCAAGTTCATCAAATACATGAAATAGGAAGGAGCATTGGTCAATCTAAAGGACATGACTAAATACTCATAAAGGCCATACCTAGTGGAAAAGGCCATCTTAGGTATGTCTTCTAGGCCTAATCTTGATTTGGTGATAACCTGACCTCAAATCAATCTTAGAGAACACTCTTGCTTTTGCCATTTGATCAAATAAGATATCAATGCGAGGCAAAGGATATTTGTTCTTGATAGTAATAGCATTGAGTGGTCGATAGTCCACACACATCCATAAAGACTTGTCCTTCTTTTTCACTGAATATAGCCGAACAACCCCATGGTGATGAACTAGGGTGAATGAGACCCTTTTCTATGAGTTCTTGTAATTGGATCTTCAATTTTGCTAACTCATTAGGTGGCATTCTATATGGTCTTTGGGAAATGGGTGCGGTACCTAGGTAACAATTCTATCTTGAACTCTATCTCTCTATCCAGGTGGTAACCCTAGCAATTCATTAGGAAAGACATCTAGAAACTCACATACTACAGGAATATTAGCAAGGGCCATAGGCTAGATAGCATTGGCCACATTTTGGAGATCAAACTCCCTAGGAAGGGGTACTAGAAAAGCATCATTATTCTTGGGGTCTCCCAACATAATGGTTCTAGTCGATGTATCGATAAGGACACCATGGTTTTTCATCCAATTCATACCTAAGATCACATCTATACCCAATCCTGATAATATCACTAAATTTGCAGTATACTTTTGGTAACTTATTTGGATAAGTACATCTTTAACTATCTGATTGGTAGAACTATTACTCCCAGCTGCACTTATACAATAACCACCTTTGTCTACTACAAATATTTTCTGATCATACTTGGATGCAAATGTTGGACTCAAGAATGAATGTGAAGCTCCTAGAATCAAATAGAACGACTACAAGGATGATGATTCACAAGAAACATATCAGCTAGTGACAACCTCGCTAGAGGGAATCTCTTCCTTGGTGGTGTAATGCACATACCTTGGGCATGCATTTGCAGCTGCTGGCCTCTGATTGTTCTTCTTGGGGTAAGGGCACTCCCTCGCCCAATGACCAGTCTTGTTGCAATTGAAACAGGGTTGATTGTTAGGTGGTGTCTTTGAGTTACCTTGTCTCGCACCACCCTTAGGTGGTAGAGCAATAGAGTATGCCCTGACGATACCATTTATTTGCCTAGCTTGGCTGGGCCTTCTTCTGAGGTGGCCAGGTATTTTGGAGCAGGTGGGTGGTATTGGGTTCTTGCCACCACTGGAGCTCTCTGCTAAGATGCACTAGCTTCAAAGGCCCTCATGCGGCTCTTGGATGCAACATAAATATTATTATGATTCTCTTGTGTGAGCGCATCACTCACGAATTCGTTGTAGGTCACACTCTTGTTATTTGCCAGAGTTTTCATCAACTTTGGACCTAGTCCTCTCTTGAAGCTTGCAATTTTCTTAGCATCGGTATTCACAAACTCGGGTGCATACCTAGAGAGATTATTGAAGGCATGCAAATACTCAGTGAGACTTTTGGTGCCCTGAGTAAGCCTCATCAACTCTGTATGCTTCATGCTCATAAGATCTAGGGGAATATGATGCCCCCTGAAAGCAGTCTTAAATTCATCCCAAGTAACCTGAGCATTAGTAGGGAGGGTAGACAAGCAATGAGTCCACTAAATGCCTACTGGACCATGCAACTGATGTGAGGCATACTCAGCCTTCATATGCTCTATAACTCTCAAGAGATGAAATTTCTGCTCAATGGTCTTGAGCCATTCATCGGCTTGCAATGGCTCCTCCGCCTCCTTAAAGATAGGAGGTTTAGTGTCCAAAAAGTCCTTGAAATCACTAAACTAATTCGGTTCAGGCCCTTGATGTTGGTCCTATCCCCATCCATGACCAGCATTCTATGCAAGCCCACGCAATACTTCCCCCATAGACCATTGGGTCTCTAGGAGTTGTGCCATCATTTCCGCTGGCTGTGGGGTGCGGTGGTGGTGGGAGATCATCATCACCATCAAGACTGGTACTAGCCCCTCCGCGAGTGCGAGTCATCTACAAAGTTGCAACAATAGGTGATTATTGGATGATGTCAAGAGATTGTAGAAGAATTGTATAATCATGCCATACTATAATTACTGGAGAGAATCATAAATTCATACAATAACATAGAGGCACAATAATTCATTTCCACAACATAACATCACCAAATGGATCACTTATCGTACTCACAACTGCGTTCCATACATGTCAAAATTTTCTTGCCAAAATAACTAGAAATTCATTAAAAAGTACCAACACCACATGTAGTACATGCATTGTTCCAATAACATCGATAAGGGTACATCATGAAATCAAGACCTACATTACAAGTTCATTAAATAAGGATCGAAGATGAAGAGCTAATATATCTAGCTAGCTACTATAGCTAAACTACTCCTTGGGGTGGTCACTATCGATGTCGGACACACCATCACCATGGTCAGTCCTCAAAAGGCTCAACCTCTTCATCTTTAGGCTCCTCCTCAGCGTCCACCTCCATGCCATCGTCCTCAGCAATCAACACATTGGGATCTTCTTCCACCGCTAGAGCTAGAGGAAGAATTGGGTTCACCATGTTGTTGAGATGATGAACATCAAGCTAAAGCTCCTCAATCTGGCATATGAGTTCTTGCTCTCTATGATCAAACTCCGTTGCCTGCCTAGCAGCCTGAAACATAGACCTAATACTAGCTACCTCCCTAGTTTTAGCAAGGTGAATGACATCATCCCTCTCAACATGGACGTCCTGTAATTTAGCCCTAGCTACATCTCTTTCTACAATAGCATGGACAAACTACCCCCGATGAGCTTCTAAGGCTATCATAAAATTACCTATCACATTCTAAGCTGCTCTAACTGCCCTTCAGTGCCTATGCACACATCCTCACATCCTGCGCTGTGTAGCCTGTGCTCTTTGGAGCTCTTGCATATAGCTGATGTAGCTATCTTGGCGAGAGTAAAACATCTTCATATACATGGTACTCATTACAGCATTACTACTTCCTACTCTTTCATCCTGGTCTCTTACCATAGCATTATCACCTGGCTGGGTCCAAGTGGTCTATGATACATCCACTTGAGGGAAAGATCCAACATGCCCATTAACAATCTCATCACCTGAATTCCTGATAGATTTTGCTGAGAACCACAAAAGTGGCCACATGGGCACCCTCCCAAGGGGTCTATCCATCAGACTCGATACTCCATCCTTGCCACTAAGGGTTGTCCACATGGGTGACAACAGTGACCCGCACTGTTGTACCACCATTGTCCCTTAGTTACCACTTCGCTCCAAAAGTAGCGAGGCGGTTCAACATACCCAACAGAGGTCAGTACCCTCCATAGTAAAGTGGGAGTCCCAAACAATGCCAAAAAGGTGTCGCTAGCAATAGGGGCTCCTAGGGCTATCATCTGTAGCAGAAGGTTACAATTGAGTGAGACAACACGATTATAGAAACGAGTTACTTAACAATAAGATCATGCAAGGGGGAGAAATAATGCAATAACATGAATGAATGATGTATCATGATGTATGCTTGTTCCATAACGTCCTCATGAATCTTAGGAAAAATTTAAACATTCCAGCGACATACACAGTGGCATACATACATTCTCTGAATATACGTAACTAAACAAGCTACATGTTTTGTTGTTAGTGTACCTGCAAACATTTTCATTTCAACCCAACCCAACAATTATATATACAAAAATGTAAATCTGGGCTCTAGGTTACAACTAAATACTTCCATATATGTATACCCATATATATACTTCCATATCAAAGCTACTGGATGACAATTTACTACCCACATTTAAATACGCACCATACACACATGCAAGCATGCACATATAGCCGTATCAAAGCTAGCTCTCCCCGACCTGCACGCTCACATCTTGCGGTCATGCCACTTATCAACTTACCTTCTTACCTAGCATAGAGGCATTTGATCCATACATTACCACTCAAGTGAGTGGCACCCATACAATAGCATGCCTGTATGAAAGACGAAAGTAAAAACCCCCATGTTAGTACTTAAATAGCCACCTAATAGTCCTTAACTGGGCATAAAGGAGATGACCACTAGCACACTTTAGATTTTTATAACATAAAACCTTTGTTTTAAATACACATATGACAAGTTTAATGTTGAATCTTGCTTCGATGCCAGCTGTAATAGAACTATCCAATTTATAAGAGCACAAGCACAATAACAATCGCTGAAGAGATCAAACCGTCATACTTGAGCACATATAAACCCAGTAGTCTGGTGAAATCATGAGGGATCCCAAATAAACAACAAACAAACCAAGATCGTACATGATTCAACATAACATGTCACATGTTACATCACCGTTCACAAATAGTTCACAAATATTTCACATATATTGGAGTTCACATAGTTTTTACAAACCAAGTTCAAATAGAGGAAGCAAAGTAGTTTAACATCAACATCACACTGTAGTTTAATACATAGCCAGTTTTCATAGTCATCTCCAACCAAAAGCACAAGGGTGAGATGATATACAGAATGCCCATGCCCATGGTCCTATTCCTCTTCCACTGTAGGAGCAAAGTTGTAACACCTCGGGTGTTAGCCTTGCATAACTTGACTTGCATAGCATGAGCATGATCATAAAGCATTCATATATAAGCTTTGACACTTGAAACATTTGATTGAAACGTATGCAACATTCTTATTATTTCATGTTTCCATGTGTATGTGCATATGATCATGAGTGTAAACATGTAGATGACTGTGTGACCTTGCAAATAGCTTAAACATGTTTAGTATATCATCATGAACAACTTTGGTATTTATGGCTAGGGCTAATTAGGTCATTATGTCATAGTTTAAGTATGTACCATCTTTTGAATGTAGCTTGTTTGACCAAGTTTGAACTAGGTGTTAGAAACCTTGCATGGAGGAGATCACTAAAGCAAAGTTGTAGTATTTGACATAAGGAACAACTTTTATTTTTGGGTCACTAACTGATTCAGCTCCTAGCATGTGTGAAATTGGATCACAAAAATTAGAAAGATCAACATTTGCAACACTTAGCCATTTTTGTTCTAAGTCATGCCCTGACAGTGCTATCAGCCCGACCTTTGGTATGATATAACTTAGTTTATGTTGCGAATTAGCACGCGATCATTGAACAACATTTGGAGATGGTACTTAGGACTATGACTTTTGTTCTGAAAGAATTCACTGAATCGCTTTGCATAGGGAGTTATTTTGATTGCAAAACCCACTGTCAGGCTCGGCTTCGTGGATGACTGATGAACTGAACCAGCGCTCGGTGGCCGACCGGCGCCAGAACGCGAACGCCGCATGGATGCGATGATGGCCACGTGTCGCCGCTGCTCTGATCCGCCGGGCAGCGCCAGGCCTGAGCCGGCCATTATCACCCCATGTGCGCCCGCTCCATTCCCACTCACTCACGCTAGCTCTCTCCCTCTCCAGCGCCCTCCCTTGCTCTCGCCATGGAACTAGGCAACGCCACCGAGCACAGCACCGCCTCCGCCATCGCCTCGTGTGCACTACGTCGCACCACCACCACCTCCATCTCACCCATAGCTACGCCACACCTCCCTCTACCCCTTGTCTTGATTGCAGCGGCTGTCACACTTTGGTGAGGGCATATTCGCCATTTTCTTTCTCGCTAAAGTTCTCGGTCGCCATGGCCGCCTCCACGGCAAGCTCGCCACAGCTCGGCTCACCTATGATTTTCTTCCGATTGATGGCATTAGAGCTTGGTTAGGATGAGTATTAGCCAGTGCTATGATGTTACCTCCGTGAGTGGTCCCGCTAGTGGGGAACGCGACAACCCGCGCCGCCGCGCTCTAACCTCTGCACCACCGCGCCGTGGCCATGCGTCGTCGGAGCTTTGCGTGAAGCTTGTACTATTTTAATAGTGTCACTAGGTCACCGTGGTACTATTGTGTGCCTCGCCTAGCATTCCCATGGCCAGAGATGGCCGGCACTGCGTTGAGCAGCACCGCCGTGCCACCATGGCCAGCGACGAGCATGCCCCGCCGCAACTGCACGGTCACCACCTAGACCATCCGACATGTCTTGAGCAGTAGGTCATGATGTTGCCCATGGTTTCACCGGATAACTCACCGACGACGAGCTCTGGCCGCGCCAGCGCTGTGCAGCGCCGCTGCCCTATTTTGAGTCACTGACTCATGGGGTCCCCTGACCAACGGGTCCCACCGGTCAGCGACTCCATGTATTAAAACCAGGGCATTTTGAATGCAGATTTCATATGTTTTGTAATTTTTGTATATTCAGTTTGGTAGCTTCAAAAATTGTGAAATAAATTTCTTAGTGTTCCCTAGGAAGTGTAGTATTTAGGAAATGTGCTTTTTGGAGATTTAAATAGGGATTTGAAATGTGCTTTTGAATGCATTCAAATTTTTTTATTTTATATCTAGAGTTCCTGTGCTCCAAAAATTATGAAATTTTTGTGGTAAGCTAGTCTTAGCATATATGAGCTCTGGTAAAAATTTGAAGATGAGTGCATGTGTAGAGTTGTAGTTATAGATTTTTCTTTTATAATTAGAAGATCATTGTGTAAATTTTTATAAATTATTTGTGAATCCAATACTAATGAAATTTGTTGGAGGGTGTACTAGTAGTATATGGATGCTAAGAAAAATAGGAAATCTGTTGCTTGACACTTTTCAATAGGGTTTTCTAATTATGCTATTTCCAAGCATTGCTGCCTTGTCATTTTTGTATAGGATGTTCTACTTGGCAAAATGACATGAAATTTTTATAGTAGTCCTTTCATAGCATTAGCAAGGCACTGTAAATTTTAGAGAATTTATGAAGTACATCTAGTATATGTTTATTATTTAACCTAAATATCTCAGTAAAATAATAAAGGCATTTGAATAAATAGTTTGGGCTTCACCATTATTTTATCTTAAATGTATTTAGTATGCTTAAACTATTGGTAGATTTTATGTTGTCAAATTTTGACTGATTACATGAAGTAGAAGTATTGTTGCTTTGTATTGCAAATTGAATAGTTTCCGGACAGATTCTGGAGTTTGATGAGTTGCATGTTGAAAATGATGTGTACTGTAAAAATAGTTAATAACAAAGTTGTAGAGAATTTGATAAGCTTTCCAGAAAGTCCAGGATCACTGTATTTGGATTAGTAGAACTCTAGTTATGAGTGAAACAAGTAGCTACTATTTTGTGGCATAGTCGATGCATTATGGAAGTAGATGATTAAATAATCGAGAAGAGATATGCACCTACTCAATAAACATGATGCACTTGTTAACATATATGCATTCGTAATACTTATGCCATATTCATGCATCTAGGATCGGAGGAAGAGATAACGTTGCTGGAATTCGAAGAAGCAGAGGAAGGGGAACCGCAGGAGAATCCGCAAGCCGCAGCTCTCCGAAGGCAGTGGAGCAGAACCCTGAAGAGCTTCCAGAGTGTCCTGACCACCGCCCTACTTCCTTTCTATGAGGCAAGCCCCAGAGCATTCTAAGTCTCCCAGTAATTTACAATGTTTAATTAAGTACTTATGATTGATGCATTAGGTTATAAGAGTTGAATGGAACCACTTGATGCATATAAATTCCTTGTCCAGATATTAAACCTTTAACCAGTATAGGTCCAAGATCGAATAAATGCTTAGCCATGCTTAGACCGGTAGAAGTCGGGTGATGTCCTGTCACCTGCGAGATATAGGTGGTTACCGAAGCACGGTTGGCTATATCTGCTATCATGGAACAGAACCATAAGGTAAAAGTAAATCAAGACCGGACGGGAGGTCGATAGAGAAGCAACAAGACATGGAGGTCTTGGGTGTGGATCTATCCTCGTCTAGTGTCGATCAAGGACCAGTATCATTGTTGGAACTTCTAACAAGATTGAATGCATGCCTCTCACTTAGCTGGTCGGATAACTCGTTCCAACCGCAAAGCCGAGTAATTCAACTCAGGCCAGGAACTGTTCTGTTGTGCGCTCCTTCCAGGGAACGATCAGACTGAGCCCAAGGGTAGGCTGGGCCTGAACATCCTGGCATCTGGTGTTCCAGATTATGCGGCGTGGTACGGACCCACAAAATGTGTACCTGAGTTGTACCAAAGATGACCTAAGGCTATCATGGCTGGTAGACCTGGGTTTGTGTTAGGAATAAATTCCCAGCTGGTTGAAATCGATTCGAATCGCCGTCTCTCCCGGATAGTGAGAAACTTGACTAGCTCCAACATCGTAGTAACTGTGTTATGAAACATGATGGTTCGGATGAATATGGAATTACAATACCTGCTATGGTTACTATTGTATGCTTCTAAATGATACACCACATGTTGGCACAGGATAGTTGCTAATCTAGAAACGGATAGTTATAATTAACTTGATAAAGGAATCATAATTGTACAATGGGTCAATTGCCTTTTACGCAAAATGTTGTCAAGTTACGTCCACTTATACAGCCTTGCATAATCCTTGGAGTCATTTTATTTCTGGTTCATGACGGGTAAGTCTAGCTGAGTACCTTCTCATACTCAAGGTTTATTTTCCCATTGTTGCAGATGGCACTATGTACCATGGTTATTGCAAGAGTTGCTTCTATCCCACCATGGATGAGGAGTAAGCCTTGGGCAAGCTTCTTTATTAATTCCTATCCCTGCTTTTGTGGACCATGATCCGACTTGGCACTGTATTAAACTATGTTGGAAACTTTATTTTCGAACTTAATTGCTTCCGCTTTATTTATCAAACTCGGTTTGTAATAACTTTTATTTGTACTCTGATGATGAAATGTATCTGTGAACTTTATGTAATATGTGGCATATATGTTGAATCCTATACGATCTTGGTTGTTGTAAATCGTTTATCGAGACCCGTCGTGGTACTCGACGGACTACCGGGTTTATATGGGTTCAAGTATGACCATGCGACCGCTTGCAGGCTGCCATTGTACTTGTAGTCTTATAAATTGGTCAGTTCTACGACAGCTGGTATCAGAGCAAGATTCAATGTTAATTGTTACAAGTGTATTTAAAACAAAAGTTTTTGTTTCCAAAAACCCTTCTCGAGCAACTAATAGTTATATAATAGGTATTTGAAATCTAAAGTGTGCCAATGATCACTTTCCTTATGCCCAAATTAAGGACTATTAGGTGGCTAATTAAGTACTAACATGGGGGTTTTTACTTCATCATCCATACGGCGTGCTATCGTATGGATGCCATTCACTTGAGTGGTAATGTATGGATCAAATGCCTCTATGCCAAGGTAAGATGATGAGTGTATGACCGCAAGAGGTAAGCGTGCGGTCGGAGAGAGTTAGCTTTGGTATGGCTATGTATGCATGCTTGCATGTGTATATGGTACGTATTTAATTGTGGGTTTAAATTATTGTCGGGTAGATTGATACGAAAGTATATGTATGGGTATACATATATGGAAGTATTTACAATTACATTCTGCATATTTCATTATGGGTTTAGGGCTGAAATGGAATTTTGTGCAGGTACATTGACAATGAAACGTGTAGCTCGACTAGTTATGCTATTTATGAGAGAACGTATGTATGCCACCGTGTCTACCGATTAGAAACAAAAATTTTCCTAAGTTTGTGAGGACTATACGGCACAAGCATGCATCATGATAATTACCATTCACATAACTACATTGTTCCTCCCCTTATAAAATTCTTACTCGGTTAAGTAACTCTTATCCATTATGGCATTGTCTCACCAAGTGGTACATGTTAATGGTGCAGATGGCACGCACAAAGCAGACCGCTCGCAAGTCCATCGGAGGCAGAGCTCCCAGCCGTCAGCTTGCTCCACGTACCCATCAACGTCACACGTTCCTTAGAGAGTTTGGGATGCCTACACTCTTGTGGAGAGTGCTCAGCTATGTAGGCTATCCTGATGGAATGGAGCCCTGCTACTTCTGGGCAAATGAGCAGTTGGGAGAAGGTCTCTTAGTTACTGTGGAGGCCATTGTTCATCCCCAAGGTGACGATTCTGAGTGGATAGGTTGGTGTTATGAGTCAACTGGTAGGACTACTGAAGAAGCAGCTGGTAGGGCAGCCTTTGGGATCCTGAGGGATATCATGGATCATTTTCCTCAGGAGCTGGCAGCCACTTTGGTTGGAGTCTTTCCGAGGGGCAACCCCTCCACTGACTCATGGCAGTAGGCAAGAGGAAGATCTTTGGAGATTGGTGCAGCAAAAGGGCAGAATAGTGATAACCCTTCCATGAGCGCCATGTTCGCAGTGATGACAGTATTAGATGGAGTAGAAGGTAGTCTTAGACATGTATCTGGTGCTCTTGGTCATGCTCGTGAAGACCAACATCAGCTTCAGAGGGAGCACGATGCTGAGATTGAGAGGCTCACTGTAGAGATGGCTCGATTAAATCACCAGAGGAATGCAGCCTGGTCCAGAGAAGATGTTCTGAGAGCTCAACAGTTTGAGCTGGGGTAGCAGGTGGCCAATGCAGAAGAATACAACGATAACCTACATGAGGAGGTTCATCTACTGAACAATCAGCTCCACCCTTATGTCCCACCTGGAGCCACAGAGATGGATCTAGAGGAGGACGAGGAAGAAGAAGAAGTGGAGCCTGAAGAAGAAGTGGAGCCTGAGGAAGGAGATGATCCTACGTCTGACCTCATTAGTGATCATGATGAGGATTAGATCGCTTAGTACTTAGTGGAAGGCCAATGTATCACCTTTATTCATGTAATGGACTTGTAGCTCAAATTTGGTAATAGTAACCCAACTATCATGTAATGTTGATTAATCGCACGTTTGGTTGAACATCAATGCAATTCCAGTCCTTTGTTGGTAATCACGATTTAAATTTGCATGCGTTGTGAGCGCGATAAGTGGTCAAATTGGTGATGTCATGTTGCGAGAATGAAGTGTTATGCCTCTGTTTTTATTGTGATTTTGAGAAATTTTCCCCAGTAATTTTAGTTTGGCATGATTATGGTTCATCTGCAATCTCTTGGCATCAACCAATAATCGCTCATTATTGCAACTTCGTAGATGACGCGCACCCATGCTAGAGCTAGTGGTAGCCAGGATGGCAACCATGATGACTTGCCACCCCCACCGCCGCCATCTGCTCAGGAGTTCTTTACCTAGTTCCTAGGGAGCCAAAGGACAATGGAGGAAGCTTTGCGCCTCTTCGCACAAAACACTGCTCGGGGCCACCCACATCAACCAGGGGCCGAACCAAATCAGCATAATACATTCAAGGAGTTTCTGGACATGAAGCCTCCAATCTTCAAGGTGGCTGAGGAACCACTATAGGCTGATGAGTGGCTAAATACCATTGAGCATTAATTTCATCTGCTGAGGGTCATAGAGCATCTGAAAGCTGAGTATGCTTCTCATCAATTGCAAGGACCAGCAGGGATCTGGTGGACACATTTCCTGTCATCTTTGCCTGCTAACGCATGAGTGACCTGGGAACAATTCAAGATGGCTTTTAGGGGACACCATATTCCCCTGGGCCTGATGCACATGAAAGCGGCTGAATTTATGAGGCTCACTCAAGGAACAAAGTCACTCACAGAATATATGCACGCATTCAACAACTTGTCTAGATATGCTCCAAGTTTTGTGGATACCGAGGAGAAAAAGATAGAGAGTTTCAAGCGAGGTTTGGGTACCAAACTGATGAAGACTATGGCAAATTCTAGATGTGCCACATACAATGAGTTTATTAGTGATGCCTTGACCCAAGAAAACCACAACAACATGCATGCAGTTGCCAAGGGTCGCAAGAGGGCATATGAGGCCAGTGCATCCGGATCTTTCCAGTCAAAAGCGCCTATCATAGCTAGGCCATAATTCTGTCCACCTACACCCAAGTTTAGACCTCCACCACCGAAAGCATAGAATAATAGGCCATAGAGACCATTCCGTAAGGCGTTCACTATTGCCTTACCAAAAGAAAATGGCAGTCAGGACAGCTCCACCGGATTCAGAAGTAATCAACCATGTTTCAACTTCAACCAACTAGGTCATTGGTCCAAGGAATGCCCCCACCCCAAGAAGAATGGCAACCAGAATCAGAACAATCAGAGACAGGCGAATGCCAGGGCACGTTAGGGACAAGTGCATTATACCGCTGTGGAGGAAGTGCCCGCTGGAGAAGTTGTCACGGCTAGTATGTTTCTCGTCAACAAGCATCCCACTGTTGTTTTATTTGATTCGGGAGCTTCTCATTCATTTATGAGTCAAGCATTTGCATCTAGACATGATCAAGAAATAATTGAAGTAAGCAAAGGGGGTTTTAACATAAGTTCAGCAGGGGGAACTGTTATTACCAAAAAGATAGTAAAAAATGTGCTCATCTCCATACAAGGGAGGGAGTACACAACAGATTTGATAATATTGCCTGGGTTATCGATAAGTGTAATCTTAGGCATGAATTGGATGAAGGATCATGGTGTTCTTATTGACACTAGCACCTGCACTATTATGTTGAGAGAACCCACGGGAGGGAATGCTTTTCTAGTACCACTCTCCCATGATTTCGAACCCCAATATTTAGCCTGTGCTATCCAAACCACCACACTTTGTGATATCCCAGTGGTTTGTGATTTTCTAGATGTATTTCCTGAGGAATTACCAGGTCTACCCCCGGATAGGGACGTGGAATTTAAGATCGAGTTAGTACCAAGTACGGCACCCATATCCAGAAGGCCCTATAGAATGCCACCCAATGAGTTAGCAGAACTTAAGGTTTAATTGCAAGATCTATTGCACAAGGGTCTTATCCAACCTAGCTCATCTCCGTGGGGATGTCTAGCCTTGTTTGTGAAAAAGAAGGATAAGTCACTGAGAATGTGTGTAGATTATAGACCACTCAATGTGGTGACCATCAAGAACAAATATCCGTTGCCCCGCATTGACATCTTGTTTGATCAGCTAGTGAAGGCAAAGGTATTCTCCAAAATTGACTTGAGATCAGGCTACCATCAGATAAAGATCAGACTGGAGGATATACCTAAAATTGCTTTCTCTAATAGGTATGGATTATACGAGTATTTGGTTATATCTTTCGAACTAACAAATGCTCTAGCCTACTTCATGTACCTGATGAACTCGGTATTCATGCTCAAACTCGACAAGTTCATGGTCGTGTTTATCGATGATATATTGATTTATTTAGAAAATGAGTCAGATCATGAAGGGCATCTGAGGATTATCCTATCCAGATTGAGGGAGCATAAGCTATATGCTGAGTTTAGCAAATGTGAATTTTGGTTGAGCAAAGTACCTTTCTTAGGTCACATTTTATCAAGAGATGGAATCTCTGTAGACCCATCAAAAGTACAAGAAGTCATGGATTGGAAAGCCCCAACTTCGGTTCATAAGGTTCAGAGTTTTCTAGGGTTAGCAGGATATTATCATTGTTTCATTCCAGATTTCTCAAAGATAGCTAAGCCTATGACCCGACTACTTTAGAAAGATGAGAAGTACAATTGGACACTAGAATGTGAAGCAGCTTTTCACACCCTCAGAACTTTGTTGACTACAGCACCTGTGCTAGCACAACCAGACATTAAAAAGCCTTTTGATGTATTTTGTGATGCATCGGGAATAGGTTTGGGATGTGTGCTTATGCAAGAAGGAAGAGTAATTGCATATGCTTCTCGACAACTGAGGAAACATGAAGTCAACTACCCTACACATGATTTGGAACTTGCAGCCGTTGTCCATGCATTAAAGATATGGAGACATTACATGTTGGGCAATGCATGTCATATCTATACTGACCACAAAAGTCTCAAGTATATCTTTACCTAGCCAGAACTGAACATGAGACAACAAAGATGGTTGGAATTAATTAAGGACTATAATTTAGAAGTGCATTACCATCCAGGTAAAGCTAATGTAGTAGCCGATGCACTTAGACGGAAGTCTCATTGCAACACTATGGAAGCATTGTTGGAAGATGGATTCAACTTGTTACATCCTACTATACTACACAATATCACGATCAGTTGTTCACTTGAGAGCAAAATCATAGAGCTACAGCAGACAGATGTCAGAATAAGACACATCAAGAGAAAAATGCAAGAGCAAGAAACCAAACATTTTAGATTGGATGAAAGAGGTGTATTATGGTTTGAGGACTGACTCATGGTACCAAAGGACCGTGAGCTAAGGAATCAAATTTTAGCTGAAGCTCACTCATCCAAATTGTCCATCCATCTGGGTAGTAGTAAAATGTATCAAGATTTAAAAACCCATTTTTGGTGGACTAAGATGAAGAAAGAGATCGCCGCCTATGTTGCTAGGTGTGATAACTGCAGTAGAGTAAAAGCTGTCCATATGAAAACTGTGGGACTACTCCAGCCATTGCCTTTTCTAGGATGGAAATGGGAGGAAATCAGCATGGACTTTATCACAGGCCTTACAATGACACCACAAGGTCATGATTCAATATGGGTAATTGTTGATCGTCTCACCAAGTCAGCACATTTTGTACTAGTTCACACAACATATCACGTGGGGAAATACTCTGAGTTATATGTTTCCCAGATTATGAGACTGCATGGAGTACCCAGGACTATAATCTCAGATCAAGGACCACAGTTCGTAGCTCATTTCTAGGAGCGCTTACACCAGGCTTTGGGAACCAAGCTAATTAGAAGTTCGGCATATCATCCGCAAACTTTAGGACAGATAGAGCGAGTGAACCAAATCCTAGAAGATTTACTTAGAGCTTGTGTTATATCTTCAAAAGGTTCATGGGAGAAATGGTTACCTTTAGCTAAATTCTCCTATAACAATAGTTATCAAGTGAGTATCAAGATGGCTCCATTTGAAGCCTTGTATGGCAGAAAATGCAGAACTCCATTGAACTAGATTAAGCCCGGTGAAAGGAGATACTTTGGTATTGATTTTGTCAATGAAGCCGAAGAGCAAGTACGTATTATCCAACAACATATGAAGGCAGCTCAATCAAGACAAAAGAGTTACGCCGACAAAAGAAGAAGACCACTGATATTTGAAGTGGGTGACTATGTATACTTGAGAGTATCACCCATGAAAGGTGTGAAAAGATTTGGGATGAAAAAGAAGCTTTCACCAAGATATGTAGGGCCATACAAAATTTTGGAACGAAAAGGAAATGTTGCGTATAAGTTACAACTTCCACCCGAGATGAGTGCAATATTTAATGTGTTCCATGTGTCTAAGTTGAAGAAATGTCTTCGAGTACCTGAAGAAGCTATTGCACCCGCCAACGTGCAGCTTCAATCGGATTTGACTTATGAAGAAAAGCCAATTCGAGTATTAGAGGAGATGGAGAGAGTAACACGGAGTAAGATTATTAAGTTCTATAAGGTGGTGTGGAACAATCATAGTGAACAAGATGCTATGTGGGAAACAAAAGATTATCTACGAGAAGTTTATCCTGCCTTTTTCTAGGAATGGTAGGTCATGCAAATCTCGGGATGAGATTTTTATAAGGGGGAGGGGCTGTAACACCTCGGGTGTTAGCCTTGCATAACTTGACTTGCATAGCATGAGCATGATCATAAAGCATTCATATATAAGCTTTGACACTTGAAACATTTGATTGAAACGTATGCAACATTCTTATTATTTCATGTTTCCATGTGTATGTGCATATGATCATGAGTGTAAACATGTAGATGACTGTGTGACCTTGCAAATAGCTTAAACATGTTTAGTATATCATCATGAACAACTTTGGTATTTATGGCTAGGGCTAATTAGGTCATTATGTCATAGTTTAAGTATGTACCATCTTTTGAATGTAGCTTGTTGGACCAAGTTTGAACTAGGTGTTAGAAACCTTGCATGGAGGAGATCACTAAAGTAAAGTTGTAGTATTTGACATAAGGAACAACTTTTATTTTTGGGTCACTAACTGATTCAGCTCCTAGCATGTGTGAAATTGGATCACAAAAATCAGAAAAATCAACATTTGCAACACTTAGCCATTTTTGTTCTAAGTCATGCCCTGAGAGTGCTGTCAGCCCGACCTTTGGTATGATATAACTCAGTTTATGTTGCAAATTAGCACGAGATCATTGAACAACATTTGGAGATGGTACTTAGGACTACGACTTTTGTTCTGAAAGAATTCACTAAATCGCTTTGCATAGGGAGTTATTTCGATTGCAAAACCCGCTATTAGGCTCGGCTTCGTGGATGACAGACGAACTGAACCAGCGCTCGGTGGCTGACCGGCGCCAAAACACGAACGCCGCGTGGACGCGATGAAGGCCACACGTCGCCACTGCTCTGATCCGTCGGGCAGCGCCAGGCCTGAGCCGACCCTTATCACCCCGTGTGCACCCGCTCCATTCCCACTCACTCACACCAGCTCTCTCCCTCTCCAGTGCCCTCCCTTGCTCTCACCGCAAAACCAGGCAACGCCGCTGAGCACAGCACCGCCTCCACCGTCGCCTCGCATGCACTACGTCGCACCACCACCACCTCCATCTCGCCCATAGCTACGCCACACCTCCCTCTACCCCTCGTCTTGATTGCAGCGGCTGTCACACTTCGGTGAGGGCATATTCGCCATTTTCTTTCTTGTCGAAGTTCTCGGTCGCCATGGCCGCCTCCACGGCAAGCTCGCCACAGCTCGGCTCACCTACGATTTTCTTCCGATTGATGGCGTTAGAGCTTGGTTAGGATGAGTATTAGCTAGTGCTATGATGTTACCTCTGTGAGTGGTCCCACCGGCGGGGAACGCGACAACCCGTGCCACCGCGCTCTAACCTCCGCACCACCGCGCCGTGGCCATGCGTTGTCGGAGCTTTGCGTGAAGCTTATACTATTTTAATAGTGTCACTAGGTCACCATGGTACTATTGCATGCCTCACCTAGCATTCCCATGGCTAGAGATGGCCGGCACCGCGTTGAGCAGCACCGCCGTGCCGCCATGGCCAGCGACGAGCATGCCTTGCCGCACCTGCACGGTCACCACATAGACCATCCGACGCGTCTTGAGCAGTAGGTCACGATGTTGCCCGTGGTTTCACCGGAGAACTCACCGGCGATGAGCTCTGGCCGCGCCAGTGCTATGCAGCGCTGCTGCCCTGTTTCGAGTCACTGACTCGTGGGGTCCCCTGACTAGCGGGTCCCACCGATCAGCGACTCCATGTATTAAAACCAGTTCATTTTGAATGCAGATTTTATATGTTTTGTAATTTTTGTATATTCAGTTTGGTAGCTTCAAAAATTGTGAAATAAATTTCTTAGTGTTCCTTAGGAAGTGTAGTATTTAGGAAAAATATGTTCTTGACATTTACAGCAGAAATTTTTGGAGATTTAAATAGGGATTTGAAATGTGCTTTTGAATGCATTCAAATTTGTTTATTTTATATCTAGAGTTCATTTGCTCCAAAAATTATGAAATTTTTGTGGTAAGCTAGTCTTAGCATATATGAGCTCTAGTAAAAATTTGAAGATGAGTGCATGTGTAGAGTTGTAGTTATAGATTTTTCTTTTATAATTAGAAGATCCTTGTGTAAATTTTTATAAATTATTTGTGAATCCAATACTCATGAAATTTGTTGGAGGGTGTACTAGTAGTATATGGATGCTAAGAAAAATAGGAAATCTGTTGCTTGACACTTTTCAATAGGGTTTTCTAATTATGCTATTTCCAAGCATTGCTGCCTTGTCATTTTTGTATAGGATGTTCTACTTGGCAAAATGACATGAAATTTTTATAGTAGTCCTTTGATAGCATTAGCAAGGCACTGTAAATTTTTGAGAATTTATGAAGTATATCTAGTATATGTTTATTATTTAACCTAAATATCTAAGTAAAATAATAAAGGCATTTGAATAAATAGTTTGGGCTTCACCATTATTTTATCTTAAATGTATTTAGTATGCTTAAACTGTTGGTAGATTTTATGTTGTCAAATTTTGACTAATTACATGAAGTAGAAGTATTGTTGCTTTGTATTGCAAATTGAATAGTTTCCGGATAGATTCTGGAGTTTGATGAGTTGCATGTTGAAAATGATGTGTACTGTAAAAATAGTTAATAACAAAGTTGTAGAGAATTTGATAAGCTTTCCCGAAAGTCTAGGATCACTGTATTTGGATTAGTAGAACTCCAGTTATGAGTGAAACAAGTAGCTACTATTTTGTGGCATAGTCGATGCATTATGGAAGTAGATGATTAAATAATCGAGAAGAGATATGCACCTACTCAATAAACATGATGCACTTGTTAACATATATGCATTCGTAATACTTGTGCCATATTCATGCATCTAGGATCGGAGGAAGAGATAACATTGCTGGAATTCGAAGAAGCAGAGGAAGGGGAACCACAGGAGAATCCGCAAGCCACAGCTCCCGAAGGCGTGGAGCAGAACCCTGAAGAGCTTCCGGAGTGTCCTGACCACCGCCCTACTTCCTTTTTGTGAGGCAAGCCCTAGAGCATTCTAAGTCTCCTAGTAATTTACAATGTTTAATTAAGTACTTATGATTGATGCATTAGGTTATAAGAGTTGAATGAAACCACTTGATGCATATAAATTCCTTGTCCAGATATTAAACCTTTAATCGGTATAGGTCCAGGATCGAATAAATGCTTAGCCATGCTTAGACCGGTAGAAGTCGGGTGATGTCCTGTCACCTGCAAGATATAGGTGGATACCGGAGCACGGTTGGCTATATCTGCTATCGTGGAATAGAACCATGAGGTAAAAGTAAATCAAGACCAGACGGGAGGTCGATAGAGAAGCAACAAGACATGGAGGTCTTGGGTGTGGATCTATCCCCATCTGTGTCGATCAAGGACCGTACCGTTGTTGGAACTTCTAACAAGATTGAACGCATGCCTCTCACTTAGCTGGCCGGATAACTCGTTCTGACCGCAAAGCCGAGTAATTCAACTCAAGCCGAGAACTGTTCTGTGTGCGCTCCTTCCGGGGAATGATCAGACTGAGCCCAAGGGCAGGCTGGGCCTGAACATCCTAGCATCTGTTGTTCTAGATTGTGCGGCATGGTATGGACCCGCAAAATATGTACCTAAGTTGTACCAAAGGTGACCTAAGGCTATCGTGGCTGGTAGACCTGGGTTTGTGTTAGGAATAAATTCCTAGCTGGTTGAAATCAATTCGAATCACCGTCTCTCCCGGATAGTGAGAAACTTGACTAGCTCCAACATCGTAGTAACTGTGTTATGAAACATGATGGTTTGGATGAATATGGAATTACAATACCTGCTATGGTTACTATTGTATGCTGATAAATGATACACCACATGTTGGCATAGGATAGTTGCTAATCTAGAAATGGATAGTTATAATTAACTTGATAAAGGAATCATAATTGTACAATGGGTCAATTGCCTTTTACGCAAAGTGTTGTCAAGTTACATCCACTTATACAGCCTTGCATAATCCTTGGAGTCATTTTATTTCTGGTTCATGACGGGTAAGTCTAGCTGAGTACCTTCTCGTACTTAGGGTTTATTTTTTCCATTGTTGCAGATGGCACTGTGTACCATGGTTATTGCAAGAGTTGCTTCTATCCCACCGTGGATGAGGAGTAAGCCTTGGGCAAGCTTCTTTATTAATTCCTATCCTTGCTTTTGTGGACCGTGATCCGACTTGGCACTGTATCAAACTATGTTGGAAACTTTATTTTCGAACTTAATTGCTTCCGCTTTATTTATCAAACTTGGTTTGTAATAACTTTTATTCGTACTCTGATGATGAAATGTATCTGTGAACTTTATGTAATATGTGGCTTGTATGTTGAATCATGTACGATCTTGGTTGTTGTAAATCGTTTATTGAGACCCATCGTGGTACTCGACGGACTACTGGGTTTATATGGGTTCAAGTATGACCATGCGACTGCTTGCGGGCTGCCATTATACTTGTACTCTTATAAATTGGTCAGTTCTACGACAAAAGTAGTGCTTTCGGTGATGAGCTCTATAGCTACGTGGTCCTAAAACAGAGCTAGTTAGGGTGGTTATGGATCCGGTGATGCGACAGTGAGCTTTGCTCGTGTGCATGCCGCTGTGGTGGCGCACAGAGCACGGTGGCGTGCAAGGCATTCTGGCAAGACAGCGGTGAGAGAGATGTCTCCATCAAGCCATTAGCTAGGGTTAGGTCTACTCTACCTAAGCCACACCAGAGAGGAGGAAGGTGATAGGCTAGCTCGACAGCAGCGAGCTTGCCTATCATGGCTGCCGCGGCGGGAGCGGCGGTGTGTTCCTGTGCGCTTTCTCGGTAGCATCTAACATAGACTTGACCTAAGCTTTTATGACTTAGTGCAATGCTAGACCAGGGAAGAGAAAAGTAGGGGGTGTGGTAGATAGGCGTGGCCACGGTGAACCGAGCCCATGGTGGAGCTCTGGTGAGCTTGAGGCAATGATGATGCGAAATGTGCCCTTACCAAGGGTCGACAAGCTGGGCTAGTGGGTGAGTGTGAAAAGGTGACTACGGCGGAGTTGTTGGCGAGCAGAATCGAATAGTGGTGCAGTGACAACAGTGCTACGTGGCAGTGGAGCAGTGCAGTGGCATGGTGAGCTTAGTGCTTCCATTGCCCATGCGTGAGGGAGCAGCAGAGAGGGATAGAGTGCAATTGAGAGAGTGAAATGAGCAGCGCAGCATCACGGTTATCACACGCAACCCTACTGCAATGGGGGCCCAACACCGGCTAGCAATGGCCACGCGGCGGCCATGCTTTGTGCTCTATCAGCCATGATGGCTAGGCCGAGATGGCCATCAGGCCACCATCAGTTGTCTGATAGCGCCTAATCACCCCTCCTAACTCCTAAATCGTGGCAAGTTACCAAAAACTCGATTAATAAAAGTTGTAGAGCTACATGTAAGCTCCAACTTTGCTTAAATGAGCTTGGTCTAATTCGATCTGGTTTTCAAATTGTAAAGCTTCAAAGTAAGGCACATGAAACTATAAACGAGTTTTAACACAGCAAAATTTCTAAGTTAGAAAATAGTGTTTTGTTGATTATTGTGAGCCCTATTTGGCCTTGTTAGGCACTGAATTAGACCTTGACCCAAAAATAAAAGTTGTTGCTCTAATCTAGTACTACAACTTTTCTTATGGGTGCACTACAATGGAAACAATCTATGCTATAGTTCAACTTAGGTCAAACATACAACTTGAAAATGGTAAGTTACACTATAACCATGACTTAGAGGCCAAATTGGTCCAAGTCATGAATACCAAAGTTGTTCCATATGACATTCTAAACATGTTTAAGGTACTCCTAGGGTCCCAAAAACATTTTATACATTGGTTACATGTAAAGCCTAGCATATGTAAAGCATTTTAGTGACAACACATGCAATATAAGCAAACATAGAAACAGTATTTGAGATGCTCGTGCTCATGAATGATCAATGATGCTTGTGCTCATGCAATGCCAAGGCTAAATGCATGCTTAACACCTAGGGTGTTACAAGGCATAGATTGGTTTTACAAACTTTTATCTTGATTTTATGCTGTTGGTGTACTGTTCTAATCTATAGCCTTTGTTTACTATGCATGATTGCTTCTGAATGCTTGTACGTTGCTGTGATTATTGAGTATAGACGGTGAGCAATTTGTGGGTGACCAAGAATACTACTTTGACAAGCAGGATCAGTAGGAATACTTTGATCAAAGCAAGTACAGCATGAGATCATCCTTGTTTCCTATTCACCTTGATGCATTTAATTCATGACTGCATGTGTCACCTTGATAAGGATTTCCTAGAATTGAACTTATACCTTGTCTCCTATGAGGTATGCATTGGGTAGCTTTGCTAGTGCTCAACTAAACCATGATCTTGTAACTTCACTAATGGTATATGCAATAAGCATTAAAATATGACTTTTTAGCAACTTGGAAACAGGGGGCTGGAGTATTTAGCTACTTTCTAAATACTTCAGATTCCTCTCCCTAAGGACTTATCTATAAGCGAACAACTGGGACTTATAGTACAGCTATAAGGGCTATATGCCTTTGGCTTTATGATGAGGACATCACTCCTCTAGATGTACCAGCTGATCCTCCAACCGTCATGCAAGGTCCAATGACCCAGGCTCGAATGCGTCAACTCAATTTACAGGTGAGCTCGTTCTTAAGCGATCCTTTTCATACTTTTGATAATAGACTACTACCTAATGATGTTATCTTGCTTAGGAACATTGGAGAGGGTCAAGAGGGACTAAGAGGACGTGGAGGAGGTGATGATGACCAGCAAGGACGTCCAACACAAGCCGGAGGCCCAGTCCAACACGAATTCAAGTTTGACTCGGCCTTTAGGACCAGTCTGCCTTAAACTGGTCGCCCAGGACGCATCCGGACTCTGTTTTCGATGATCTACATATGGATGGAAAGCTAATTTGATAAGGAAGCCAATCCAAGTGGTTTCATGTCAAAAGCTCTTCGGAATCAACGGGAATCATCGAAACAAGTCAGCATCCAGAATCTGCCAGGGTGCTGCGACACCGTCTTTTGGTCCGTTGGACCATGTATCGAGTTTGGGCCCATTAGGGGCGCGTCCAGGGGTCTTGCACGACCCTAGAGTCTTCATAAACAGCCGCCGCCCCTCCATTAGGGTTTGGGTTTTGCTTAGATTATTCTGTCAAGAATAGTTTCGCCGTTCATCAGTTTGTAAGACCCCAACTCGTGAGATTAATCATTCATCTGCAATTTGGTTGCTTTCTTTCTTGTTCTTGCTTGTGTTCTTCGTTGTGTAGGCAGGGATTAGCCTTCTTGGTGAGGTCAACCTGGTCCGTGACTTGGTTGATAACTAGAGGAGCTGTGGTGCTAAGATTGCAGGGTTCGATCTTTTGATCTGAAGCTGGATCGGTGTGTCATTCTCCGCCACAATGATAGTTACCATCACCTGACGGAAGATCGGGATCGCTGTCTCCATTAAGTGGTAATCAGAGCTAAGGTATACCATCAGGTTCACTTTTATTCCCTAGTTTGAGTGTTTTGTATTCGTCCCATAGTCCAGTGCCATACTCGTTTTTCCTATCCTAGAACCTTCCGTGCCATAGCCTTTGCATATTTCAGTTTCAGAGTCCGTCATGTTGAGTTTGTGTCCTGGTCGAGGTCTTGTTCCTGGTTAGGTCATGTTATAGTCCAGTTCGTGTGTTTTCCCCCATCGTTTCCATCAAATCTTGGCTATTGTGACCAATTTTGCACACATTGTTCCCGTTTTGTCCTCTAATTCGGAGCCAATTCTTAAAACTGGTCCAGTTTTCGCATACGAACTCCGTTTTCGACGTTCCATATATGCAAATTGATTAGAAAAAAATTTCGGATCCATCCATCCACTGCCTTCTTGGGGTTCGGAATTTTTAGATTGGCCAAAAAGTGGTCACAAGATCCTCGTTTCGTGGTCACAAGGTTTTTGTCGATTTTCATCCAGTTTTCTGAAAATTCCACAGGCCACGTCTTACACTTGTTTGAGCTCATATTTTCTGTGGTTACTGCTTTTGTGCTCCTAAGTAAAGGAAAAATATCAAAAAAATAAAATAAAAAAGTCAAAATTTCCCAAAAAAACAACGACAGCCCAAAAAATAGAAAAAAGAGAGGGGCAAAAGAGGAACAATATCTAGAGGAGCACATAGAGAAGCCCAACGTGAGCTGTGTTTGCGTGTGCTGTCTGGTTCCTTGTTTGTGTTGCTATTTCCATCCACCATACTTGTTTTTCTCATACCTATCACCTTGCTATCCACCATACTTTTGTCACAACCTGGTACTTGCAACACTTTAGACCAGCAACGAGAACAAGTACTTTGGACTATAATTCAGCATTACTTTCTATTACTGACTTGTGTGCCAGATATACATATTACTCTTTGTTTGCCTTCCAAGCTCCACAAATTCTTTAGATCAGTACAGATAAAGGGCCTTGCAATCTCGGTACCACTACCTCACAGGTATCATGAACCAGCCACCGGTTATACCGCCCACTGCTTGCATTGGTAAGAACTTGGTAAGAGCTTGGTAAGACGCTTCCACTTGCTATGAAAAGTGACACCACTACAACCACATTAGTCATTTGGTAGGGATAACTTTCACCTGTTTGTTCATGTTTTTGTGTTTTCAATGGCAGGAGGTGAACAGACTGCAGATAATAATCCTAAGGGTTTCAGCGAGTGTCAGCCAAGAGCAACTACAAGCTATTGTAGAGGATGCCCAAAAAAGGATGAATGAGGCCAGTCAGGAAGGCCGTCACTGAACGCACTCATCGAACTCAACATTGGCAATAGCATGGAGAGATTGGACAAGCAAATTTCCACGCTAACCGACAAGGTTACTGAGTTGGAAACCTTTGTGGTAGGGCAACAACTGATGTTTCTGGCAGCAACACCGATGGTCAAGACATGGTGCATGATGCCGTTGGAAACATAGATCGAGCAGCTATCCAACAAGAGAGATTATGGCAACGTCTTCACCGCAACACGACAGGTATGGGTGGTGTCCACCACCACCACCGTCAAGGTAATAATCACCATGTGTGCCCTGATGATCCTTATGCTAAGATTAAGTTCACAATACCATCTTTTTTGGGTCATTATGATGCTGAGGGATATCTTGATTGGGAGATGATGGTAGAACAAAAGTTTAGTGCCCACCTTGTACCTGAGCAGCATAGAGTTAGACAAGCTACTAGTGAGTTTAAGGATTTTGCCATTATTTGGTGGAATGGGCTAGCTGCACAGGATGCTTTACCTAGTACATGGGAAGAACTTAAGGTAGCTATGCGTGATCGTTTTGTTCCTCCTACTTATCATAGAGACTTGCGTAAGAAATTTATGCATTTAGAACAAGGAGATAAATCTGTACAGGATTACTATGGTGAGCTCCAAAAGGGATTGATGCGCTGTAGCATTGTAGAGGGAAACGAAGATGCCATTTGTCGTTTTTATTCTAGTTTGAGGCATGACATTTAGGATATTGTTGATTATAAAGAATTTAACACTGCCAACCAGTTGTTTCAATTTGCTATGCTTGCAGAAAAGGAATTGCAGGGGCGTGAACAGCAGGGCAAGAGCAAGGTCAACACCAGCACATACACGCCACGCTCATCACCATCTTCGGGGTTGACCAAGCCAACCACTTTTTGGACGCCTCCACCAGTGAGCAAGCGACCAACAACCTCTAGAGTTTCCGCTACACCTAAGACACCTCCCGCACGACCTTTAGATTCAGGTAAAAATTCTTTGCAGGTGCCTACCAAGAGTTCCTCATCCGTTGCATCGACGGGATGCACTTCGGGTATTCAGTGCCACCACTGCCATGGCATTGGCCATGTGCAGAAGGACTGCCCAAGTTAGCAGGCATATATTGCTACAGAAGATGGTTACATTAGCACCTCTAACATTGAGGATGAAGAAGACCAAGATGCAGATGAGGAGGACGGTGAAGTCCTTGGTGATGAGGCCACGGCATCCTATAGGAGCATTATTGTATAGCGGGTGCTCAGCTCACAAGTCCAGCAACCTGAGAAGCTACAATGCCATAACTTGTTCCAGATTTTCTTCGTCATCAGCGACCGTCGAGCACGTGTCATTATTGATGGAGGTAGCTGCAACAATTTGGTGAGTTCTGATTTGGTCAAGAAGCTTAGCTTGACCACATGCCCACACCCATGTCCATATCATATTCAGTGGCTAAATGATTCTGGTAAAGCAAAGGTAACACAAACTTGTAGAGTTTCATTTTCCATTGGTTCTTATGCTGATTCTATTGATTGTGATGTGGTACCTATGCAAGCTTGTTCACTTTTATTGGGATCATCCTTGGGAACATGATAATGATGCTACACACCATGGTAGAAGTAATAAATACACTTTTATGCATAAAGGAAAGAAAATTACTTTGGTACCTTTGACCCCTGCTCAAATTGTACAAGCTGATAGAGAACGCGCTGCTAGTTTGAATGATGTTCAATCTGAAAATCAGCAAGTTGCTAATTCTATTTTCCCACCTAAAAAGGATAAGTCTACATCTATTTCTAAGGCTGAGGGGATTAAATTGAAGGGTGGTGTTATGCTTGCAACAAAATGTGACTTTGCTAAAATTTCTGATGATGATATTTGCTATGCTTTGGTATGCAAATGAGCTATGTTTTCACTTGATGATATTGTTAGCTCGGTACCTCCTGCTATCACTAACCTTTTGCAGGAGTATGAGGACATTTTTCTAGCTGAGATACCCCTGGGGCTGCCACCTATGAGAGGGATAGAGCATCAAATCGATTTAATTCCGGGAGCGACCTTGCCCAACCAAGCTGCATATCGAACCAATCCTGAGGAGACTAAGGAAATTCAGCGGCAAGTCCAAGACCTTTTGGACCGCGGGTATGTACGTGAAAGCCTTAGTCCTTGTGCCGTTCCTGTACTTTTGGTTCCTAAGTAAGATGGAAGTTGGCGTATGTGTGTTGATTGTAGAGCCATCAATAATATTACTATTCAGTATCGTCATCCTATTCCTAGGCTAGACGACATGCTTGATGAGTTGTGTGGTTCTATAATTTTCACTAAGGTTGACTTGCGAAGTGGCTACCACCAGATTAGAATGAAACTTGGAGATGAATGGAAAACTGCATTTAAAACCAAATTCGGGTTGTATGAGTGGTTAGTTATGCCTTTTGGTTTGACAAATGCACCTAGCACTTTCATGCGCTTAATGAATGAGGTTTTAAGAGTTTTTATTGGTCATTTTGTGGTAGTTTACTTTGATGATATATTGATTTACTAGCAAGTCTTTTGATGAACATATGGATCACTTACGTGCTATTTTTAATGCCTTACGTGATGCACGTTTATTTGGTAACCTTGAGAAGTGCATCTTTTGCACGGATCGAGTTTCTTTTCTTAGCTATGTTGTAACTCCATAGGGAATTGAGGTGGATGAGATGAAAATTGAAGCCATAAAGAGCTGGCCTGGTTCCCCAAACCATCACACAGGTGAGGAGTTTTCTTGGTCTTGCAGGATTCTACCTCCGCTTCGTCAAAGATTTCAGCACCATTGCTGCCCCATTGCATGAGTTGATGAAGAAAGGAGTGGTGTTTCATTGGGAAGAGGCACATGAGGAGTCCTTTGACACTTTGAAGGACAAGCTTACACACGCACCATTGCTGCAACTTCCAAATTTTGGCTAAGACTTTTGAGCTAGAATGTGATGCTAGTGGAGTTGGCATTGGTGGTGTTTTGATGCAAGATGGTAAACCTGTTGCTTACTTTAGTGAAAAATTATATGGTCCTATTCTTAATTATTCCACGTATGATAAAGAATTGTATGCACTTGTCCATTCTTTAGAGACGTGGCGTCATTATTTGTGGCCTAAAGAATTTGTTATTCATTCTGATCATGAATCGCTTAAGTATCTTCGCTCTCAAAATAATCTGAATCGTAGGCATGCTAAATGGGTTGAATTTATTGAGTCTTTTCCTTATATTATCAAACACAAGAAAGGGAAGGATAATGTGATTGCTGATGCTTTGTCTAGAAGATATACATTGCTGTCTCAACTTGATTGCTGGATTTTTGGTCTTCAATCCATTAAAGAACACTATGCGCTTGATCCTGATTTTAAGGATGTGTTGCTTAATTGTAGAGAGGGATGCACATGGAATAAGTTTATGATCAGCGATGGGTTTTTGTTTAGAGCTAACCACCTATGCATTCCAGTTGGTTCCGTTCATCTTTTGTTGTTGCAGGAGGTACATGGAGGCGGATTGATGGGACATTTTGGTGCCAAGAAGATGGAGGAGGTGCTGTCCACACACTTCTTTTGGCCCTAGGATGAGGCATGATGTGGAGCGGTACGTGGCGCGGTGTGCCACATGTCAAAAAGCTAAGTCGCGATTGAACCCACATGGTTTGTATATGCCTCTTCCTGTTCCTTCTACTCCTTGGGCAGATATATCTATGGATTTTGTGTTGGGATTGCCAAGGACTAAGAGGGGGAGGGATAGTATTTTTGTGGTGGTTGATCGTTTTTCTAAGATGGCACATTTTATTCCTTGTCATAAGAGCGACGATGCTGTTCATATTGCTGACCTTTTCTTTCAAGAAATTGTTCGCTTGCATGGTATGCCTTCTACTATTGTTTCAGATCGTGATGCAAAATTCTTGAGTCATTTTTGGCGCACGTTGTGGAATAAATTGGGGACCAAGCTGCTATTTTCTACAACATGTTATCCCCAAACTGATGGGCAAACTGAGGTTGTGAATCGAACATTGTCCACCATGTTGAGAGCCTATTTTGAAGCGCAATTTGAAGATGTGGGAAGAGTGTTTGCCAGCATGTGGAGTTTGCATATAACAGGGCAGGAACATTCCACCACCAAGGTAAGTCCTTTTCAGGTAGTGTATGGTTTTAACCCCCGTGCTCCTATTGATCTTTTGCCTTTACCTACCACTGAGAGAATACATAGTGATGCTAGAGAGCGTGCTGATTTTAATCGTAAGTTGCATGAAACAACTAAAGCAAATATTGAAAGCATGAATGAAAAGTATAGAATTGCTGGTAGTAAAGGTAGAAAAGAGATTAAACTTGAACCGGGTGATTTGGTTTGGTTACATTTAAGAAAAGATAGATTTCCTGAGCTACGTAAGTCTAAATTTATTCCAAGAGCAGCTGGTCCTTATAAGATTATTGAGAAAATAAATGATAATGCATACAAACATGAGTTGCCACCCGAGTTCAGGGTTAGTCCCACATTTAACATTACAGATTTGAAACCTTATTTGGGAGAAGAAGATGAGCTTGAGTCGAGGACGACTCCAATTCAAGAGGGGGAGGATGATGAGGACATCACTCCTTTGGATGTACCAGCTGATCCTCCAACCGTCATGCAAGGTCCAATGACCCGGGCTCGAATGTGTCAACTCAATTTACAGGTGAGCTCATTCTTAAGCGATCCTTTTCATACTTTTGAGAATAGACTACTACCTAATGATGTTATCTTGCTTAGGAACATTGGAGAGGGTCAAGAGGGACTAAGCGGACGTGGAGGAGGTGATGATGACCAGCAAGGACGTCCAACACAAGCCGGAGGCCCAGTCCAACCCGAATTCGAGTCTGCCTCGGCCTCCAGGACCAGTCTACCTTAAACTGGTCGCCCAGGACGTATCCGGACTCCGTTTTCAATGATCTACATATGGATGGAAAGCTAATTTGATAAGGAAGCCAATCCAAGTGGTTTCACGTCAAAAGCTGTTCGTAATCAGCGGGAATCGTTGAAACAAGTCAGCATCCAGAATCTGCCAGGGTGCTACGACACCGTCTTTTGGTCCGTTGGACCATGTATCGAGTTTGGGCCCATTAGGGGCGCATCCAGGGGTCTTGCATGACCCTAGAGTCTTCATAAACAGCCGCTGCCCCTCCATTAGGGTTTGGGTTTTGCTTAGATTATTCTGTCAAGAATAGTTTCGCCGTTCATCGGTTTGTAAGACCCCAACTCGTGAGATTAATCATTCATCTGCAATTTGGTTGCTTTCTTTCTTGTTCTTGCTTGTGTTCTTCGTTGCGTAGGTAGGGATTAGCCTTCTTGGTGAGGTCAACCTGGTCTGTGACTTGGTTGATAACTAGAGGAGCTGTGCTGCTAAGATTGCAGGGTTCGATCTTTCGATCTGAAGCCGGATCGGTGTGTCATTCTCCGCCACAATGATAGTTACCATCACCTGATGGAAGATCGGGATCCCCGTCTCCATTACTTTAGCTCAGTATGAGGACCTTTTCTAGCTTATTGGTGGTTACCTTTATTAGCGTAAGAATGGCTTGCCAAATTGGGTATAGGACAGCCTCTACTCTTATGTGTATAGCCATGATGGAATTGTGCCATTTGACAGGGGGTTTCCTATATCGGTTTGCTGAGTGAATCTAATGGCCCTAACTTGTTAGATGAACCTTTGAAAGGCTTCATAGTGACCCCTGCCTGCTCACCTTGGAAGTGTTTTGGGACTAATTAACCCAGGCATATGGGTATCATGACTCACAGTGAAAGTGTACAACCACTACAGAGTGTAAAACTAGTATATCAGCCATGCTCATGGTCATGAGCGGCCTTGGACCCTTATGGAATAGATGATCACTAAGAATTATCCATTTATGCTATTCCTTATTCATGTTTACATTGATCATGTGTTCTACTTTGGGATTGAAACAACTTGTTGCTACTCTTATGCTAAAATTATGACAATTAAAGCTAAATGCTATTAAATCTGTGTCATGCCTTTTTGAGCCACATGAACCCCATGTTACACTTGTTGAGTAGGACATGTACTTACACTTGTTTATTTTCATTATTTGGACAAAAATCCTGGATGGGTAACAAATGACCATGGTAATGACGATTTTCCTATGGAATACTAGACTTGCGGTGAACCAGTTGACGTCCCTATGATATGGAGCTTCCGCAAGAGATTATTATTTATACTTTCGCTACATTTATGTGAAGACTCTGTCTTATTATTCATAATGTAATAAACACTTGTGATTATACTATTTATAATTTGTCATCTTATGTGTGTGACTGATCTCTAGGTGCACATAAGATTATGCATCCCATTTTATCTTTAAAATCGGGTGGGATAGAGTGGTATCAGAACCGTGTTGACTGTAGGACGCAAGCCTAGTTAGCAATGGTCGTTTTAGCCTCTTTTGCTTCACTCATTTCATGCTTCCCATCTCACCCTTGTTATTTGATAAATTTTATGCTTCTTTTGCCTCATTCTGTTATGAAAATTATTGCTTCTAATCTAACTAAATATAATTCAGTAGATGCCTCGTGCCAATAAGACCGCTCGCATCAGCACCAGAGGCTACTACCTGCCTCACTGGCTTGTATGAGTTCATAAAGCCATGTCAGGAGGAGAAACCCTAGGATTAAGAAGTTGACTCGCCAGCATCTGCACCTACGCCTGAGCCATTCTAGGAAGAGCCCGAAGAAAAAGAACCTAAAGAAGTGGAGGTCATCGTATTGTCTGACGATGATGAGGAGGACGCCATTCAATAGGATGAGCCAATCCCTCCCCTAGGATGGACTACAAAGGTATGGTACAAGTCGGGGTGTGAATCCTCCATTTTGCACCACCGACTTATGGGGATTCTTCAGACCTACTACGCTGATTGGAACACAGCTATGGAGTACGTCCGCAATGAGCATACACACCCTTTGGAGGACACTTATTGGAACACTAGATTGTGCATCTCCATTAGGAATGAAGGGAATGAAGCATACCAGCTGGACTCAAACTATGCGCATCACACTCACTATGCCAACATGAAGATATCATAGAAGATGTAGGCGTTGTAGCCTGCATGGGTCTCTGTGGTCGTCGCTTTGATGATATGAAGGAAGACCAATACTAATTCCTCCCTCGCCAACACCCTGATTTAGGATGGGCAATAGTGGACTCTGAAGGCATGGATCCCACTACTCAAGTGATGGTGCACTATGCCTATGAATTAGTGGACAAGAATTGATGGCTAGAAGATCAACTGAAGGCACAGGAGGCGACACTTAAGAGATACCAACAAGTTATAGATGAGCAAAGGGCATGCCTCAACCTACCAAGGATCTATGAGGAGCTTCCCCATGAATTTTGCCCATAGGTGTTGGAGTCCTTTCTATGTAATAAGACATTAGTAGCATGGGTCAAGTTGAGTCAAGTCGGGTCTAGTAGTGCGGTGTGAACCTTGGTGTGCCTAGTTGATTTATGATTATGTTTATGTGTGAGTTGGATTTTTGTAATGAGTGATGGGACTTTGTGGGCATGTCCGCAATTTCCATAGTTAAGAATACTAAAGTTTGAGTTAATAAATAAATAGTTGGTTTTGGTACATCTTGTTCTCTCGGATCTATGTTTTGGAGCAGTCCTCCCTTATATTGATGCCAATCTAAATCTACTTGACTAAAAATTATAAAATTTTTATGGGAACAACTAGACTCAAGTATCTTTCTAATGCCACTAGAATCATCCCCTATATATGATCTGGTTTGAGAGATATAGCTGTTTTAAGTTGAAGTTTCTGCACAGTCTGGAATCTAGAATAGTTTCAGGTTGGATCCTATTTTTGGGTAACCTAACGACAGAATCTGGGCATGTGGTATGAATAACAGTTGTATATAATTTCTTAAGATTTCCAACCATGTAAAGCACTGCCTATTTTTGATATATGGAACTCGAGATATGATGGTTTTACCGATCTGCTGAAGTTTGAACTCGTCCAGAAAATTTTTAGAATGTAGTCTATATCTCTATAAGTGCATATAACTTGGAAATCTCTAAATTTTGAATATTTGTATTGGATATTAGATGTCTGAAAGAGGAAGAGGCTGAGGTCATGGAGGTGTTCCCCCACATCCACCACCACCACCACCACCGACAATTGAGCAACTTCTAGGTAGTGCAGACATAGATTATGCAAGCTCTGGTGCAGAAACAACAGAATCAACCCATTGGTTGTGCACCATGTGACAAGCATGGTGAATTCTTGAAGGGCCACCCCCTTGGTGTTTTCACATGCCACTGATCCACTAGAACCAGACTGATTGGCTTCATGCAGTGGAAAAGCAACTCAACATAGCGCAGTGCAATGACCAGCAGAAGGAGTTGTACACTTCCAGACAACTCCAGGGAGAAGCTCAAGACTGATGGGAGGCATTTGAGTATGGACATCCCACTAATGCTCCTCCTATCACCTGGCAGGAATTTAGAGAGAATTTTAGATCCTATCACATACCTGAAGGATTGATAGAGCTCAAGCAGGAGGAATTTAGAGCTCTAAAACAGGGATCTATGTCTGTAGCCGAGTATCGTGACAAATTTGCTCATTTGTCATGTTACGTTCTAAATGAGGTGGCTAATGATGCTGATAAGCAACGCTGCTTTCTCAAGGGTCTATATGATGGTCTGCAACTTCAACTTATGTCCAATACATACCTCAATTTCCATACACTGGTAAATCGTGCTATTGTTATTGATAATAAGCGCAAAGAGATGGAGGCTAAGAAGAGGAGGCTTTAAGGACTAGACTCTTGAAGTGATATTCATCCGCATACCAACCCTTGGCAAGGCTTCTAGCAGAGGTACCAGGGACCACCCAATCAGTGGAATCATGGTTAGTACCCTCAGCGCAACTCGAACCAGCAGCGTCTGTCGTACCAGCAGTAGAATGGCAATCAACGTCCTCAGCAGCAGAGTGGCTAGCAGACACCATGCCAGGGAACACCTAAAAACACTCCCATGAAGACTAGTGCACCTAGCACCCCCAATGTATGCTATCATTGTGGAGAAGTGGGGCATTATGCTAACCATTATCCCAGGAAGGAGAATCAGCTAACACCCTAGGGTCAGCACCTTAATCAGAAGGGAATGCCTCAGAAGCCAGCACCCAACATGGGAAAGGTGAATCATGTGTCTACAGAAATGGCGCTTGCGAAACCAGAAGTCATGCTCGGTACATTTGATGTTAATTCCACTCCTGACACTGTTCTTTTTTATTCTAGAGCTTCGTATTCTTTCATATCACAAGCATTTGTTAGAACGCATAGCATACCCTTATGTGCCATGCAAAATCCCATATTAGTAAACTCACCAGAAGGTCATATGCAAGCTTGATATCATTGTCTTCCAACTAGTTTATGCTTAAAGGGGGTAGAGTTCAAAGTGAGCCCCATTGTGTTGAGAACATCTAGCATTGAAGTGATTCTAGGTATGGATTGGATGAAGCAAAACTAGGTAGTCATTTAGTGTCAAGAGAATGTAGTTGTGACTACACCGAATGGGAATAGAATTAGTGTCGTTGTTGTAGTACAAGCACAGCCGACAGACATAGTGAACCAGCTTGATGATAGCATCAACAAGGAGGATCCAGTAGTGGATGAGTTTCTAGATGTGTTCTCCGATGACTTGTTAGGTATGCCACCTGACCATGACATTGAGTTTATTATTGAATTATTACCTAGAACTGCACCTATAGCTAAGCGTTCATATAGAATGGGGGTTAATGAATTAGAGGAACTTAAGAAACAAATAAAGGAGTTATAGGGGAAAGGTATCATTCATCCTAGTTCATCACCTTGGGGAGCACCGGTTATATATGTTGACAAGAAGGATGGTACCCAGAGAATGTGTGTTGATTATCGATCACTAAATGAGGTTACTATCAAGAACAAGTACCCACTACCTAGAATTTATGACTTGTTTGATCAGTTGAGAGGTGCTTGTGTTTTCTCTAAGATTAATCTTTGTTCTGGTTATCATCAGTTGAAGATTCGTGCAACTGACATACCCAAGACAGCTTTTACTATGAGGTATGGTTTGTATGAGTACACTGTTATGTCCTTTGGTTTGACCAATGCACCTGCATACTTTATGTACTTGATGAATAAGGTGTTCATGGAGTTTTTGGATAAGTTTGTGGTGGTATTTATTGATGCTATACTAGTATTCTCCAAAATGGAAGAAGAGCACACTGAACATCTAAGGTTGGTCTTGCAAAAGCTCAGAGAACACAAGTTGTATGCAAAGCAAAGCAAGTGTGAGTTTTGGTTGAAGGAAGTTTCTTTCTTGGGCCATGTTGTCTCTAATGGTGGAATAGTAGTAGATCCAAGCAAGGTGAGAGATGTATTGAATTGGAAACCACCAACTGATGTGGGAGATATTCGTAGTTTCTTAGGATTGGCTGGATACTATAGAAGGTTTATAGAAGGGTTTTCTAAACTTGCCAAGCCTATGACAGCTCTGTTGGAGAAAAATGCTAAGTTTGTGTGGTCCGAGAAGTGCCAGGCTAGCTTTGAGGAATTGAAGAAGAGGTTGACTACAGCCCTAGTATTGGTTTTGCCAGATTTGAGCAAGAACTTTTTGATCTATTATGATGCATCTCATCAAGGTCTCAGATGTGTTCTTATGCAAGAAGGAAGAGTAGTGGCCTATGCATCCCGATAGTTGAACCATGAGCTAAACTATCCTACTCATGATTTGGAGTTAGTAGCAGTGGTTCATGCTCTGAAAATATGGAGGAACTATCTTATCAGACATAAGAGTGATATCTACACTGATCACAAGAGTTTGAAGTACATATTCACCCAAACCGATCTGAATTTGAGGCAGCATCGATGGTTAGAGTTGATTAAAGATGATGATCTATAGGTACACTATCATCTGAGAAAGGCAAATGTTGTTGCTGATGCTCTTAGCAGGAAGAGTTACGCCAAGGAAGTGCAAGTGGCAGCTATGTCCAGTGAGTTGTGCTAAATTTGAGCAACTGAACTTGGGATTCATCACTAATGCAGTAGAGTTGGTGATAGAACCCACATTGGAGCAAGAAA